>NC_091446.1:85760780-86077226 GCF_964237555.1 Oryctolagus cuniculus | reverse complement strand
TGGATGCAGGCAACCCTAGTAGTATATCAACTGCCTCGCTGCACTTCCAAAAATGAATATTTTAAAGATGTATAAGGTTATGCTGGAAAAAATACTTTGAAGTCCATGATATTTTAAATATATATTTCTTGAACTTTCTGAAGGTTCTTTATCTTTAAACAATTAAAGATCTTGTACTAAAATAGATAGTTTCAGTCTCTAATCTGTACATTTTACCTGAACTTTTTAACATGCTGTCGTATATCAAATCCAGAAGATCAAATTCTCCCCCAGATAAAAATCCTTTCGCTATTCTGCAGTCTTGGACAGTGGCTTCACTAGCTCTCCAGGCATTGTCTGTGGAATGAATTCTTAGAACCACACAAAAAAGTCCAAGAGTCTTCTCTCCAGGAGCACTGCTGTCACAGCTCATTTCTACCCTGCTGTCTACAGATTTACTCCCACCCCAGGTACACTGTGCTTGAGTCTGAGGTTTAAGTGTCAACTCCTCAGAAATCCCTCATATTAATTTCTAGCACTGTATGACCTCTCCTTCCTCTTCCATGTGTTCATTGGAACCAGTCCACATCCCCAGTATCTCAGCACATGTTTATTTGGTTGCTTCTTTGCTGGCTGTTAACTTCCTTTATACCTAAAAATTAGCTCTAAAACCATGAGAAAATTTTCTTTTGTTACTGGTTTGAGTGTAACACAGTTAATCTTAAAATAATGCTGTGAGTTTTACAACACCTGCTTTCATTTTTCTAAAAATTTATTTGAAAGGCAGAGCAATGGAAGAGATTAAGAAGACACACAGAGATTTTCATTCTGCTATTTCCCTTTCAAAATGGCCAAGATGGCTGCGATTGGGTCAGGCCAAGCCAGGAGTCCAGAATTCCATCCAAGTTGCTCTCATGGGACCCAGGGGACCAAAGTACTTGTGCTATTTTCTACTGTTTTCCCAGGCACATTAATAGGGAACTGGAGCAAAAGTGGCTTAGCCAAGGGTCAACATGACACTACTGTATGGGATAGTGGAATCTCAAGCAGTGAGTTAACATATTTTACTACAATTTCAGTCCTTATACCTGCTTTTAACATTACTTACATATATTGGAACATTTTAGGAAAATGGAACATTAAAATAAATAGGACTATGTGATAAAGCTGGTATCAACTTTATTTAGGGAAGAGTATGAGTGACATAGGTCACAGCGATACAATACCAGTGTCTTTTATTCAGTTTTAGGAAATTTTCCAAAGTGATCTAGTCAGGATTTATTTTATGAGAGTTAATTTGCATTTATTGATACACTTGAACATCTGTTAGTGTGGCCCAATATGTTTGGATTATGTAAGTGGGGTCAAATTTCTCACAGATGGGAGAGTCCTTTTTTTTGAATATCATAGCTTACAAACATCTTCAGAGACAGAGTAGTATCTCAGAAATGAGGTTACTAAAAAGAAGACTACTGATTAATTTTTTTGACAGGCAGAGTTAGACAGTGAGAGAGAGAGACAGAGAGAAAGGTCTTCCTTCCACTGGTTCACCCCCCAAATGGCCACTACGGCTGGTGCGCTGCACTGATCTGAAGCCAGGAGCCAGGTGCTTCCTCCTGGTCTCCCATGTGGGTGCAGGGCCCAAGGACCTGGGCCATCCTCCACTGCCCTCCCAGGCCACAGCAGAGAGCTGGACTGGAAGAAGAGCAACTGGGACAGAACTGGAGCCCCAACCGGGACTAGAACCTGGAGTACTGGCGCCACAGGTGGAGGATTAGCCTAATGAGCTGTGGCGCCGGCCTACTGATTAATTTTTAAGGATGTTTCTGGGAACAAATAAGGACAATATAATGAACAAAGTTTTGCATAAAGCTGTGGATGGATGAGAAGAGAAAACTCCTGTGTTTCGAGTACACAAATCAAATTCACCTGGTGGATAAGAGCAAGCACTCTGCCTGGACACACCTCAGGCAGGTCCCAAGAGATGTCTCTCTGGAATGCTTTGTAGGTTTTGAGGGGAATAATTTAAAATGAATGATAACAAGTACATAGGAGGTCACATTTTCACTTCCTCTCAGGCTCCAGTGATTTCCAGTTGGTTTGACCTACTCCTCACTCATAACTACGAAATTCTGATATTCTGTATAATCTGTTTCACTGTATGTTTGCCCTTTTTTAAATCTCTTTCTTTCCCTAAATAGCTATTTAACTTTAAAAAACACTACATCTGGCCAGCGCCGCAGCTCAAAGGCTAATCCTCCACCTAGCGGCGCCAGCACACCGGGTTCTAGTCCCAGTCGGGGCGCCGGATTCTGTCCCGGTTGCCCCTCTTCCAGGCCAGCTCTCTGCTATGGCCTGGGAGTGCAGTGGAGGATGGCCCAAGTGCTTGGGCCCTGCACCCCATGGGAGGCCAGGAGAAGCACCTGGCTCCTGCCTTTGGATCAGTGCAGTGCGCTGGCTGTAGTGGCCATTGGAGGGTGAACCAACGGCAAAGGAAGACCTTTCTCTCTGTCTCTCTCTCGCGCTGTCCACTCTGCCTGTCAAAAAAAAAAAAAAAAAAAACTACATCTGAATCTGGTTTATACTCATTCAACCCTCCAGTGTTGGATACTTTTTTAAATTATTATGATTTTAAAAAAATTTAAATAGTTTTATTTATTTTAGAAGTAGAGTTATAGACAGAGAGAAGAGACAGAAAGGTCTTCTATTCACTGGCTCACTCCCCAAGTGACAGGAATGGCTGGAGCTGGGCAGATCCAAAGCCAGGAGCCAGGAGCTCACCACATGGGTGCAGGGGCCCAATCACTGGGGCCTACTTCTACTGCTTTCTCAGGACATAGCAGAGAGCTGGATGGGAAGAGGAGCACCTGGGACATGAACTGGTGCCCATATGGATGCTGGCACTGCAGGTAGAGGCTTAACCTACTATGCCACAGCACCAGCCCCCAGTGCTGGAATCTTTTATTATAAAATTAGTGTTGCTTGAAAGAGTGTGTAAAGATGTAATAAATAAATCATCTAGGGCCAGTGCCAAGGTTCACTAGGCTAATCCTCTGCCTGTGGCACCAGTACCCTGGGTTCTAGTCCTGGATGGGGTGCCAGATTCTGTCCCGGTTGCTCCTCTACCAGTCCAGCTCTCTGCTGTGGCCTGGGAAGGCAGTTTAGGATGGCCCAAGTGCTTGGGCCTTGCACCCATATAGGAGACCAGGAGGAAGCACCTGGTTCCTGGCTTTGGATCAGCACAGCGTGCCAGCCATAGAGACCATTTGGGGGGTGAACCAGCAGAAGGAAGACTGTCTCTGTCTCTGTCTCTCTCTCATTGTCTAACTCTGCCTGTCAAAAATAAATAAATAAATAATCTAGGAACATTCCAGAAAATGAGTACTTTTCTGCTACTTATAGAAACATCCAAGACAAGCCATATATATGCCCCTCAGTCATTAGCGCAGCATTCATAGACCCAAGTTGTCTCAAATCCACAGAAGTATCTCAACAGGCCAATCCTGAGTCAAAGAAAGCTCTTTAGTTTGGATGCAGCAGCAATGGCATTGGTCTGAACAAGGTTCATGCTCCTCTATTGGTTACCTACCCACAACACTGGAGGTTGAGAATTCACTATTTAATGGTTCTTGCTGTCCCTTGTTAGATATTAGAATTATAGGAAGTTTGTGTTCAGATATAAAATGTCATGATTTTGGGAGTAAAAGGTGGAGCACAATCAGTATCTCATGTCTTGATGATAGGAGATGCAGAAAACAAGAAACAAAGCACAGTGTCTATGAATTTCCTTTATGCATACAGTGAGCAATTATAAATTCAAGTTAAAATGCCATTTACAAAACCCTTCCAAAATATGTTATAAACCTAGAACATGCATAAAAATAAAATGTAGAAAGTTGTAAAACAATATGAAAATAAATATAATCTAAATAAATGGATTGATGTTGAGTTTATGACTTGCATGCTGAATATTAACTGTCCAATCTTTCAAGTTTATCAATAGGGAAATTCCAAATAAATTCTTCTTAATCTACTTAATCCCTACAAATGGTTCATAAATGTATAATAAAGTGGTTTATAAATAAATTACATATAAACCCTATACAAGACTGGATAATAAAGTCATAGTCACAGTTTACTTTTTTCACTTATTGTAAAGCTACAGGAGGACTGGAATGGTGCAGTGGATCAAGATACTACTTACAGTGGTGGCTTTCCATATTTGATGACTGGTTCAAGTTCAGATTATTGTTTCTGATCTAGTTTTCTGTTACTATACCTAATAACAGAGTGGATAATGACTCAAGTGCTTGATTCACCTGTCAGCGATATGGAAGAACCAGATAAAATTCTTGGCTCCTGACTTCTACCTGGCCCAGTCCTGACTGTTGTAGCCACTTGAGGAGTGTGCCAGATGATAAAAGATCTCTTTCTCACTCTGTTTCTTCTTCTCTTTCTGATGCTCTTCCTTTCAAATAGGTAAATCTTTACATTTTGTTACAGAAATTCAGAGTGATCTTGAGCAACTAGATTCATCAATCAGTAGAATAAATATGGTACCCACAAATAGATACAAAAGAAGTTAACTTACCTTTTTTGAAGAAGCACAGATGCAATGCATAAAAATAATCTTCAACAAGTAATGATATCATAATTGGAAGAATATGTGGGAAAAAGAAAGAAACAACAGTTCTTTACCAGATTACTCATTTTGAAACATGAATTGTTTTTTGTGTGAACATGTATGGACTTGAGAAAGTTTGACAGTTTTACTCAGTTTTTATACTAATAGTCTTCAGTCATTAAAACAACAACATAATTTAAACACAATTTATTCAATGTATCTCCAGAAAAATTCCATAAATTATACACAGGATCCCATTTTTCACTCTAAGATTCAGTATTTTCTACAATCTCTCCTGCCCCTAGAGCAGATCAGTCCAAATACTCACACCTAGAAGAACACACACACACACACACACAAACACACACACACACAACCCTCATGTCTGATTTCATATGAAATTCAGTCTCAAAATACTAAAATAGTGTTAAGGATTCTGTACATTTTTTGTAAACACAATATAAATGGAATTTTTAAAATTTCTGTTTAACACTTGAAAAAATGATAAAACATATCTGAAATGCAACTAATAACCTCCACTCTCAACCATGCTTGCCATATATATATATATATATATATATACTATAAAACCCATATTAAGGATATCACATCTTTATAGCTATCTAGGATGCTCAAGCCCACCACAATCAAAGACCAATTTTCTTTCCAAAATGTTTATTTGTTCTCATCTGCTTGAAACAGCAGAATAGAGAAAAGAGAGAAAAAGAGATCTTTATCCACTGTTTCACTTTGCAAATACTTGTAGCAGCCAGGGCTAGGCCAGACCAAACAAGGAACCTAGAGCTTCATTGAGGTCTTCTGTATAGGTGTCAGGGGCCCAAGAACTTGAGCCCTTATCTGCTGCCTCTAAGGATGCATTAGTAGGAAATAGATCAAAAGTAGAGTCACTAGACTAGAATTGGTTCTCCAGAATGTGTTCCAGGCATCCAAAGTGATGGCATAACTTGCTGTGCCACAATGCCTACACCCAAGGTCCATTTTCAAGCAACTTGAACATTTTGCCAAAATATATACTTTATGCCATTAGACAGCTTATGAAAATCTTTCCCCTATATATCTCTATATAGACTCCTGAATCAAGTGTTTAATTTCAATAGTACACTAAAACATGCACATTTTCAAAATTTACATATCCAATGTCATGTAAACAACTGATTCTCTAAACATACGTTGTTGCTTACTCAGACCCAACAATAGTCCTAATCCTTCCCAATATCTTCTTTACACCCTAATGGCAATAAACGTGCATTCATAGTCCTGCCTCATGACCTACTCACTACACATGCCCTAACTGCAAGCACCTATGACACAAGTACTTGTGAATTACTCTATCCCTGAATACCAGTGTACATTGAGCCTAACTTACATTCATGTGTTTTTTTTTTTTAATTTTATTTTTGGAGAATTTTACTTAAGGAATACAAACCATTCGTTTGATATATACAAACATAGGAACATAGCGATTCTTCCCACACTACCCTACCTCACTCTTGTATCCCATACTTCTTCCTTTTTCCTCTCCTATTACCATTTTTTCCACAAATATATATTTTCAGTTAAAGTCATACTCATAAGATTAACCCTCTACTAAGTGAAGAGTTCAACAAGTAGTATGGGCTGGCACCGCAGCTCACTAGGCTCTGCCTGTGGCGCTGGCATCCTGGGTTCTAGTCCTGGTTGGGGCGCCGGATTCTGTCCTGGTTGCTCCTCTTCCAGTCCAGCTCTCTGCTGTGGCCCGGAAAGGCAGTGGAGGATGGCCCAAGTGCTTGGGCCCAGCACCCGCATGGGAGACCAGGAGGAAACACCTGGCTCCTGGCTTCAGATTGGCGCAGCATGCTGGCTGTAACAGTCATTTGGGGGGTGAACCAGCGGAAGGAAGACCTTTCTCTCTGTCTCTCTCTCTCACTAACTCTGCCTGTCAAAAATTAAAAAAACCAAGTAGTATGAAGAAAAATAAACACTCTTCCACAACAGTCAAGATAAGAGCTGTTCAAAATCATCAATCTCAAAGTGTCAATTGCACTCCTATAGATTACATTTTAGGTACTCTATCAGTTACCTAATAGATCGAAGAGAATATATTGTATTTGTGGTTTTGGGATTGGCTTATTTCATGAAGTATAATAGTTTCCAGTTGCATCCATTTTGTTGCAAATGATAGGATCTCATTTTTTATCACTGTGTAGTAGTGCAGGGAGTATATATACCATAATTTCATCATCCAGTCTTCAGTTGATGGTCATTGAGGTTGCTTCCATAACTTAGCTATTGTGAATCAAGCTACAATAAATATGGGGATACAGATCACTCTTTCATATGTTGATTTTATTTCCATTGGGTGAATTCCCAGGAGTGGGATTACTGGGTCATATGGTAGGTCTATCTTCATATTTCTGAGGTATCTTCCTACTGTCTTTCACAGTGGCTGTGTCAGTCTACATTCTCACAAACAATAGATTAGGGTACCTTTTTCACCAGATCCTCACCAGCATTGGCTGTTTGTTGATTTCTGTATGAGAGCCATTCTAATTGGAGTGAGGTGAAACCTCATTGTGGTTTTGATTTGAATTTCCCTGATGCTAGTGATCCTGAGCATTTTTTCTTGTGTCTGCTAGCCATTTGAATTCTCTCTCTTGAAAAGCACCTGTTCAAGTCCTTTGCACATTTCTTAACCAGATTGTTTTGTTGTTGTTGAGTTTCTCAAGCTCTCTTTAGATTCCAGGTATTAATCCTCTATCAGCTGCATAGTTTGCAAATATTTTCACCCATTCTGTTGGCTGCCTCTCTACTTTGATGAGTGTTTCTTTTGCAGTGCACAAGCTTCTCAGTTTGATGCAATCCCATGTGTCGATTCTGGCATTGATTGCCCATGCTACCTGGATCTTTTCCAAGAAGCCTTTATGCCAAAGTCTTGTTGGGTATCCCCAATGTTTTCTAGTAATTTTATGATATTGGATTGTAGATTTAGATTTTTAATCCATTTTGAGTGGAATTTTGTATAAGGTGTAAGGTAGGGGTCTTGCTTCGTACTTCTGCATGAAGAGATCCAGTTTTCCCAGCACCATTTGGTGAAGAGACTCTCCTTATTTAATGGGTTTATTTCAGCTACTTTGTCAAGCATAAATTGGTTGTAGATGTGTGCAGTAATTACTTATGATTCTTTTTATTCTGTGGTACATTTTCTTTTTCATTTCTGATTTTAAGGATTTGGGTCTTCCTTTTTGGTTAGTTGGGCCAATGGTATGTCCATTTTGTTTATTTATTCAAAAAAACAGCTCTTCGTTTGACTGATCTTTTTATTTTATTGGTTTCAGTTTTGGTTTTGTTCTCTACTTTTAATTATTTCTTTCCTCCCACTAAATTTGGATTTGGTTTGTTGCATTTCATGCCTTTCCAATTTCTTGATGTAGGCACCAATTCCTATGACCTTCCCTATTAACACTGCTTTTACTGTATCTCATAAATTTTGATATGATGTATTGTTGTTTTCATTTGTTTCCAGAAATTTTTTGATGTCTCTTGATTTCTTCAATGACCCATTATTTATTCAGGAACATGTTGTTCAGTCTCATGTGTTTGCATATGTTCTAGAGATTCTTGAGTTGCTAACTTCCAGCTTCAATCTGTTTTTCCTGTCTCTTTTAAGAGTTTTTGTGTTAAAGTCTATTTTGTCTGATATTAAGAAGGCAACATCAACTCTTTTTTTGCTCTCCATTAGCATGGAATCTCATATCTTTTTTTCCTCCTTTCACTTTTGGTCTTCATATATCTTTGTTGATGAGGTTTATTTCTTGTAGACAGCAAATAGATGGGTGTTGTTTTTTTAATCCATTCAGCCTGTCTGTATCTTTTATTGGAGATTTGAGACCATTTACATTCAAGATTACTTTTGATAAGTAGTGACTTAAACCTGCCATTTTCCATAAATATTCCTGTCTGCCTTCGCATTCTTTCATAGTGACTACAATGTTTCTGTGTTTTTGTGTGTAGCAAATTCTTTAAGCATCTTTTGTAATGCTGGATGAGTGGTGACAAATTCTTTCAATTTCTGTTTGTTATGGAATATCTTTATTTCAACTTCATTCATAAATGAGAGCTTTTTCCAGTACAATATTCTGGGTTGGCAGTTTTACTCTTTTTAATGTGAACTATGTTTCTCCATTCTCCCCCACCCTGCTGGATTTCTGAGAAGTGAGTTCTGAATCTAATTGGAGATCCTCTGAAAGTAATCTGGTGTTTCTCTCATGTACATTTTAGAATATTTTCTTTATGTTTTACTGTGGGAAGTTTGACTATGATGTGTCATGGTGAGGATCTTTCTATTCATGTCTATTAGTAGTTCTATGTGCTGCCTGTGCTCAGGCATCTTTTTCTTTCTCCAAATTTGAGGAATTTTTTTGTAACTTTTTCACTAAATAGACCTTCTAATCCATTCTATCTCCACACATTCAGGAACCCTTAAGACTTGTATGTTGGGTAATTTGATAGCATCCCATAAATCCCCAACACTCTTTTTAATTTTTCTAATTTCTTCTTCTTTTCTTGTTCTGATTGAAAAATTTCCAAAGATTTGTTTTCTAGATCAGATATTCTGCCTTCTATCTCACTGAAACTGTTGTTAAGGTTTTTGACTGCATTTTTTGTTTGATTTATTGAATTCTTCATTTCTACATTTCATTTTTATTTGTTTTTAAAAATCTCAATTTCATGGGAAAATTTTTCATTTATGTCATGTATGGATTCTTTATTTCTTGGGTTTGCTTCTTATTGCTTCTGAGTAGTTTTGTGATTAATCTTTTGAATTCCATTTCAGTCATTTCCTCAATCTCTTCATCTTCACAGTCTAATATTGAAGTGTTGTTGTGTTCCTTTGGACATTTCATGTTGTCTGCCTTAATGTTTCTTGATCTGTGTTTATTTTAAGGAATTTGAAGAGATACTTGTTCATTTTTTTCCTCTGATGAAATTCATCTTTGAATTATGCCTCTGTGGCTTAGTGGAATGTCTGCTCTTTTAGTGAATACCCAGAGGCACGTGCTGCAGTGTGGCCAGGGAGCTCTGTTCAATGCTCCAGAGCAGAAGTAGAATCCAAGGTAACACCCAAGATGGGTTGTTAGGTTTCTCTATCTTTTTTTTCTAATCAGAGCGAATGGTTTGATCAACTCTGTTGGTGTAGTCTCAACAGGAGTTATCACCTCACTCAAGTTACAATAACTATTGTCCAAAAATAAATAACAAATGGTGCCAGAGTTGTGATGTAGTTTGTTTCTTTTAAAATTGTTTGTCAACCTAAATGGAAGCATTCCAGGAAAAAATGGACTGTAAATGTTTCTATTCAGAATAAACTGAGGCCAGTGTTGTGGCCCAGTGTGTTGTCACTATCTGCAAAACCTGCATCCCACATGGGCACCAGCTGTAGTCTCAGCTGCTCCACTTCTGTTTTTTAAAATATTTATTTCATTATTTGAAAGGCAGAGTTACAGACAAGCAGAGAGAGAGAGAGAGAGAGAGAGAGAGAGAGAGAGAGAGATCACCCCCTCCACTTCTGATCTAGCTTCTTACTAATGTACCTGTGAAAGCTGCAGAGGATACCCCAAGTGCTTGGCTCCATGCACCCATATGGGAGACCAAGATGAAGGTCCTGGCTCCTGATTTCATCTTGGCCCAGCCCTGACTACTGCCTCCTTTTGAGGAGTGGACAAGTAGATGAAATATTCTCTCTTTCACTTTCTCCCACTCCCTCTGCCTCTCCCTCTCCCTCTCCTTTTCCCTCTCCCTCCCCTTCTCTCTTTCCATTTCCATTTATCTCTATAACTCTGTTTTTAAATAAATAAATCTTTAACAAACCACTTAACATATTATCAGGAAAATGAGAGACAAAGTATCAATCTTTCCATATTATTGTTTGTATTAAATAAATCACAATAAAATTTTTGGTATCTAAAAAATGGGTAAATGATGTTATTCATCCATTCTTTTATCAAAATTTGCTAAGTAACTATGGGCTTTGCACTGCTATGATGTGAGTAGTTAATATTATTAACATATAAACACATCCACCTTTTAGCCATTCTTTGGCATTATCAAGTAGCAAGCTAAAAAAGTTAACATACCAAGGACATTCTGATGTTGAAATTCATATGGAAACAAAGGAGACCCTGAAAAGCTAAAGCAATCTTATACAACAAAAACAAAGCTGGAGGCATCACAACACCAGATTTCAAGACATACATAAGGGCAGTTATAATCATAACAGCCTGGTATTGGTACAAAAAGGGATGGATAGACCAATGGAACTTAATAGAAATGCCAGAAATCAATCCAAATATCTACAACCAATGTATTTTTGATCAAGGAAATAAAACCAATCCCTGGAGCAAGGACAGTCTCTTCAACTAATTGTGCTGAGAAAACTGGATGTCCACACGCAGAACTATGAAGCAAGACCCATACCTGACACAAAGATCCATTCAAAATGGATTAGAGACCTAAATCAATAACCTGACACCATCAAATTATTAGAGAACACTGGGTAAACCTTGCAGGATACTGGCAGTGGCAAAGACTTCTTGGAAATAACCCAGAGACACAGGCAATCAAAGCCAAAATGCTCAAATAGGATTACATCAAATTGAGATGCTTCTATACTACAAAAGAAACACTCAGGAAACTGAATAGGCAACTGACAGAATGGGATAAATTATTTGCAAACCATTCAACTGATCAAAGATTAATAACCAGAATATATAAAAAGATCAATAAACTCAACAGCAGCAAAACAACCCAGTTACGAAATGGGCAAAGGACGTAAACAGGCGTTTTTTGAAAGATGAAATTCAGACGGCCAATAGACACATGAAAAAATGTTCAGGTTCCCTAGCTGTCAGGGAAATGTAACCACAATGAGGTTTCACCTCACCCCTGTTAGAGTGGCCCTCATACAGAAATCAACAAACAACACATGCAGGAGAGGATGTTGGGAAAATGGCACCCTAACCCACTATTGGTGGGAATATAAACTGGTAAAGCCACTATAGAAAACAGTATGGAGATACCTCAAAAATATGAATATAGACCTACCATATGACCCATCTGTTCCACTGCTGGGAATTTATCCAAGGGAAATGAAATCAGTAAACAAAAAAGATATCTGCACCTCCATGTTTATTGCAGCTCAATTCCCAACTACTAACACATGGGCACTAACAGTTTCCAACATCCTACTGCAGAAGATTATTCCATGCTTGGGGTTCCTGGCTCTCTCCAGTCAGACAATGGCCCCAAATTTACATCCAAGGTAACTCAGCTGCTTACCAAGGTTCTTAATATCCCCTGGCATTTCCATATCCCTTACCACCTTCAATGCTCAGGAAAAGTAGAAAAGACAAATCATACACTAAAAAAATATTCTTACTGTGCTATTCCTTGAGCTCCACTGGACTGGACTAAACTACTCCCATTGGCCCTACTCTGTATGAGAACCCTTATAAAAAAACCCTCTCAATATTTCACTTTTGAAGTGAAATATTGGTTCTTGGTTCTTCTGACTATAAACTCTCAATCTTCACTCTTGCAGCCCCATTTACTTTTGCCTCTCCTCAGATATCTCTGAACTGAGTTATGAAAATATATGGACACTTACTTCCCAGTTCCAGGTCCAGCCACCTAAGGAAGTGTCCTCCTATTACAGTGGGAGACAAAATCTTCCTGTCCTCTTCACACCCCTCCTTGCCCTTCACAGCCACTAAACTACAGGCTAAATTCACTGGACCTTACCAAGTTATTCTCACTACTCCTACAGAAACAAAGTTATGAGGAATCCCCCATTGGGTACACTTCACCCACCCTAAGTGTTCCCCTTCCCCTCATTATACAGTTACTCCCACAGGGCCACTCACAGTCAAGTTTACCCAGACTCAAATTCCATTACCAATGGTGCCTGAAAACTCAGATCCATCTGTACTTAATGAACCCACCTCTGAGAAATGGTGACCACCTGGCCACCCACCATCTCCAACACTGGATAAGTACTGGTGCCCTTTTATACCACTACCAACTATTTCTACAACCTCTGTGGGAGGAGTATCAAATACTCCTTGCCCATCTATCCCTCCAGACTCCTTTCAAGTATTGAAGACCCATATCTCCAGGGAACCTTCTCAGACTTCACTCCCACTGAGACTTTTCCATCTATTCTCTTATTGTCTCGCTCCCTCTTCCATACATTACAATGAATTTCCCAATAATCTCATCCCTTCTTCTATTTTTGTGACTGCCCTACATCTACACTGGCCCCAGGAACACTTTATGTGCGACAATTTCAGATTTACACCACTTTCACTCCTGCTAAACTACTTCATATGACTTTCTGCTCTATCACAGGCTGTTAAGGCCCTATCACTCTGACTTTGCTCAGGCCTGCTCACATAATTGTATTGACTGGGCTAGATTTTGTTGATCTCATTTTAGAGCAAATTTATATTACCTCTGCCTAACTAAGGACAACACAGGATCATGTAATGATGCTTACTGGAAAGGGTGCTATTCATGGTCCTGTAAGTACTACTATACTGACCATGGATATGGCCTCCAGGAAAACAATTCTATAAAGCCCTGCCCCAAGAAAAATTCACTCTAACTTGGAGGTCATGGGTAGACACAGACCACCACGCCCAACCCCTTTTCGCCTTCATTATAATTGATTCCTACTTTCAGGCCTGGCAAGATTGAGTCGAGGGGTCTGTCAATTGTATACAGGATCTAACCTGCGAGATCTCCATGGAACTATGAAAATTATCAGAGCCTACACTCAGTTCCTGAAAGCTCTCATGGATGTGATGGTCGATATAGTAAAGGAGTCCTCTAAACACCTGTCTCAGCTAATTAACTCTACCAAGCCTCTTTTAATGTAGCTACAACTCATCAATCTGTTTCTCACTCTACTTTATCAACTATCTAATTCTACTTTACCCTTAGCTCTTTACCAACAACATGCTTTATATGCATCACTCTTTGGGAACCTCCAACTGAGCTACCCTACTCACTAATGTTCCTGCCTCTGCAAACTCCTGTACCCATAATCCTCAGAAAATCATTAGTCATATTCCTCTACATTCTGGAGAAAAAGATGCAAAATGTTGGATTACTACCATAACAGAACAACCTAATGGGCTTTTGCACTAACATTCCCTGTGTTATTAATATACCTGTTACTTCCACAGCTTCCTTCTTTAGCCCACTTGGAATTTCATTTCTCTGTAACCATACCCTATACACTTGTATCAACAGTTCTACACCCAGTCCATGTGTATTGGTGATCCTTGCTCCTAACATTATATTACTACTCAGAGTTCCTTTTACAGACTAATGCATCTACCTGCAAGAGACAAGTGATCGTTCTCCCAGTTTTGGTTGGAATCAGATTGCAGCTTCCCTCTCCTTGGTGGTGGCCTTGTAAATTGCTCTAGGCACAATTAACCAGTTCCAAGAACAACTGCAACAACTATGAGAGGAGGTCACCAGGTCCACTGAAACTTCAGCAGATGCTATTTGGGGCCTCCAAAATTATATCTCCTCACTGGCAGATGTAGTGTTACAAAATAGATGAGTTCTGGACCTTATAACAGCTGAAACAGGAGGAACTTGTATTTTTCTGAGAGAATATTATTATGTTAATCAATCAGGCCAGGTAGAACAAAATGTTAAAAAGCTCCAAAAAATTGCCACATATATTAAAGAGTCTGCTAGCGTCCAGAGAGTCTCTCCTCTCTCCCTCCCTATGGAGTCATTTCACCACTTGGTTAATGCCATTCCTAGGACCATTGGCTGCTATTCTTACTCTGGATTTTATATTACCTTGTCTGTTTATGTGTTTACAGGAGGTGATAAAGGAATGAACCAAAGCCTTCACCAATGAGGCAGTCAACCAAATGCTACTACACAGCTACTACTACTTGGCTCCCCACCCAGGAAATCATGATTTGAGATGTTACCCCACCAGTGGAGAGTGACTCATCACCCCAAGTCAGTAGAAAGTAGCTCTAGAAGACAGATCATTGTCCCTCCTGGGCTTTGGGAGCCGATGTAATCCCACACAACACTTGCTTTATAAAAAATAAAAGGAGGGAATGTTAGTGAAATGGCACTATCTTATCTAAAGCTCCATTTCAAGCCCCAGATGCTATCTAGGGCTCTGGCTAAGTTGCCACCTTATACACTAGGTTCAGCATCTCCAGGACCCAACCTGGCTTATTAGGAGTCAGGTGACCTAATGCCCAACCATAAGTGGCAACCCAACCTCCACTCTAACAGGATTCACTGTTCCCATTCCCTCATCCTTGTGAGTCTATAACAAGGCCTGTTTTCCATCCCAGGCTCTCTTTTTCACTCTCTCCCTACAGCCTGTGGGGTTTCCCCCTGTCAACAAACCCTTTCCTTTAATTCAGGCATTTGATGTGTTTTGTGGTAGCCTTTCAGATAGATATAATGTGAAGCAGAGAAGGAATTGAAAAATCCACAATGATATAAGTGCAATTTACTAATAGATAATGCTATAAGATAAAAGAAAGTATTAATTAAAATTCACTATAGTAATAGATTCATTTGCTCAAATTGTATCTTTCCTGTGTATCACATAAACACAATTACTAATTTAGAGCAACAAGCTAAAATTTGCAAGGCCTTTAAAAAAAGCATCCTTCACTGGGGCCCACGCCATGGCTCACTTGGTTAATCCTCTGCCTGCAGCGCCGGCATCCCATATGGGCATCGGGTTCTAGTTCCGGTTGCTCCTCTTCCAGTCCAGCTCTCTGCTGTGGCCCGGGAAGGCAGTGGAGGATGGCCCAAGTGCTTGGGCACCTGCACCCACATGGGAGGCCAGGAGGAAGCACCTGGCTCCTGGCTTCGGATTGGTGCAGCGCCGGCCATTGTGGCCATTTGGGGGGTGAACCAATGGAAAAAGGAAGACCTTTCTCTCTGTCTCTCTCTCTCTGTCTAACTCTATCTGTCAAATAAAAAAAGAATCCTTCACTACTCTAAGGTGTGATTATTACTTTGTTTCTCATATTTCAGTGTTTATTTTTAGGAACTGTGAATGGTGGGTATCATACATACTCTTACATGACTACAGATTTTGTTATCATTTTTTCTACTTATCAGTTTTAATGTTTCCTAATTTCCATCTTCTAAATTACTATATTGACTTTACCTGTATGTAGTATTTCTATTTTAGATATTTCCATGTTAGTTTGTATTTGTGTGCACAAGTGTATGCATATGTGTGTGTGTTCATGTATGTGCCTATATCAGAGAGGGTGTTGAAAATATTGTGAGGAGGGGCTGGCGCCGTGGCTCACTTTGTTGATCCTCTGCCTGCAGCACTGGCATCCCACATGGGCACTGGGTTCTGGTCCAGGTTGTTCCTCTTCCAGTCCAGCTCTCTGCTGTGGCCCAGGAAGGCAGTGGAGGATGGCCCAAGTGCTTGGGCCCCTGCTCCCATGTGGGAGACCAGGAGGAAGCACCTGGCTCCTGGCTTCGAATTGGCATGGCTTTGGATCAGTGTGGCTCTGGCCATGGCAGCCATTTGGGGAATAAACCAACAGAAGGAAGACATTTTTCTCTGTCTCTCTCTCTTTCTCTCTCTCACTGTCTAACTCTGTCAAATAAAAATAATTTAAAAATTAAAAAATTAGAAAATACTTTGAGGAGTCCTATCCTTATTTAAAACAGTAAGTCCTCATCAGAGTTGGCTGTCTGTTAGGCAGAGCACTGAACCTCTTCCCATCATTTGTGGATTCAACTATTTTTCTCTGAAATGTATCTCTTGAACCTCTAACCTACGATGCAACTATTTGCAAATAGGAACTTTAGGTAATTAAACTGAAATTATAACATAGGGTTGAGAAACTACTCCAAACTGACTTTTTATAAGTATTTATACTCCTATAAGGAAACACACCAGGGGTACGCATGGACAGAGAAAATACTATGTGAGGATGCAGCAGGATGGTGGCTGACTGAAAGTCAAAGAGAGACACCTCAGAAGAAATCAAGGCTACAAACACCTTGATCTTGGACTTTCAATATACAGAACTATGAGAAATTTCTGTTTTTTGAAAGTCTCATCTGAGATAATATTATGGTGACTCTAGCAAAGAAATACACTCACTTCTTCCTGCTTTACCTGCAACCATCTAGAAGCTCCAAACACTGGATTATAAGAAAAATATAGGAATTAAATCTGTGGAAACAGTTGCTTTAATACTAAAACAGAAAAGGGGAGAAAAAAACCCTGAAATATACTAGAACTGTTGTTGTGGAACAGCAGGTTAAGCCAACACCTGCAAAGTTGGTGTCTTATACCAGAGTACCAATCTGAGGCCCAGAAGGTCTAGTTCCAAGCTGCTTTCTGGATAATTTGCCTGAGAAATCAACAAAAGATGGCCCAACTCATGGGAGACATAAATGGAATTTCAGGCTTTTGTCTTTGGCATGGCCAAGCCCTGGCCATTGTCACCATTTGAAGAGTGAACTTGAAGATGAAAAAAACTGTCTCTCTTGTTCTGCCTTTCATATAAATAAAATAAATCTTTTAAAAAACTGAGAGAAGAAACTCTACCAAAATTACAGGGACACAGTGGAGGGTGTGGGCACCCATGGCTCGGGAATCCAGCAGCTGAGAGCCTACACACCGTAGCTGGAAAGTAAGGTGAGACCAGACCTCAGCAGCCCAAGCCATGATGAAAAAGTGGTAGGAAGAGACTAGAGGGAATCTGGCTTGGAGCCCCATGAGGGAAGTGTACCAGCCAAGCTAAAGGAGAAAAAAACAAAGGATGGGATGGACACATTTCTCTCTACCCAGTCACTTTACAATGGTGTCCTGTTACAAGCCAATAGAGCAGGCACCATTTTGTAAATATGTAACAGCTGTGCCAGCTTGGGTCTGTGCCTGGCAACAAGCTGAGTGGAGACTCTTGACTATGGTGGGGAGAACTAATGGGGGCTAGAAGTTTGTGACTGTGTGAAGCTTCTGTACTGGGACTGAGAAAAAAAACTGAGGGTGTGTGGGAGGACTCACGGTGTGGCTGAGACTTTGAGCAGTCTCATTGGGAGACACCACAAGCTTGGGGGGTCCTGGTTATTGGGTGAGAGATGTTGCTGGTGGATCTGAACTTATACTGAGGACTGCACAGAACCTTCGTGTGGTTCTTGTGGCAGAGTGGACAAATATTATATCCACTGGGGCTAGCGCTCAGGCTCTGGTCTCCATTGAGGAGAGGAGCCCAGCTAAGCATATAAATTGCCCTTCTGATAAAAACAAAAAGAAGATTTACCACACCAAACCTGGGTGTGTCACCTTAGGCATGCCCTTAACACTGGAGATCTGAACCCAGCTCTCTAGCCACACTCACTACAAGCCTCTAGAGATTCATTGAAAGCAGACATTCCACTTATCTATAGAGTCAGATTGATGAAAGCCAACACATCACAAAGAAAAAAAGAAACCAATGAGTATCTCCACAAATGCCGAACAACAAATGCAGAAATCCAAGAATCAAGAATAAGGAAGACAACATCATGCCCCCCAAACAACATGAAACTTTAATACTAGATCATGAAGATAATGAGGTAGAAGAAATGCAAGAAATGGAATTAAAAAATTGATCATAAGATCACATAGAAGTAATCAAATGCAAATGCATGAACTACTGAAATCCATGCAGGACATGAAAGAAAATTTTTCCCATGAAATTGAGATCTTAAAGAGAAATCACAATGAAATGAAGAATTAAATTGAAAAAATAAAAAATGCAGTGGAGAGCCTTACAAACAGAATCAGTGAAGCAGAAAGAAGAATATCAGACTTAGAAGACAAAGCAAAGGAAAGTATACAGTCTAACAAAAGACAAGAAGAGGGAATTAGAAAACTAAAAAGTCTTAAGAAAAAAAACCTGCCATCTCACTTTATTATACCCTGCAAAGCTCTCATTTGTGAAGGAAGATGAAATAAAGACCTTCCATAACAAACAGAAATTGAAAGAATTTGTCACCATCCATCCAGCCCTACAAAAGATGTTGAAGTATGTGTTGCATACAGAAACACAGAAACATGGTCATAGTTACAAAAGAAGGTAAAGTAAGAAAATCTCTCAGTAAAAGACCACAGGAAGTTCAAAGTATAAATTAGGAATATTTTTGGAAAAATGGCAGGGTAAAGTCATTATTTATAAATAGTCACCTTGAATGTAAATGACCTCATCTCCCTAGTTAAAATACACAGACTGGCTGAATGGGTTAAAGAACAAAACCCATCTATTTGCTGCCTAAAAGAAACACATCTCACCAACAAAGACTCATGCAGACTGAAAGTGAAAGGATGGAAAAAGATATTCCATGGCAACAGAAATCAAAAAAGAGCTGGTGTATCCATCTTAATATCAGACAAATGGACTTTAACACAAATACTATTTAAAGAGACAAATAAGGACACTATATAATGATTAAAGGAACAATTCAACAGGAAGATGTAACTATTATAAACGTATATGTACCTAATTATGGGGCAACTGGCTATTTAAAAAAAATGTTAAGGGACTTAAAGGGAGACTTAGACTCCAACACAATAGTATTAGGGGACTTCAGTATTCCACTTTTAGCGATGGACATATCAACAAGACAGAATATTAACAAGGAAACAGCAGATTTAATTGACACTATAGTCCAAGTGGACCTAACAGATATCTACAGAAATTTTCAATATATGGTTGCAGAATACACGTTCTTCTCATCAGTGCATGAAACTTTCTCTAGGATTGACCACATTTTACAAAAGAGGAATTCCAAATGGCCAATAGACACATGAAAAAACGCTCAGGATCACTAGCTGTCAGGGAAATGCAAATCAAAATCACAATGAGGTTTCACCTCACCCCATTTAGAATGGTTTACATACAGAAATCAACAAACAACAGATGCTGGTGATGATGTGTGTAAAAAGGCACACTCCACTGTTGCTGGGAATGAAAACTGGTAAAGCCATATGGAAGATATGTTGGAGATACCTCAGAAATCTGAATATAGTATTACCAAATGACCCAGCCATCCCACTCCTCAGAATTTACCCAAGGGAAATTAAACCAGTAAATAAAAGAGCTATCTGCACCTCCATGTTTATTGCAGCTCAGTTCACAATAGTTAAGACATGGAATCAACCTAATTGCCTGTCAACAGAAAACTGGATAAAGAAATCATGGGATATGCACTCTATGAAATACTACATAGAGATAAAAAATGAAATCCAGTCATTTGTAACAAAATGGATAAATCTGTAAAACATCATAGTGAAATAAGCTAGTGTTAAAGGGACAAATATCATATGTTCTCTCTGATTTGTGACAACTAACTGAGCACCTAAAAAGAAACCTGTAGAAGTGAAATTGACACTATTAGAAGCAATGACTTGATCAGCTCTTGTACTGACTTTTGAGGTACAGTTTATTATTTTATTCTTTTTACTATTTTCTTTTTCTAATTAATACAATAGGCTGAACTCTTTACTTAACACCAAGTTATTCTTAGATGTTTAAATCCAATTGAAAATTGATTCCTATAAAAAATAAGAGTGGGATTAAGAGAGGAGATGATTTACAATTTGACATACGTTCCCACAGACTTACCTCTAAGCGTTAAGCTAAACACTGGCCATAGGACTCCAAATCCCATTAAGTTGGATGATACCAATGTCATCTTACTAGTTAAAGTGATAATTTTAATTGTGTAACTGATCATAAAGACAGGAATAAGCATCAAAGGGAACACATAAATAAGACCAAGTGTCTGCTAATAACAATAGATAGAATTAAAAAGGAGAGAATGATCCAACATGGGAAGTAGGCCACACAGCAGACTCATGAATGACAAACATCCTAAACAACACTATGGCCTCAGAATCAGCTCTTAAGGCATTCAGATCTGGTTATAAAGCCCATGAGAACATTTCAGAATGGAAAGCCAAGACACTATGGCAAAAATTTACCTAAATGAAAGATCTCTGTGAGTGAGATCCCAGTGGAAATAAGGGGCTATAAAAGAAGGATGTACATTTCTCTGAAGGGAGGAGAGAACTTCCACTTTGCTTATGGCCATGTCTAAATACTGACAGAGTTTGTGGATTCAAAGGCTTCCATAGCATTGGCTCCTCATGACAAGAGCCTCGGGTGATCACTGACATCATAAATAAGATTGTCAATTATTAAATCAATTGACAGGAGTCATTGTGCACTTGTTTCCAAGTATTACCTCTGTCTTTAATGAGTTGTACTATGAGAATTAATGGTAAAACTTGTCTTCAAACAGTATTTTATGCATTGTGTTTGGAGGTGCAAATTTTTGAAATCTTTACTTACTATAGAGCTGGTTTTCTGTATATAAAGATAATTAAAAATGAATATTTTAAGAATGGAATGGGAAAGGGAGTAGAAAGTGGGATAGAAGTGGGGGTGGGAGGGCAGGTAAGGAGGGGGTAGAACCAGTATATTCTAAAAGCAATACCTATGAAATTTATATTTATTAAATAAAAGCTTTCTAAAGATAACTGAAAAATGCCCATAAAAACCTAGATACAGGAAGCTGAAAATACAAAAATGAATAAATCATATGTGTGTATATATCTATATATCTTTTTTTGAAAAGTCCATATATTGATCCATTTATAAATCTACATTTTTTAAATGATGAAAGGCTAAATGTACACTGACTTCTGTGTTGACTGCAGCATAAAATGCAAACTACCTTTCACAGCTTCTAAAATGCACCTATTTACAGAGCTCCATAGCTATAATAAATGGTGCAGCTCAAGTCACAATCCTACCAAGGGGTCTTGCTAATTTTAAATAGTAAATAACAATCTTAGTAAAGTTACTAAAAATAAAAGAAAGAAAATTATTTAGTCACTTTAACTAAAATATTGTACCAATTTTCTGTTGTCAAGTGTTCCCAATTATTCCAGAAAGTTCTAACAGTTTGAACAATAAACTAAATAAAATTAAGTTTTTGGAAGTGACAAACTGGGTAACTAAAATGAGACTTCACTGACCCCAAAATAAAATAATTTAGGTGGGTGCCATGGGGCCAGCACCATGGCACAGTAGGTTAATCCTTTGCCTGCAGTGCTGGCATCCCATAGGGGTGCCGGTTCTAGTCCTGGCCATCCCTCTTCCAATGCAGCTCTCCGCTATGGCCTGCGAAAGCAGTAGAAGATGGCCCAAGTCTTTGGGCCCCTGCATCCACATGGGAGATCGGGAAGAAGCCCTTGGCTCCTAGCTTCAGATCAGAGTAGCTCCAGTCATCGTGGCCTTCTGGGGAGTGAACCAATGGAAGGAAGACCTTTCTCTCTCTCTCTCCCTCTCACTGCCTGTAACTATACCTCTCAAATAAATAAATAAAATCTTTTTTAAAAAAAGATGGATGCCAGTGTTTTCAGTATGTTAAAATGCCACCTGCCATGCCAGCATTCCATATGGGCACTGGATTGAGTTCTGACTATTCCACTTTTTAAAAATGATTTATTTATTTGAAAGGCTGAGTTACAGAGGAAGAGAGAGTGCGAGAGGTCTTCCATCCTCTGGTTCACTGCCTAGATGACTGAAATGGCCAGAGCTGAGCTGATCTAAAGCCAGGAGCCAGGAGCTTCCTATGGATCTCCCACGTGGATGCAGGGGCCCAAGTACTTGACCACCTTCCACTACTTTCCTAGGCCATTAGCAGGAAGCTGGATCAGAAATGGAGCAGCTGGGACTCAAACTGCTGCCCATATGGAATGCTGGCTCCACAGGAGGAGGCTTAACCTACTACGCCACAGCACCAATACTGGCTCCACTTCTGATCCAGCCTCCTGCTGATGCACTTGGAAAAGCAGCAGCAGATTACTGAAGTTCTTGGGCCTCTGTACTCACATGGGAAACCCAGAAGTTCTAGACTCCTGGCTTTAGCCAGGCACAGCCTCAGCCATTGCTATCATTTGGTGAGTGAGCGAATGGTTAACTCTGCCTTTCAAATAAATAAAAATAAATCTTAAAAAAATTAAGATGGACCAAAATAAGGACAATAAAAACTTTCAAGATTGAAATGTTTTAGGCAAGACCTAATTAACAAAGGGCTGGTTATTGCCGCTACTTCTCCATTTGGTAGTTCAATTTTGCCCATTTGTAAACCTGGAAAGAATAAATGACACCTCATGGTGGATTGTTATAATTTTAATTCTGTAATTCATCAATTATGCCCCACTTCTTATACCAAATATTAACATTTTTTTACTCCACCCAATAAATAAGTATATATTCCCTCATTAAAAATGTGGCCAATGTTTTTTGTTCAGTGCTTTATGAATAGCCTCTTAGTCTGTTTGCTTTTTCCTTGAAAAATCACAATACATGTTTTCAAGGGTACACATCAGCACCTAAACAGCTTGGTTATCATTCAATCTCTGATATTAACTGTACCCATCTTTTATTGGCAGAATAGGTATAGCAGCATATTAATGACAACTTCTTCCAAGGGGGTCCACTTAACACACTTGGGAAGAATAGACATGTATAATACCTTTCCTTGTTTAAGGTTTTGGTGGGAGTTTGTACCTTGCTCATCAATGTTGATTAAGCTCCTTGATACCGGTACTTCATAAATCCTCATACATTAAATAGGGCTCCCTTCAACAAGAGCTCCAGAGTCAGTCAAAATGAAAATAAATAGGTACTGTCTTTAGTGCTCCTGGAGGTTTGTTCACTCTAATGACTTCATTCAGCAACATCCTCTCCTGCCTTCTAGATTCTCTGAACCAACCATATTAGCCATTATTTCTCAAGGACTGTGATGCCAGCAACTGCCTCTCTTGGAAACATGATACACACCAGCAAAATAAAATTTGTTGCCTAGCTGCTGTGCTTTCCGAGAAAGAGTCTCCTACAAGCACTGAAGCTGAGGCTTCCCACACACAGTTGCCTGCTCTGACTTCTGCTATTGAAGAAAAAATACCAAAAACTGAGCATGGTTACTAAAGTTTCCTTAATAATGGAGCCAAACTTGGGGCACTCTGGCATATTCCACTTGCCAGACTAGATGATCTCCAATGTCTGCTGCTTCTTGCCAGATTTCAGGGTACTGGAGGTCAGCCTTCATATCAGCCCAGAAAAGATATTTTAGTGAGACTGCATACCGTTATGCTGAATATTGATACTATTACTGTTGGTTTGGATATACAGTTTATAAGCTGTTGTATCAACCAAAAATGATAAATGATGTGATAGGCATGCCATCATTTTTTACTAATTAAAACTGCCATACAAAGATTCTGCAGCTAGGCTGAAAACTGAGGCAAAAAGCAATAATAACATGCATAATTATAGGACCATCATATAAGCTAGTGCTGGATCTTGAACATCAGCCATAATTATTTTCATTGATAAGCTGTCACTCTATTAACATATGATCACATTAGACAGCAAGTTTTAAAAATGTACTTGCAACAGAACTTTTCATCACCCATCTGGGCCAAAATAGTGCTGGATATATTTTAGAGATTTGAGCTTCAATGGAATCACCACAGTCACTAATATAATCTTTGCTAGACATGTATGCTCAAATCCCTTGACTTAAGAGGTAGTTGCAAATCAATATCCCAGGTCCAATGATGCCCTTGTATTACAAAACTGTTAATGCTCTTAAAATGGTGTTTGAACTTTCCCAAAATATATGCTCTACACTTCCATGCCAAAAGCAGAAATCTGGCAGAAGTTGCTCGTATCAGTGCCACTTAAAATCAGTGAAGATTACTACTTTCAGTAGTAGTCAACTTTGAATCTCATGACTGAACGACTCCAATCTCTTTCTCTTCAAATTCATTGTTCTAAGTTTTCATTATGAATCTCCACCTCAAGCCTTCCTCCAACTATGATCTCACAAACACATATTTCCTTGATGTAATGAATGGAATGTTTATGTCATCCACACATATGAAGGTACTTCAAAACAACCCTGGAAATGAAATTAAAATTTGTTTGTTATCCTATAACTTTTTAAAACCCATGCACATAAGGCATTTTTAATATATTAGAAACGTGCCAGGGATTCCAATTCAATCCCATCAAGGTGGCATGTACCAATGCCATATCACTAGTCCAGGTGATCAATTTCAGTTCACAATTGATCACACTGATAGGTCTAAGAGTCAAAGGGATCACACAAACAAGACTAGTGTCTGCTAATACTAACTGATAGAATCAAAAAGGAAGAGAAGGATCCAACATGGGAAGTGGGATACACAGCATACTCATAGAATGGCAGATACCCTAAATAGCACTCTGGCCTCAGAATCAGCCCTTAAGGCATTCGGATCTGGCTGAAGAGCCCATGAGAGTATTTTAGGCATGGAAAGCCAAGACACTCTGGCAAAAAAAAAACAAAACCCTAAATGAAAGATCTCTGTGAGTGAGATCCCAGTGGAAAGAACAGGTCATCAAAGAAAGAGATACCTTTCTCTGAAGGGAGGAGAGAACTTCCACTTTGACTATGACTCTGTCGGAATAAGATTGAAGTCAGTGAATTCAAAAGGCTTCCATAACCTTGGCAACTCATGACTAGAGCCTAGGGAGATTACTGACGCCATAAACAAGAGTGTCAAATTGTTAAGTCAACAACAGGAGTCACTGTGTACTTACTCCTCATGTGGGATCTATCCTTAATGTGTTGTCCAATGTGAAGTAATGCCATAACTAGTACTGAAACAGTATTTTACACTTTGTGTTTCTGTGTGGGTGCAAACTGATGAAATCTTTACTTAATATATACTAAATCAATCTTCTGTATGTAAAGATAATTGAAAATGAATCTTGATGTGAATGGAATGGGAGAGGGAGTGGGAGATGGGAGGGATGCGAGTGGGAGGGAAATTATGAGGGGGAGAAGCCATTGTAATCCATAAATTGTACTTTGGAAATTTATATTTACTAAATAAAAGTTAAAAAATATATTAATTAAAAATACATATTATGAAAGACTACATGTAGTTTCAAAATCTTTGTACCAAAATAAATTTATATTTTCATTTCATTTCCCACCAGTTTTTGTAGTATCCCCATATATATGTTGAAGCCCTTCCCTTTGCAGTGTGGAAATTTTGAGATGAGGTCTTTGGAAAGCAATCAGTGCTATATTTGGCAATGACATAGTGGTCTTCCTGTTAGTAGTAGTGCACTTACAGGAAGAAAAAAAGAGAGCAAAATTACCCTCGCATTGCAAGCAGAAACTTAAGAAAAGCCATCTGAAGACATACTAAGGCCCTAATCTGCAAAACAGAGAATTCTCATCAGAAAACAAATAAGTCAGCATCTTAATATAAAACTTATCAGCTTTCAGAACTATTTGAAATTATTTAACCAACATAATATGTGGTATTTTGCTATGATAGCCCAAAAAATTAAGAGAAATGGCAACCTCAAACTTGGGGTATTTTTCTAACAAGCACTTAAACATGTAGAAGTGGATTTGTATTGGATAATGAGGTACAGGATGGAATGGTTTTAGGCACACAAAAGAAATATGGACAAAACATTATTCCTATGTGTTCTCAGATTGAAATGAGGAACATGCTGTAAGAAGCTGGAGAATGGGAAGCTACAAAAATAAAGACTTTATTCTTGTCTTTTTTGGAAGATAAACTTGTGAGCAAGAAAATTGCATATTTAACTGATTATATTTCTCTTTTTTATGATTTATTTTATAAACTAGAAAAGCAGAATTATAGAGAGGGACAGGAAGACACCCATACCCCCCAAACACAAGTTGAGAGAGAGAGAGAGAGAATCTTACATCCACTGGTTCACTCTCCAAATGGCTGCAACAGCCAGGGCTGGGCTGGATCAAAGCCAGGAGCCAGGAACTTTCTGGGTCTCCCAGGTAGGTGCAAGGGCCCAAGCACCTGGTCCATCTTCTGCTGCTTTCCCAAGCACATTAACAGAGAGCTGGATTGTAAGTGGAGCACCCAGGACTTGAACTGGTGTCCATATGGGATGCCAGTTTTGCAGGAGGCAGCTTTACTCACTATGCCACAATGTCAGCTGCTGAACTGAGGAGACTCCTAAGCAAAGTATCAAAAGAATGGCTTCATTACCCCTAAATGTTTATAGTGAAATTCAAAAGTGGAAATGATAGGAAAACATAATGAGAACAGAAAGATTTGAAAAATTTTCAACATGCCATATCCTAAAACACAGGAAAGAACATCAATGCTGTGCCTGGAAAGAGATTCTGATACCAGAGGAGAAAACTGTCACCTTGAAGATAAGAGGAGAGACAGGAGGAATTGAAAAATGGATGCATAGACCCTATACAATGGAAAAAATGGAGGTATTAGAATGTGAATGCACGGTCTTAAATTACACATAATAAAAATTTTAAAGGTGATTAGATATTATGAGGGTGACCTTCTCAGGTTTAGTAATGACATGAATTCTGACCAAAGCTGTGGTGCAGGAATATTCTTGAGAAATGTGGGGTGAAGTCATTAGATACATACAGTGGAGCCTCACAAAGCCTTTAGGAACTGAGTTTCCTCATATAGGCCCGTGGGAATAATGCTGACATCTTGGTGCTTCTGGAAAGCAGCAAATCTGATTACAGAATGTTATTCTCCAGCATTAAGTTCTCAAATAATTTGTTTTAGTGAGTTTTGGATTTCATTGGCACCAATCAATATTTCCTTCTTTGCTATTTTTCCTTTTAGAATATGAATGTCTATCCTTTGCCTATCTCACCATCATATAATGGGAGCACATAACTTGTCTGTTTTTAGTGACTCACAGTTGGAGAAATTCTGTCATAACTTATTTTTATATTTGAGATTATATTTTAGAATTATGGTTAATTATAAAATATTAATGCTTTGCATATTGTTATAATGGAATGAATGTAGTTTCTATGAAAGCATAATAATTTGGGGGGACCACGAATATAATGTCACAGACTGAATATTTTTATTTTCCCCCCAAATCATATGTTAAAACATTTACTTCTAATGTGATAGTGATTAAAGGTGGGTACTTTGGTTGGTAATTATTCAGACTACATTGTAAGGGTAAGAACTTCATATTGTTATTATAAAAGTAAGAGATACCTCCTCTTTGCTTCCTGGCACTGGAAAAAAGTCTATGTAAAGTCACAGTAAAAAGATGGCCACCTCCAAGAGTGGAAGAGGGCCCTCATCAGGAATCAAATCAGCCTACAACTTGATCTTGGTGTTTCTAGCCTGCAGAACTGCGAGAAATACATTTCTGATGCTTGAGTCACCCATCTTAGGTTATTTTTTATGACAACCCATGGGACACTAGGAAACATCAGTTATGCACATATACTGCTAAAATTTCATGTATCTACTAGGCCCTATTCCCCAAAAATGTAACCACTTCAAAATGATGTATACAACAGTTATATACTTAAAAAACTTAACTATTTCACCATATTGCTAGAGACTTCAAAAATTTCAATTTGTTTTCTCAAATAATGTAAAAATGTAAAAATTTAGATACAAGTGGTTTATAATTATTTCTTTTCATGTCCTTCCCTTTTACTCTCAATGTAAAACACTTTATTTACTATTTAGAGCCACTTAAACTCTACTTTCCAAAAGTTTCTCCTTCCAAATATACCAAATAATCTAGTATAAATCTGATGTGAAGACTTTAAGGGGTAAATTGCACAATTTTCAAAGATACCATCTTGTGCAAGTGGCACTGTGGTATAGTAGGTAAAGCCTCTGCCTGCATCACCAGTATCCCATATGGATGCCAGTTTGAGTCTTGAATGCTCCACTTCCAAAACAAGTAAATAAAAATAAAAACACCATCTTGACTCAACGTTAGGGCTTTGGATTTAGGTCAGTACATTGCTATTCTAGAGCAGCCATTTAAAACCCCACCCACATTGCATTCTGTATTGAACCCTCATATCTGAGTCTCTATGCAACTGCCCTCATCATCCTAGGGACAATTACATTTTAAAAATTGACAGCCCCTTTATTTTTTAAAATATTTATTTATTTATTTGAAAGGCAAAGTTATAGAGAGGCAGAGGCAGAGAGAGAGAGAGAGAAAGAGAGGTCTTCCATCTACTGGTTCACTCCCCAGATGGCTGCAATGGCTGCAGCTGTGCAGATTCAAAGCCAGGAGTCAGGAGCTTCCTCCAGGTCTCCCTCCCATGTAGGTGCAGGGATCCAAGGACATGGGTCATTTTCTGTTGCTTTCCAAATCTATAACAGAGAGCTGGATCAGAAGTGGAGCAGCTGGGACTCGAACTGGTGCCAATATGGGATGCCAGCACTGCAGGTGGTGGCCTTACACCACAGTGCCAGCCATGCCCCTTTAATTTAGAGAGAATAGGAATTATTAAGGTTGATCAACCTTTAATTGTTTAATTTGGAATGCAGAGAGACAGACAGACAGATTTTCCATCCTCTAATCCCTACATGCTCACAACTGGGCTGAATCAGTTTAAACCTAGGAGGCTAGAACTCAATCTGAGTCTCACACATGAATGGCAGAAACAAGAACTCAAGTCATTTTACCTACTGCCTCCCAGTGTGTTATGTAAGCAGGAAGCTGGAATCAGAAGTGGAGTTGAACTCAAACCTAGACACTCATATTTGGGTGTGTACATCCCAAGTTGTTTATTAAGCATTGCATCAAAGACCTGTGCCCCAACTTAACCTATCTTAAACCTGAATCCAAAATAAAGAACTTGTACATGGTTTTCCTCCATTCCTTGTGATCAATTGTGCTTCCACTGAGAGTCTCTGTATGAATGTTCATTGCCTGGTCATTTTGAGTATAATAAAATTGCAAAATTCTTTCTTTCTCTCATCTGGTCAGAATATGCCAACCTCTAATAAAGCTCATTCAAGGTGATAGGGTTATAACAAGATCAGAAAGTTAATATTCAGTAATAGATGATGCCCTTAGGATCTAAGTCATAGAGGATAAGTTGACAGCCACTAGTGAGCTCCATAGAAAGTTCCTAGTGATATGGAACCCAACAGACTTACAGTGGTCAGCTACTCAGAAGATATTCCTTTGTAGGTCATGCCTCTCCTCCTATGTCACCTTTCCAATACCCTCACTCTTTTTTTCTGGCATCAGTTCCAAAATAAACTGTTCACACATTCTCATGTCTCAGCTCTGTTTTTGGAGAAAACAAAACTAAGAAAGAAAAATGTCCAAGCAAATTGAGGACTCACTACCCAGGTCAAGTCATAGATAATGATACAAAGCCCATCCAGAAAACCAGGAATCCTTTCAGAATATGGGATGACACAATTCTAGGCCAGTCACATCATGACAATTATGCAGAAAAAGATTATAAGATATGTCAGTAAGAAACTCCTGTCTCCTGGCTTTGAATTGGCCCAGCTCCAGCCATTGTGGCCAACTGGGGAGTGAACCAGTGGATGGAAGACCTTTCTCTCTGTCTTTCCCTCTCTCTGTAACTCAACCTCTCAAATATATAAATAAATCTTTTTAAAAGCACCACAGCTGACACTTTGGCATAAGGAGAAAAGCCAGCACCTGCAATGTCAGCATCTTAAATGCACACCAATTTGAGTCCCAGCTGCTCCACTTCTTATCCAGCTCCCTGCTAATGTGCCTGGGAAAACAGCAGAAGATGGTCCATATGTTTGAACCTTGAACTCATATGGGAGACCTGGAAGAAACTGCTGGCTCCTCACTTCAGACCATCCCAGCTATGCATATTGGGCAGTGAACCAGCAGATGGAACTTGGACAGTGAACCAGCACTTGAAAGATCTCTCTCCATCTCCTCCTCTTTCTCTACCTCTGTAACTCTGCCTTTCAAATCAATAAATATATCTTTTAAAAACACCAGTCAGAAAACTACCCAGTACCTAACCCAATACAACACAGGATCCATAAGGAATAAAAAACCAAAATGAAATTTCAGTGAAGCTAGGGGACTTCTGACAGTAACTGTCCTCTCTCTCTCTCTCTGTCACTCAGGATTATTATTTTTAGATAACAAAATATATGCCAATGAGCTTTAGAAGAAGGGATTTGTTGAGGCATTAATAATCAGAACCAGTGGAAAAACAAAAAAAATCATCAGCTATATTTAAGGAATAGTTCCTCAAGGAACACCACATAGCTAATTTTATACAATGATTCTGTTAAGGAAAGAATCACCATGTATACATAGATCTGTATCAGAAAACTGATAAATCTATTTTTAAAGATTTATTTATTCATTTGAAAGGCAGAGATACAGAGAGGCAGAGGCAGAGAGGGAGAGAGAAAAGTCTTCCATCTACTGGTTCACTCTCCAGATGGCCTCAATGGCCAGAGTTGGCCTATGCAAAGCCAGCAGACAGGATCTCCTGGATCTCCCACATGGGTGCAGGGGCCCAAGGACTTGGGCAATCTTCTGCTTTCGAAGGCCATAAGAGAGAATTGGATTGGAAGTGGAGTAGCCAGAACTCAAACACATGCCCATAGGGGAAGCTGGCACTGAAGGCAGACTTTTCCTGCTACATCACAGTGACAGCCCCTGATTAATCTATTTTTGGCCCCAATAGCTCTTTGGTCAAATTTCCCAGATCTGGCCACTTCTTTGACATCTACCACATAGACTGTGCTCATCTCTTTCATGGAACATCAGTCACCTCCAAGATTCAAGCTTCAAGAGAATTTAGTTACCTAATATTACTATAATAAATGATCACAAACTTACTTAAATCAACAGAAATGTATTTTCCCATTGTATTTGGAGGATGGAAATCCAACATCACTCTCATTTGGCAGAAGCTGAAATTTAGGGAGTTCTGTCCTCAATTAACTCTCTAGGGGAAAATCTATTCCTTGCCACTTCCAACCTCTTGCTAGCATCTGGCATTCCTGAAGTCACATCATTCCCTTCATTGCCTTCATGGTCATATCAAGTTCACATCTTCTTTGTGTTTAAATCTTATTTTGCCTTTGGTTTATGGGTGCACATGTGATTGTATGCAGGGCTCATGTGGAAAACCCTGGTGAATCAGGATTTATTAAAATCTTTTAACACATTTGTAAAAACTCTTTCAACATAAGTCAATAATCCCACTTTCCTGAACCTTTGGAGCCTTTATTCAGCTTTCCTCTTCTAGCAGAGGGATTTTAAGTACCAATCCTACACAATGAGGAAAAATGTGCTATAAAATTGTTGGAATAGTCATTGAGTCAATATGTATCATCTACTAAACTTCCCCAGAGGAACATCTGACATGTCCCATCAATGGATGCAAAGACAACAAAATGTCAAGAAAGCCAAGAATAATTTCAGCCCTAACTCAGAGACAAACAGTGCAGTAAACATTGGGAACTTCACAAGGTTAGCCACAAACAGAAAAAGTCCTTGGCCACTCAATAATGGGGAAAGTGAACAAGACTTCCTAGCAGTCTGGAAGGCCCCCAACCCCAGAGGATGAAACAATAGCTCACAAACCAGCAAACCTCAATGAAGTGGCTAACTCTACCAATAAATGGACTAAAAATGACACAAAGGATTTTTACTCAGCTTTAAAAAGAATGAAATGCTGTCACTTAATATAAAATACATGCACAAAGAGGGCATTATGTTAAGTGACATAAGCCAGACACACAAAATCAAATACATAAATTTAAATGTGGACTTGGAAAAGGCAAATTCCACTAAGTAAAGAATACAGAAGTGGTTACCAAAGGGTTTGTGTGAAAGTAAAAGTATAGGGATAAGGGGATAGATTTGTCAAAGGGTACAAAACTTCCAATAGATAGGGGGAATCAGTGTTACTGCTGTATTGTATACTGGAGAATATTATGTTCTGCATATGTGAAAGTTTCTAAGGCTGGCTTTTAAAAATACATGAAGTGGGCAAGCACCAGGGCTCTATAGGCTAATCCTCTGCCTGCAGCGCCAGCATCTCGAGTTCTAGTCCTGGTCGGGGCACCAAATTCTGTGCCGGTTTCCCCTCTTCCAGGCCAGCTCTCTGCTGTGACCCGGGAGTGCAGTGGAGGATGGCCCAAGTCCTTGGGCCCTGCACCTGCACTGGCCGCAGTGGCCATTGGAGGGTGAGCCAATGGAAAAAGGAAGACCTTTCTCTCTGTCTCTCTCACTCTCCACTCTGCCTGTCAAAAAAAAAAAAATACAAGAAGTGAATGAGAGGGGCAGAGCCAAGATGGCGGAATAGTGAGGGCACACACCGATAGTCCGGGAAAATTTAGTTTAATAAAAGGGGAGTTACGGTAGCCTCAGAAAAAAGAACCAGGAAAATATTGCAGAGGAAACTCTTCTGGATCGAGTGGCTGTGAATCGGAGGACCTACTGGGAGAACAGGTCGCCCACCGCGCAGAAGCCGAGCCGCGGGACCGAGCCGCGGGAGCCGCGGGTGCCGCAGGTGCTGCGGAAGCCGCAGGGTCTATGCGCCAGTGCGGGAAGGGGAGTGCATGTCACACAGACAACAGCAGGGAGAGTTGCGACGTCCAGGGCTCCGAGTCCACACATCGGCGCTGGAAGGGGAGGTGAGCTCTATAACCCGAGACATTGGCGGGGAAACAGGGGTCAGAATCTAGAGGGGGGCCGGAAAGTGCAGCAAACTCACTACCGGAAAGAAGGAAAAAAAAAAAGCTAGGGGGGTTTCTCTTTCCCCTAACCTTGCAAAGGTTGCAAGGCTGCAAGGCTTGAAGAATTTGCAAGAGACAAAGAGCAGGCCCCCTCTCTGGATTTACATATCAACAGGGGAGAGCTAAGGAACTGAGTCACTACAATTCAGTAGCCTAGGCAACCCAGTGGGAGTCCAGAGGAGCCTAAACAGACTCTTTGGGTAGAAGCCAGAGACTGGAAGCTAAATATCATCAATTCTGCACAGCCGTGCCGTGCGGTGTTACTTACCCCCTGAATAAATAAAATAAATAAATAAATAAATAAAAAGAGAGAGATTTACCATGCATAACCTGAGGGTGTCACCTTTGCACACCCTTAACCAGGAAGAACCAGGCAGAGCTCTCAGGCCGCACCCATCTCAAGCCTCCAAGGCTCCTCCAACAGCAGGCAGTCCACTTAACACGGACATAGTATAAAATAAAAAAAAAATTTAAAAAAAAAAAACGAACAGTGACGAAAGAAGAATTAACTATGCCAAGTAACAAACACAGAAATCTAGGGAACAAGATCAATGATGACACTATGATGCCTCCAAATAAACAAAACACCCCAAACCAAGATTATGAAGATGATGAGATAGAAGAAATGCAAGATACGGATTTCAAAAAATTTATGATAAGAACATTTAGAAGTTTTCAATCCTTGAACCACAGAAATCCTTATTGGACAGGATTGAAAATCTCTCTGGTGAAAATGAAATTTTAAGGAAGAATCAAAATGAAACTCAGAAACTAGTAGAACAGGAAAGTGTGATAGTGAAGAGAAATCAAAATGAAATGAAGAGCTCAATAGATCAAATGACAAACACATTAGAAAGCCTTAAAAACAGAATGGGTGAAGCAGAAGAGAGAATATCGGACTTAGAAGATAGAACACAGGAAAACATACAGTCAAACCAAAGAAAAGAAGAGGAAATTAGAAATTTAAAAAATATTGTTGGGAAGCTACAGGATACTATTAAAAAAAAATAACATTCGAGTTCTAGGAGTTCCTGAAGGCATGGAGAGAGAGAAAGGATTAGAAGGCCTTTTTAGTGAGATACTAGCAGAGAACTTTCCAGGTTTGGAGAAGGACAGAGACATCCTAGTACAGGAAGCTCATAGAACCCCCAATAAACATGACCAAAAGAGATCCTCACCACGATATGTGGTAATTAAACTTACCACAGTGAAACATAAAGAAAAGATCCTAAAATGTGCAAGAGAGAAACGTCAGATTACTCTCAGAGGATCGCCAATCAGACTCACAGCAGACTTCTCATCAGAAACACTACAGGCTAGGAGGGAATGGCGAGACATAGCACAGGTGCTAAGAGAGAAAAATTGCCAGCCCAGAATATTATATCCTGCCAAGCTCTCATTTGTGAATGAAGGTGAAATAAAGACCTTTCATAGCAAACAGAAATTGAAAGACTTTGTGGCCACTTGTCCGGCCCTGCAAAAGATACTTAAAGATGTGCTACACTCAGAAACACAGAAACACGGCCATCAATATGAAAGAAGGTAAAGGAAGAACACCTACCAGTAAAAGAGCATGGGAAGCTCAAAGCATATACTAGAAAATATTTCTGGGAAAATGGCAGGGCAAAGTCACTACGTATCAATAGTCACATTGAACATTAATGGTCTGAATTCTTCAGTTAAAAGACACCGTTTGGCTGACTGGCTCAAAGAATACAACCCAACTATTTGTTGCCTACAAGAAACACATCTCTCTAACAAAGAGGCATGCAGACTGAAAGTGAAAGGTTGGAAAAAGATATTCCATGCCAACAGAAACCAAAAAAAGCAGGTGTAGCCATATTAATATCAGACAAAATAAACTTTAATACAAAAACTGTTAAGAGAGACAAAGAGGGACACTATATAATGATTAAGGGTTCAATTCAACAGGAAGATGCAACTATTATAAATGTATATGCACCTAATTACAGGGTACCAGTCTATTTAAAAGATATGTTAAGGGACTTAAAGGGAGATTTAGATTCCAATACAATAGTACTGGGGGACTTCAATACTCCACTCTCAGAAATAGACAGATCAACAGGACAGAAGATCAACAAGGAAACAGCGGATTTAATTGACACTATTGCCCAAATGAATCTAACAGATATCTACAGAACTTTCAACCCTACATCTACAGACTTCACATTCTTTTCAGCAGTGCATGGAACCTTCTCTAGGATTGATCACATACTAGGCCAGAAAGCAAGTCTCAGCAAATTTAAAAGAATTAGAATCATACCATGCAGCTTCTCAGACCACAGCGGAATGAAGCTGGAAATTAGCAACTCAGGAAACCCCAGAAAGTATGCAAACACATGGAGACTGAACAACATGCTCCTGAATGAACACTGGGCCATTCAAGAAATCAAAAGAGAAATCAAAAACTTTCTGGAAGTAAATGAAGACAACAACACAACATATCAAAACTTATGGGATACAGCAAAAGCAGTATTGAGAGGCAAATTTATAGCAATAGGTGCCTATATCAAGAAATTGGAAAGGTACCAAATAAATGGGCTTTCAGTGCATCTCAAGGACCTAGAAAAACTGTAGCAAACCAAACCCAAATCTAGTAGGAGAAGAGAAATAATTAAAACCAGAGAAGAAATTAACAGGATTGAATCCAAAAAAAAAAAAAAAAAACACTACAAAAAATCAGCCAAGCGAGAAGCTGGTTTTTTGAAAAAATAAACAAAATTGACACCCCATTGGCCCAACTAACTAAAAAAAGAAGAGAAAAGACCCAAATCAATAAAATCAGAGATGAAAAAGGAAACGTAACAACAGACACCATAGAAATAAAAAGAATCATCAGAAATTACTACAAGGACCTGTATGCCAGCAAACAGGAAAATCTATCAGAAATGGATAGATTCCTGGACACATGCAATCTACCAAAATTGAACCATGAAGACATAGAAAACCTAAATAGACCCATAACTGAAACAGAAATTGAAACAGTAATAAAGGCCCTCCCAACAAAGAAAAGCCCAGGACCAGATGGATTCACTGCTGAATTCTACCAGACATTTAAAGAAGAACTAATCCCATTTCTTCTCAAACTATTCAGAACAATCAAAAAGAGGGAATCCTCCCAAATTCTTTCTATGAAGCCAGCATCACCTTAATCTCTAAGCCAGAGAAAGATGCAACACTGAAAGAAAATTACAGACCAATATCCCTGATGAACATAGACGCAAAAATCCTCAATAAAATTCTGGCCAATAGAGTACAACAACACATCAGGAAAATCATCCACCCAGACCAAGTGGGATTCATCCCTGGTATGCAGGGATGGTTCAACATTCGCAAATCAATCAATGTGATTCACCACATTAACAGACTGCAAAAGAAAAACCATATGATTATCTCAATTGATGCAGAGAAAGCATTTGATAAAATTCAACACCCTTTCATGATGAAAACTCTAAGCAAACTGGGTATAGAAGGAACATTCCTCAATATAATCAAAGCAATTTATAAAAAACCCACAGCCAGCATCCTATTGAATGGGGAAAAGTTGGAAGCATTTCCACTGAAATCTGGCACCAGGCCGGGATGCCCACTCTCACCACTGCTATTTAACATAGTTCTGGAAGTTTTAGCCAGAGCCATCAGACAAGAAAAAGAAATCAAAGGAATACAAATTGAGAAGGAAGAAGTCAAACTATCCCTCTTTGCAGACGATATGATTCTTTACTTAGAGGATCCAAAGAACTCTACTAAGAGACTATTGGAACTCATAGAGGAGTTTGGCAAAGTGGCAGGATATAAAATCAATGCACAAAAATCAACAGCCTTTGTATACACAAGCAATGCCATGACTGAGAAAGAACTGCTAAGATCAATCCCATTCACAATAGCTACAAAAACAATCAAATACCTTGGAATAAACTTAACCAAGGACGTTAATGATCTCCACGATGAGAATTACAAAATATTAAAGAAAGAAATAGAAGAGGATACCAAAAAATGGAAAAATCTTCCATGCTCATGGATTGGAAGAATCAACATCATCAAAATGTTCATTCTCCCAAAAGCAATTTATAGATTCAATGCAATCCCAATCAAGATACCAAAGACATTCTTCGCAGATCTAGAAAAAATGATGCTGAAATTCATAGGGAGGCACAAGAGACCTCGAATAGCTAAAGCAATCTTGTACAACAAAAACAAAGCTGGAGGCATCACAATACCAGATTTCAGGACATACTACAGGGCAGTTGTAATCAAAACAGCATGGTACTGGTACAGAAACAGATGGATAGACCAATGGAACAGAATTGAAACACCAGAAATCAACTCAAACATCTACAGCCAACTTATATTTGACCAAGGATCTAAAACCAACTCCTGGAGCAAGGACAGTCTATTCAATAAATGGTGCTGGGAAAATTGGATTTCCACATGCAGAAGCATGAAGCAAGACCCCTACCTTACACCTTACACAAAAATCCACTCAACGTGGATTAAAGACCTAAATCTACATCCTGACACCATCAAGTTATTAGAGAACATCGGAGAAACCCTTCAAGATATTGGCACAGGCAAAGAATTTCTGGAAAAGACCCGGGAGGCACAGACAGTCAAAGCCAAAATTAACTATTGGGATTGCATCAAATTGAGAAGTTTCTGTACTGCAAAAGAAACAGTCAGGAGAGTGAAGAGACAACCGACAGAATGGGAAAAAATATTTGCAAACTATGCAACAGATAAAGGGTTAATAACCAGAATCTACAAAGAGATCAAGAAACTCCACAAAAACAAAGCCAACAACCCACTTAAGAGTTGGACCGAGGACCTCAATAGACATTTTTCAAAAGAGGAAATCCAAATGGCCAACAGGCACATGAAAAAATGTTCAAGGTCACTAGCAATCAGGGAAATGCAAATCAAAACCACAATGAGGTTTCACCTCACCCCGGTTAGAATGGCTCACATACAGAAATCTACCAACAACAGATGCTGGCGAGGATGCGGGGAAAAAGGGACACTAACCCACTGTTGGTGGGAATGCAAACTGGTCAAGCCACTATGGACGTCAGTCTAGAGATTCCTCAGAAACCTGAATATAACCCTACCGTTCGACCCAGCCATCCCACTCCTTGGAATTTACCCAAAGGAGTTTAAATTGGCAAACAAAAAAGCGGTCTTTACCCTAATATTTATCGCAGCACAATTCACAATAGCCAAGACCTGGAACCAACCTAAATGCCCATCAACGGTAGACTGGATAAAGTATGGGATATGTACTCTTTAGAATACTATACCGCAGTAAGAAACAAGGAAATCCAGTCATTTGCAACAAAATGGAGGAATCTGGAACACATCATGCTGAGTGAAGTAAGCCAATCCCAAAGGGACAAATACCATATGTTCTCCCTGATCGGTGACAACTGACTGAACACCAAAAAGGAAACCTCCTGAAGTGAAATGGACACTATGAGAAATGGTGACTTGATCAGCATAGCCCTTACTGTTAATGAACAACTTAATACATTATCCCTCTTAGTAGTTTTTTTTGTCTGTTCTACTTAATATGACTGGTTTAATTCTGTGATTATCACACAGTTATTCTTAAGTGTTGAAAATTAACTGAAATGTGATCCCTGTTAAACATAAGAGTAGGACTAAGAGAGGGAAGAGATGTACAATTTGGGACATGCTCAGGCTGACTTGCCCCAAATGGTAGAGTTAGAAACATACCAGGGGACTCCAATTCAATCCCATCAAGGTGGCATGTACCAATGCCATCTCACTATTCCAAGTGATCAATTTCAGTTCACAATTGATCATAATGAAAGGACTAAGAGTCAAAGGGAGCACATAAACAAGTCTAGTACCTGCTAACACTAACCGATAGAATAAAGGGGAGAGTGATCCAACATGGGAAGCGAGATACTCAGCAGACTCATAGAATGGCAGATGTCCTAAATAGCACTCTGGCCTCAGAATCAGCCCTAAAGGCATTTAGATCTGTCTGAAAAGCCCATGAGAGTATTTCAGGCATGGAAAGCCAAGACACTCTGGCAAAAAGATCTCTGTGAGTGAGATCCCAGTGGAAAGAATAGGTCTTCAAAGAAGGAGGTACATTTCTCTGAAGGGAGGAGAGAACCTCCACTTTGACTATGACCTTGTCTAAACAAGATAAGAGTCAGAGAACTCAGAGGGCTTCCATAGCTTTGGAAACTCATGACTGGAGCATAGGGAGATTACTGATGCCATAGACAGGAGTGTCAATTGGTAAAGTCAACAACAGGAGTCACTGTGCACTTACTCCTCATGTAGGATCTCTGTCCTTAATGTGCTGTACATTGAGATTTAATGCTATAACGAGTACTCAAACAGTATATTTCACTTTGTGTTTCTATGGGGGTGCAAACTGTTGAAATCTTTACTTAATGCATACTAAACTGATCTTCTGTAAAAAAAAAAAAAGAAATTATGAATTCCCAACTTGTCTCTCACTGGGATTAAACATGACAATAGGTCTGATCTGATTTCATCATCATTTAAAAAAATCATCTATTATTTTTCACTTTATGTTTCTGTGTGGGAGCAAACTGTTGAAATCCTTACTTAATGTATACTAAGCTGATCTTCTGTATATTAAGAGAATCGAAAATGAATGTTGATGTGAATGGAAGGGGAGAGGGAGTGGGAAAGGGGAGGGTTGTGGGTGGGAGGGATGGTATGGGGGGGGAAACCATTGTAACCCATGAGTCGTACTTTGGAAATTTATATTCATTAAATAAAAGTTAAAAAAAAAAGAAGTGAATGAGAGTTTCTCAAGCATGGGAAGTCAAGACACTGTGGCAAAAAAAAAATGACCTAAATGAAAGATCTCTGTGAATGAGATCCCACTGGAAAGAATGGGTCATCAAAGAAGGAGGTACCTCTCTCTGAAAGGAGGAGAGAACTTCCACTTTGATTATGGCCTTGTCTAAATAAGGTTGGAGTTTGTGAACTCAAGAGGCTTCCACAGCCTTGACAGCTCATGACAAGAGCCTCAGGTGATTACTGACGTCATAAATAAGAGTGTCAATTGTTAAATCAACAGGAGTCACTGTGCACTTGCTCCCCATGTAGGATCTCTGTCCTTAATATGTTGTACTATGTGAATTAATGGTCAAACAATGGTAAAACAGTACTTTATACTTTGTGTGTCTGTGAGGGTGCAATCTGTCAAATTCTTTACTAAGTATACACTAATTGATATTCTGTATATAAAGATAATTAAAAATGAATCTTTTTTACAGGCAGAGTGGACAGTGAGAGAGACAGTGAGAAAGGTCTTCCTTTGCCGTTGGTTCACCCTCCAATGGCCGCCCACCGTGCTGATCCGATGGCAGGAGCCAGGTATTCATCCTGGTTTCCCATGGGGTGCAGGGCCCAAGGACTTGGGCCATCCTCCACTGCACTCCCTGGCCACAGCAGAGAGCTGGCCTGGAAGAGGGGCAACTGGGAAAGAATCCAGCACCCCGACCGGGACTAGAACCTGGTGTGCCGGCGCCGCTAGGTGGAGGATTAGCCTATTGAGCCATGGCGCCGGCCGATAATTAAAAATGAATCTTAATGAAGAATGGGATAGGAGAGGGAGTAGGAGATGAGTTGGTTTGTGGGTCGGAGGCTGGTTTTGGGGGAAAACCTGCTATAATCCAAATGTACTTTTGAAATTTATATTTATTAAATAAAAGTTTTATAAAAAATACATGAAGAGATAGATATATTAACTAACTGATAATTTCAAAACGTACACATTCATTAAAAAAACTAATTTTGCCTAGACTTACATGTAAATATTCATCAGTTGAAAATAAGTTTAAAATGGCAAAAAATGGAGCAGGCATTGTGGTGTGGTGAGTTAAGACACTGCTTGGAATGTCCGCATCTAATACTGCTTTGCCTGAGTAGTTTCCACTATTCTGTATTTTCTACCAGCTTCTAGCTAATGTGCTTAGAAGGGAGGGATTGATAACCAAAGTACTTTGATGCTTATTACTCATGTGAGAGATTTTGACAGTTTTTCTGGCTCCAGCTTGTACTTGGCCTTACCATGACTGACATTTGAGAAGTGAAACAATGGATGGAAAATCTTTCTCTGTCACTTTCCCTTTCAAATGAGAAAATATTTTTTTTTTATTTTTAACTTTTATTTAATGAATATAAATTTCCAAAGTACAGCTTATGGATTACAATGGCTTCCCCCCCCTCATAATTTCCCTCCCACCCACAACCCTCCCTTTTCCCGCTCCCTCTCTTCTTCCATTCACATCAAGATTCATTTTCGATTCTCTTTATATACAGAAGATCAGTTTAGCATACATTAAGTAAAGATTTCAACAGTTTGCTGCCACACAGAAACATAAAGTGAAAAATATTGTTTGAGTACTAGTTATAGCATTAAATCTCAATGTACAGCACACTAAGGACAGAGATCCTACATGAGGAGTAAGTTCACAGTGACTCCTGTTGTTGACTTAACAAATTGACACTCTTGTTTATGGCATCAGTAATCACCCTAGGCTCTTGTCATGAGCTGCCAAGGCTATGGAAGTCCTCTGAGTTCACCGACTCTGATCATATTTAGACAAGGCCATGGTCAAAGTGGAAGTTCTCTCCTCCCTTCAGAGAAAGGTACCTCCTTCTTTGATGACCCGTTCTTTCCACTGGGATCTCACTCGCGGAGATCGTTCATTTAGGTTTGTTTGTTGTTGTTGTTTTTCCCCAGAGTGTCTTGGCTTTCCATGCCTGAAATACTCTCATGGGCTTTTCAGCTGGATCCGCATGTCTTAAGGGCTGATTCTGAGGTCAGAGTGCTGTTTAGGACATCTGCCATTCTATGAGTCTGCTGAGTATCTCGCTTACCATGTTGGATAGTTCTCTCCCTTTTTTATTCTATCAGCTAGTATTTGCAGACACTATTCTTGTTTATGTGATCCCTTTGGTTCTTAGTCCTACCATTATGATCAATTGTGAACAGAAATTGATCACTGGAACTAGTGAGATGGCATTGGTACATGCCACCTTGATAGGACTGAATTAGAATCCCCTGGTATGTTTCTAACTCTACCGTTTGAGGTAAGTCAGCTTGAGCATGTCTCTAATTGCACATCTCTTCCCTCTCTTATTCCCACTCTTATATTTAACAGCAATCACTTTTCAGTTAAGTTTCAGCACTTAAGAATAACTGTGTATTGATTACAGTATTCAACCAAAAGTAGTAAGTAGAACAAACAAACAAAAATACTAAGAGGGATAACATATTAAGTTGTTCATCAACAGTCAGGGCAAGGGCTGATCAAATCACCGTTTCTCATAGTGTTCATTTCACTTTAATAGGTTTCCTTTTTGGTACTCAGTTAGTTGTCACCTATCAGGGAGAACATATGGTATTTGTCCCTTTGGGATTGGCTTATTTCACTCAGCATAATGCTTTCCAGATTCCTAACAGGGATCATTTTTCAGTTAAAATTTAAACACCTAAGAATAATTGTGCGTTAACCACAGAGTTCAATCATTAGTACTAGAACAAATGAGAAAATATTTTTAAAAGTCAAAGGTTTGCATATGAGTTTAAAATAACCAATAATTTCAAACCATATACTGTTTACAGGAGGGAAGATAAATTAAAAGATAGAAACAGGTTGAAAAAATAATGAAATATTAGAGATGTCTATACTGGATGGCCATAATAACAATAGATGAAACTGAATTTTAAATAATAGATATCAATATAGTTAAAAAAAAGTGCTAAGCCTGGATAAAGTAACATGTTTATGTTAAATATAACAAAAATGCTAAACATTATATGAAAAAAAAAAGATAAAGGGACAAGTAGACTGCTCGACAACAGTATTTAGTGGTGCCAATATCTCATTTTCAAAGACGGACAGAACTATGAAAAAGACTGAGAGTAATGCAGCCTATTTGAACATAATAAAATAACGAAGTTAACTGAGATAATATCACACCACTGAACAGGAGAATATGCATTCAAGTGTACATACATTTTCCATAGAAGACAATTTGCTAGGCTATAAAAAAGTCCGAATAACTTTAAAAAGATGGAAATCATATAAAATATTTTCTTTAAACACAATGGAAAATCAGAGATGAGTGTTTTACCAATGAATAAGATGCTGCTTGGTATGCCCACATCCTATATTAGAGTGCTTGAGCTAAATTTCTGGTTCTGCTCCCAATCCTGCTTCTTGTTAATGTGTATCTTGGGAGGAAGAAGGTGATGGATCACCTTCCATTTGCAGTCCTGGATTGACTTCCTGGCTACCAGATTTTGCCTGCCCAGCCATTGCTGTTATGGGTATTTGAGGAGCAAACCACCAGATGAAAATCTCCTTGGTTTCTAAATAAAGATAATTAGAGGGTAATTGACAAGTGCAAAAAAAAAAAAAGTGAGAAAAACAAGTAGTATATTCCCAAATAACAAGTGGATCAAAGAACAAATCACAAGTGAAATTAGAAAATATCATTATATAATTGAAAATGTGTCAGAGCTATGCCAGCAAATCCAATCAAGTCAGGATTTAATTACAAATAGGAGCAATCCATAAAAGAATGGAAAGAAAACCATTCAAAAAAGCAAAAATATTTGCAAGAATCAATCTCAAGAACACCTGGACTTTAGGCCACTAGAACATTATGCTCACATCCCCTTTAGACTCAATGAACATACCTCTGATAATGTAGGCCCAAGTACAGTTAAATTTATGATTCCCATAAATACACAGGTCACCAGAAACTCATTATCTACCCAGAATGATATACTCATCCAGGTGGGGATAAAGTATGATGGCTGGCACATGAATATGGTAGCATGACTATAATCAGACCACTGCTCTGTATTAGAATAATGTGGGGATTGAATCACAAGACGAAATGCTACACCAAATAACTATAATTGATGCATATTTCAAATAAGTGTCATATACTAATTATTTGTTAAAATTTATTTGTGAAAGTACAGCTCATTTACAGAATCCCACATACAATAAGGAGAAACCAAAAATGCAGTTTACAATGTCAAAGAGATAAACATAGATTTTGAAGAAAAATCAGTCTCTGTCATACATGAATACCCTGTTGGGTGAATTCTCTAAAACATGCTGAGTTGTGATTTCAACAAAGGGCCTCTCCACACACATAATACTTTCACAGTGTTTTTGGTCTGTAAATTTGGTAACATTTGTTAAAGTTTACCTTTTAAGTAATGTTTTTTTCCACTGCCATTACATTCATACAGTTTTTTTCTGTATAAATTTTCTGATAAGAGTGCCTTGTAGAAAGTTCCTACACACAGATCATTTCCCGAAGTCAATGATATGTGCTGAAGATTTATGGCAAAATATTTTTTACATTCATTATATTTATATGGCTTTTTTTGTGAGCTCCCTAATATCTGTTCAGGTCTAACTTCTGGCTCAAGTTGTTTTATTCACATTTGTTACATTCAAAAGTCTCCTCAATTTTGTGAATCCTTTACATACTGAGGCTTGAATGCCAGGAAATAGTTTTTTTTTTCCACATTCATTACATTTTTAAGATTTCTCTACAGTGTGAATTCTGATGTGTAATGAGGATTTTTGGCAAAAGACTTTTCCACATTCATTACATTCTTAAGGTTTCCTCTTGTGAATTCTCTGATACATAATGAGGTATGGCTTCTGGGAAAACTTTTCCACATTCCTTACAGTCATAAAATTTCCCTCCTGCATGAATTCTCTGACATGTCATTGTGAAGTAAGATGTGCTAATAGGCAGTTAGATCAGTTGGGATGCTGTGAACATGCTCCTTTCCTGACTGCTTAAATCTAACACTAGATTCAACTGCCCAATGAGTGAGCAAGGAGAATGCTTCTGCCTTTAGTTTTTATGGAAGACCTTTCTCTCTCTCCCTGTCTGTAACTGTCTCTTAAACAAGTGAATCTTTTTTTTTTTTTTTAATAAAGTGGTTATTGTGTCTGCTGGTCTGAAGTCTCATGGATCAGACTTGTGGACTAGGGGTTGGATCGATGCCCTGGAGCTGAGACATTGTCCCAATCCAATTCTTGCATGGATTGGCTCAGAATGCCTTGAGATGATTGATGGTTCCTGGCTGGAGCTACAACATGGTGCTTCCCAAGTATCTTGGCTGCATCCTAGGCCCCAACAGCCATGAGGATATTGGCCCTAGAAGCATCCCATTCCCTCTTACAGGTCCTGGACAGAGCTATATTAGGGTGCTCTCTGAAATTCTCTTGGCTGAACCCCAAACCTTGATAGTCCATATGGGTGTTGGGCTGGAAAGTGCATTTCATGCAGGGAGTGACACTACTGAGACTGGGAAGTCTGGAACAGGGTCATGGCCTCCATGCGCCAATGCCTCTTTACATCAGACTCAAGTGCTTTTTTGGAGTTCTCACAAGATGTAACACTAAAGAGTCTACTTTCTTTACTTCTTGTCTTGCCTCTGGTTGTGTCTAAGTTTCCTTTCATGAGGATTGGCCCATGATGCGAGAAAAGGGTCTTTCAGTATTTGCAAAATTCATGCCACAGCAATGCTTTTGTGTTTCTCAAAGGCGCCTTGACATCAGACTCCAAAACCCATTAGGGTGTCAGTCTGAGACTTCACTCTGCTCTTCCCATAGAGATCGATTTGTGAGACTGGGTATGGTTTGAAATCAGGCTGTGGGCTCATGCCCTAATGCCTCTTTCTGTACCTTAGAATGACAAGATCTCTCTCTGCTTTACCACCCTGCAGCCTCCAGCTGTCTTCCTTGTCCCACCAGCTCTCCTCTTTCTAATGAACTCAAATTCTTGGTCCAGTGATCAGTGTCTCCCTAGACATTCGGCAGGTTTTAAGTCAGAATTTAGGTATTCCTTATGAAAACACAGGCAGCTTTTTCCATCTAGTCACTTCTTTAAGCATACATCCTCTGGTGGCCTGGACTTAAGAGAGAGGCCCTTTGGTCTCTTCCTCCTTCCTTCCTTCCAAGTAGTCTTTTGGGCCCACCTCTTCCTTCTTTTTCAGTTCTCTTCTTTGGGTCCACCTCAATCAAGTGCTTTGTATACAGCCCATAGCTCAGAAGTAGCTCTCTGGGGAGAATTTTATTCCTCCCAACATGTTTTTTTTTTTTTTGTTTTTTTTTTTTTGACAGGCAGAATGGACAGAGAGACAGAAAGGTCTTCCTTTGCCGTTGGTTCACCCTCCAATGGCCGCCACGGCTGGCGCACTGATCCAATGGCAGGAGCCAGGTACTCATCCTGGTCTCCCATGGCGTGCAGGGCCCAAGGACTTCGGCCATCCTCCACTGCACTCCCTGGCCACAGCAGAGAGCTGGCCTGGAAGAGGGGCAACCGGGACAGAATGCGGCACCCCAACCGGGACTAGAACTCGGTGTGCTGGTGCCACAAGGCGGAGGATTAGCCTAGTGAGCCACGGCGCTGGCCCAACATGCTTCTTAATCCTTTAAACTGCTCAATCATCAACTTGAGTGGTGGCCAGGACTGGTGCCCTCACTTCAAACTTTAGCCCCAAACCCTTTTGTTAAGGCTCTGTCATGGAAGTCTCACTTTCAAATTCAGACACATAAGATATGACTCAATGTTAAGAGATGAAGAACAAGTGTTTCTCTTCATGTAAGGGGGCAAAATGATGGTATATATTTGATTATACAGAGGCCAATTCTACTACACTTCCAGTAAAGGGAACTTCTTTTTGCATGTGCTGTTCTGACAAATACATAGCCCAGGTTACAGTCAGGTAAGCCTGAGTGAATAAAGATGGTATGTCCTAATTCCACCTGCTCCTTGCTCCCTGCCTTGTCGGCTTCAGTGTATATCCAGATGCTAACAAGAGAGTTTGAGGGCTGTCTCAAATTCGAGAGATGAAAGCTGAGATGTTTCTGTTTTTATCCTCTCATTTCAGATGGGAAGCAAACCATCTACAGCAGGGACACCTACACCCCAGAGGAGCATCCTCAGACATCAGGCTCCCTTTGATCACCAGAGCTTAAAGAAAAACACCTCATCTTTTAATGTACAATTGTCTGGCCTGGTTATAAACTACAGGATAAAGAAAGTTAGCCTACAGGGGGAGTATTAACTGTAATATGGCTCTTCAATTAAATCTCTTCTGTCATAAAGCAAGGAAGTACATTGAGCTCCCTTATTTCAGGCTTTACATTATGAGGCAATCCAGAGCTCTATAAATCTTGTTGGATTGACTGAACTATTGTAGTGGCCCTTTCGCCTCCAGGAATACAATGAACTCCCTGAAATCCACCCAATCCCATTCTCCAAATCTTTGGCTCTCCTAGTCTCATGCCAATTTACTACCTATTGAACAAATACTGGGAGGGCAGAGACGCACTTGGATCCAAGTTCCTTTTTCTCTGCAAGACCTTAGGAAGATTAAGTGGGGTCTAGGTAGCTTCACAGATGATCCAGAACATTACACAGAGCTGTTCAGAATTTAACAGAGGTGTATGAGCTAATCTGGAGGGATGTAATTCTTCTCCTTGGCCAAACTCAAACAAGATCACAAAATCCTGCAGCTGTGTAAGTGGTAGAAGAACATGTGGATGCATTCTATATATCCCATGGAAATGACCATGTAATTGCACCTATAAACAAGAGGTGCCATTCCCACTGGTAAGCAGGCAATTCTACAAAATGACTCTAACTGGCACCTTAACAATCCTGTAGACAATTGAAGAAGGAATCTTGCAAATGTTGTAGAGGCAATAAAGGAAATTAGAACCAAGCTGCTTAATTACTCTAAATTATTCTAGATTCATTAAGGGCCACAGGAAATTCTCTCCACATCTGTGGAACACCCAAGGGAGACTTCAAAAAAATATACTCCATTAAACCCTGATTCTATGGATGAACAAGGAAGTTTAAAGGAGAGATTGGTCAACTATGTACTCGACATCATAAGAAAACTCTAAAAATTTAGGGTGTGACCTGAAAGCACCCAAGATAATCTCTTGATGGTGGCTACCACATTATTATATAACATGGATAAGTGGATTAAAAACATGAGCAAAAGAATGGCAGAAGTAAGCAGCTGCACAGTCACATTACCAGTGCAGATAGTAGACATTTCATCAAAGATTGTCATAATAGATGCCCAGGACCATGTCACATTTGTAGAGATCACTGGAGGTTTGACTGCCCCCAAAGGCTGAGAACTATGTGGTCAGGTATTTCCAATAGACCTCCTGCATGGGACTGAGGGGCCTGGGGTCACCTTTACAGGCTCTGGAGATACATGAGATTATGGGTGCATCTAATAGTGGAAGAAAAAGTTATAAGCTTCTTTCTGGACACCAGAGCAAGTTTTTCTGCCTTTCATTACAGCTTGGGCCCCCTCTCCAATCACGGCTATAAAACAAATAGGAATTCTCCAGGGTTGATATTTCATTCAGTCTTTGAGCTGCATCTGAGATGATCTAATGTTCACTCATTCCTTCTTGATAATATGAGAAAGTCCAGCATCTCCACTAAGTAGAGACCTCCTGGCCCAGATGGAGCATGAACCTCACTAAATCTGTAACTGAACTAGCTAAATTCCAACAAACTCTTGAAAAATTATCTAAAAAATTACTAGGGCTTTACAATTCCTAAATTCAACCCTGGAGACTTACCAATAGTGAAAGCTCTTCCCAGCCACTCTTTCTGAATTTTGGGAAGGCCCTTTCACTGTCATCCCGCCCATTCCCTCTCTGCAGCAAAGATCCCAGGCCAATATACCTGGTTCACTCATACCAGAGTAAAATTCTGGGCCTCTGAAGCTTGTAGACAAGACTGGAAGACAACCTCAGGTCTCACATGAGCATGGACTACCCAAGTGAAGTCACTAGGGACTCAAGCTATTGTTTAAGATGCCATCTCCATAAAATCAATACAACTCAGTGGCATGCAGCTAAAATTCTAGTTTCTCTTTCTGTCCTCAGTTCTCTTATCATCCTTATTTACGACTCCCTTCCCATAAACTAACTCTACTATGTTACTTCTAAAAATCCTCCTACAGTTCTTTCTCCTTTAACATCCATTCCACTAATTGGCTCCAATATGGTGTTTGAGCATGTCAGGGTGAGGTCTCCCTGTACAACTTCAGTAAGTGTTAATATCAATGGGGAAGGCATGCATAGGGTACTGAGTTTCACAATGAGTGAATAAAATAAGGGGCCACTGCAGGTGCTACATGCTTGCAGGCAAATTTAGCTCGAGTGGCATACTATCAAGATGTGGAGATGGGCCTAACTACAATCACGTCCCATATTGAAACAAAGTTGGTTAGCTCTGTAAAAATCACTTAGGCATTTTATGAAGATAACAAACCAAACTATATCCTTTTTGCCTATAGTTAGGCTATATAGTTGCCTATAGTTCAGACTATTACTGAAATGCATGCCATTATCATTTACTATATACGATAACTGTGTCTATATTTTCTGTGATTTAATTTCAAAACATAACCACCCTTCCTTAATCCATATCAATTACCCAGATATTATAACAATTCCAACGGGTTTGGGTTTTTGGTAATATTTCTCTTTTCACAATTCCTAAATCATAGCATGATCTTTGCTTCTTGGGTCAGGTGGCACTCCCTCATCTCTCCAGTGACAGCATTAACACATTCTCTATGTGCCAAATGATTATTAATCTCATGACTGTAATGATTCTTTTTATTTTTACTTTTTTATATTTTTATTTTTGACAGGCAGAGTGGACAGGGAGAGAGAGACAGAGAGAAAGGTCTTCCTTTTTTGCCCTTGGTTCACCCTCCAATGGCCGCCAAGGCTGGCGCGCTGCGGCCAGCGCATCGCGCTGATTCCGATGGCAGGAGCCAGGTACTTATCCTGGTCTCCCATGGGGTGCAGTGCCCAAGAACTTGGGCCATCCTCCACTATACTCCCGGGCCAAAGCAGAGAGCTGGCCTGGAAGAGGGCAACCGGGACAGAATCCGGCGCCCTGACCGGGACTAGAACCCGGTGTGCCGGCGCCGCAAGGCGGAGGATTAGCCTATTGAGCCATGGCACTGGCCTGTAATGATTGTCACTGTTTACTTTAATTGAAGCAGTGGTTGTGGCATTTCATTTTAGTGACATCTGGACTAGGTATACATGCACATAAGAAAATTAATCAGCTTGTATATTTTGAAAAGATGGCTAACACTGCAACCACTTTAACATATTAAAAATGAGCTGAGTCAAATTCAAAAGGGGGTCTTGGAAAACCATGTGACTGCTGATCATTTAGTCTGAAAGGTCAAATAGGATATTGGAAGTTGTCAGGAATGTGGCTTTAGTTAACTAAAACCTAAACAAAAGAGAAATTAATAAACTACATGAAAAAGAGGACAAACTGTATATGTCACCAGGAAATTTCTTTGAAAATTGGAAGTGGCTATCTTAGCTATTGCTTTTTCTATTACCAAATCTGCCATCCTTTTTATCATCTTGTGAGGATCATACAAAATAAACTGCTATACTCTTTGTAGCTTCCAGTAGATTAAACTAGAAGCCTTTGAACACCAGGCAGTATTCCAGATAAAGATCTCAAGGAAATCTGTATTCTGCTAGGGACATTTAGATTGACCCTCAGAAGAATGCTCTACTGTTGTTAATGATGCCCCCTCTCAGCATGAAGCAACAAAAGCCATCATCACACTAATCCCTAACAGTTGTGAGGGCCTATTCTTCTGAGAAGGTGCATGTGAGAAGTTAGATGGGCTAATAGGCAGTTAGATAAGTTGAAAGACAGGTCAATTAACTGCACCTAATGTTATCAAGGCTAGACAGGATTGAAATGTCTGCTTTCTGGTTGGCTGTTACTTTGCTCCTCCTGATTCGTTAAATGTAGGTCTCATTTTCAAAAAGGGACCAAACAGAGGGTCACATGTTATATAAAAGAGCCAGCAATGGCAAGTTTCTTTGGCAACTCCTCCCTTGGAGCTCTACTCCTGACTGCTGTGGCAGGAAGTTTCCTGATTTCAATAAATTGCACTTTGTTCTTAGTTCCTGTCCATACGCAAATTCTTCAATATGAGATAAGAACCAAGATCACCATCATTCCACAACACTACGAAGACTGATTTCTGGCAAAAAAAAAAAAAAAAAAGCTTTTCAGCACTCATTATATTCATAAATTTTCTCTATAAAAGAATTGTCTGGTGCACATTGATATATGACTTCCAACAAAAGGCTTTTCCACACTCATTGAGTTATTACTTCTAGCAAAGGATCATTCACATTTTATTATCTTCACAAGACTTCCTCGACTGTGTGAATTCTGTGATGTTTAATGAGGGATGACTTCTGCCAAAACGTTTTCCCACACTCATTACATTCATAAGGTTTTTCTCCTGTGTGAATTCCCTGATGCCTTAGGAGGTGTGACTTCTGGCAAAAGGCTTTTCCACATTCACTACATTCATAATGTTTCTCCCCTGTGTGAATTCTCTGATGTGTAATGAGGATTGATTTCTGGCAAAAGGCTTTTCCACACTCATTACATTCATAAGGCTTCTCTCCTGTGTGAATTCTCTGATGTCTAACGAGGTCTGACTTCCAGTAAAAGGCTTTTCCACACTCGTTACATTCATAAGGTTTCTCCCCTGTGTGAATTCTCTCATGTGTTGTGAGGTGTGACTTCCAGCAAAAAGCTTTTCCACACTCCTTACATTCATAAGGTTTCTCCCCTGTATGAATTCTCTGATGTGTAGTAAGGTATGACTTTCTGCAAAAGACTTTTCCACACTCATTACATTCATAAGGTTTCTCACCTGTGTGAACTCTCTGGTGTTTGATGAGGTCTGACTTTAACCAAAAGGCTTTTCTACACTGATTACATTCATAATTTTTCTTCCCTGTGTGAATTCTCTTGTGTGTTATGAGGAGTGATTTCTGGAAAAAGGCTTTTCCACACTGTTTACATTTGTAAGGTTTCTCCCCTGTGTGAATTCTCTGATGTGTTTTGAGGACTGATTTCCGGCAAAAGGCTTTTCCACACTCATTACATTCATAAGTCTTCTCAGCTTTGCGAATTCTCTGATTTCCAGTGAACTTTGACTTCTGGTAAGTAGTTTTTCCACATTCATTGCACTTGTAGGGCTTTTCTCCTTTGTGAGTTCTATGATAGATACTATGGCAGGATTTACAGCTGAATGATTTCCCACAGGGTTTACACACATAGGGTTTTTTCCTTGTATGTGGTCTCTGATTTATTCTAAGATTTGATTTGTAGATGAAAGTTTCTTCACACTCAGTAGATTTAGAAAGTTTCTTTCTTGTGCGTGTTTGTTGATTCTTGCTGAGATTATTATTTTCATGGAAATGTTTCCTTCCTATCCTAGTTGTCATTCTGACAATGGCAGTTGATTTATTTTTACAAGTCTCTCCTGTATGAACCCTCTCAAATTCAAAGCATTTCTTCTTTCTTTTGAAGGCTTTCCCTTGTACACTGTGTTCAGAAGCCTTCTGAACAATCCGAGTCTTGTGATGCTGGCTAAGAGACTCACAACACTGAACAGAGTCCTCAGGTACATTAGGGGTATCAGATTTCTCTCCAGCTTCTATTCCATCAGGCCCACTAGGCAGATGCACATTGTGAAATACATTGCATGACTCAGATTTCATTACTGAAAAATTTATCCTTTTGATAATCAGTTTTGGAATACGTTTTGAGATTAAAATAAGGGCTTTTCTTGAATCAACTTTCTTGTGAGTTGATGTGCTGTTTGTAATTAATTCTTGCCTCAAATTTGTGTCTTCACTTTCCTGTTTGGTTCTAATCACATCATCTCTTCTCTGGGCAACTGAAATGAAAAAAATAATAAAAGTCACAACTTTGAATCACATCTAAAAGTTTTTCTTGAATGCTCATATAAAGACAATGAAGATACTTGCTATCCTAGTGGCATAAGATTTTAAGACACTGGTAAAAGATATTTATTTATGAGAATTATGTTTTGCTCCTCAACACATTAATAAATGACACCAATAAATTTCCCAATATTCAATCATAATTTTGTACTACCTTATTTTCTTTTAAATATGGCAGAATGAATTATATGGTATGGTGGATTAAAACACTGATTGGGATGCCTGCATCCCGCAACAGTACCAGTTTAAGTCCTGGTTAGTCAGCTTCCAATACAGCTTTCTTCTAGTGTATCCTGTGAGGGAGCAGATAATGGTTCAAATGTCTTGGATCCCTGTCACATATTTGAGAGTCTGAGATAGAATTCCAGGCTTTTGGCTTTGGTCCAGTCCAACATTAACTGTTGCAGGCATTTGCGGAATGAACCACTGAATAGAACATCTCTCTGTTATCTCTCTATGTGTCATTATATCTTTCAAGAAGAAGAAAACAACTAAATAAGACTATAAATGAGGAGAAAACATTCAAATAACTATTTTCACACATTGATTAAACTGGGGTAACACGCTGTGCTGTCTACTAGCCATTTGTGTTTCCTCTACTTTTTCTGTTTTTTTTTTTTTTTTTTTTTTTTTTCCTTACAGAAATTGTTTTTTGCTGATCCTTCAGCATTAAAGAGGGGAACGTTTTACTGAATCATTGACATGCAGGTGAAAAGGGATGCTAAAGAAGACCCCATGAGAGGCCAGCACTGTGGCGTAGTAGGTAAAGCCACCGTTTGCAGTGCCAGCATCCCATTTGGGCATCGGTTCAAGTCCCGGCTGTTCCATTTCTGATCCAGCTCTTTGCTATGGCCTGGGAAAGCAGTAGCAGACAGCCTGGGCCTTTGGATCCCTGCACCTGCGTGGGAGACCAGGAAGAAGCTCCCAGCTCCTGCCTTTCGATCAGCACAGCTTTGGCCATTGTGCCCAATTGGGGAGTGAATCAGTGGATGGAAGACCTCTCTGCCTCTCCTTCTCTATGATTCTCTGACTTTCAAATAAAATAAATAATTCTAAAAAAAGAATAAAGAAGACCACATGTTAGGAACTGGATTTGAACCTATGGTAGTCTCATGCTCAGTCATGCCACAAGAACAGCACTTCTGGGATTTTCAAATTTAAAAAAATCTCCTTTTATCTGCACTCTATGATAGCTTTCCCATATTACTAAGAAAACCTGATTCTGTCAGCTTTTCAGAATTATAACAGGTACAGAAATTTCCCATTACATTACCCTGGGTATACACTCCTTACTAGTTTAGGGGAATTGTTTCTGCAACTCAGGATGCTTACCTTCTTTGAAAAACGTTTGCTACTTCACTCTGAGATCAACCTTCCTGGTTTTCTACTCTCATTTCTTGGAACACACTCCTGTTTCAAAATTTGATTTCTGGGTTGGAAGATCAGTTGTTTCATATTTCTAGAGAAAACTGAGTCTCCAATTCTTTTCTTTTTTGTTTTTCAATGATATTAAAAGAGATATTTCAAACTTCAAACTGCACTCTCAAATAAAGCCGAGTCATTCAATGTGTAGCAATGGCTTAACATGATCTTGGGATGCAGAATCTCCTTATTCACTTGGTGAGTCTAGGACTGCCTATTTCCATGTTCCTATCTTGGGTCCTGCTTAGTATTATGATTTGTTATGTCACAGTGCAGAAACTTGCTCCTGAACATCTTATATTATCTTCTTATTTACTTAAGAGCCAGAGAATGTGATTCAAAGCAAAACAAAGAGCTCCTATCTACTTGCTTATTCCTCAAATTTTTACTGCAGTCCATCATTTTCTTAATTTGAGAAGCAGAGACAGAGAAAGAGGGAGAAAAGAGGGAGAGACACACACACGAGAGCTCCCTCTCATTGGTTTAGTCTTGAAAGGCTTGAAAGAGCAAGCTCTGTGTCTAACCAAAGCAAGAATTGGGAATTCAATCTGGAGAACTATTAAAAAACCAGTATCTATGAGCTTCCAAATTAGTAAGCACTAAAGCAATGAATACATACACGAAAAATGCATTAAGGAAAACAATATTAAAGTGCAGAGACAGGCAGAGATCCAAGATGGCTGAATAGGGAAGAGATGTGTAGATTCTGCCAGCAGGAAGATATGAGAAGAACAGAGAAGGAACTGTGTTCCCAAGGGGCAGTTGGAGAGTTTTCAGTGGAAGGTCTATAGAAAGAAAAGAGATTCTGTAAGGCAGCAGGGACTGTAGTAGTAGCTGCTGGGACACTGCCAGTGACTTTTGCCTGAGGTGGCTTGTGGGGACACTTATCTTCTCAGAGCAAGGTGAGAGGAATCTGTGGCAGCTGATGCATCACTCTTGATATTGTCTGAAGGAAAACCTCATGGTCCTCACTGACTTTGAAGCTGGACTGAAGCATTGGCGGGGGCAGGGTGCCTAAATAACCCCATGAAGGTAGGATGCATTGCTTTCCTCCCCTCATTCCATAAAGGAGCCCAGTGACCTGCAGAGAGGAAGTGCCACCTTGATAAGGCTACTGCAGCCCATGAACCACTGGTAGATTATGTCAGAGGGATATATCTTTGTTTCCCATTGATTTTGACTCTGAGCTGGAGAGTTGGTGGGGACAGAGTTCCCACTTAAGTCTACAAAGTGTGGGCCTTTGCTCCTCTCCCCTCACTCCATGATAACAGACTCAGTTAGCCAAGCAGAACATATCCTAACCTATGTCACGTAGGCAGTGCCTCCAGGAATGGGGTGGCTATCTCCATAGATGGAGGAGCTAACAGAATAGAGAGTTAATCCCCAGCTCTCTGTGACTGTGAGAATCCTATGAATGTTGATTGAACATGGGGTATGACTGGGTCTTTGGGTAGTCACTGGATCCAGCTCCAGAGTTCCTGAGTGCTGGGGAGGGTTAACTTCCAAGAGTTCCATGCTCACCCTGAGGAGCACATAGATCTTTTATGCACTTCATGACCTGAGTGGGATTTCTCATCCTTGTCATGTAGTAGATTCCTTTAGCAACTATATTTACTTCTCTGTGTTCCTGAGCAATCTTATCGTGATTCTTTGGATTTTCTTTTCAGGCCTTTCATTAATCTCTTCATCTTTATATTCTAATATTGAAGTGTTGTGTTCCTTTGGGGAGTAATATTGTTTTACTCCTGTTTCTTGTATCCCTATGTTTATTTTTAGGCAAGTATAGAAACACTTGTTGGTTTTCTTCTCTGAGGACTTTCTTCTTTGAAATGTGCCTCTGTGGCTTAGTGGAATGACTGCTCCTTCAGGGGTATATTCATAAGTGTGTGCTGGGTGGAGCTAAGACACTGGCCAATGCTTGAGGGTTAGGCAAGAGTCTAGAGTGAGACCCAAATTGGGTGTGATTAATCTTTATCATCAGTAGAGGGGAAAGTGTAATCTCCTGGTAGGCATATTTACAGTTCCAGTCCCTCTGTGCCGAGGTGAACCAACTGCCAATGGTAAATAAACAATGCTTGTGAATATCTAACCTAGAAGACAACTCTTTAGGAAAATCTCAGATAAAAAAATAAAAATTTGAATAACTGAAAACAGTATTTGAAATTAAAGGATAACATCAAACAATCATATATGTGTTATAGGAATTCCTGAAGGTATGGAAAGACAAAATGAATTAGAAGAGTTATTCAGTGAGATACAAACATCCAGGTACAGGAAAACACTATGGAGCTCCTAATAGACAAGATTAGAAAACATCATCACCATGACATATTATAGTCAAACTTTCAAAAGTAAAATATAAAGAGATCCTAAAGTATGTAAGAGAGAAACACCAGATTACCTTTAAAGGAAGTCTAACTAGAATGACACCTGATTTCTCCTCAGAAACCTACAGGCTAGTAGACAAGAGACAGTCAATCTAAGTTCTAGAAGGAAAAAAACTATCAACCCACAATATTATGCTGAGCAAAGCTCTCCTTTATAAATGAAGATCAAATAAAGACCATCCAAAACAAACAGGAATTCAAAGAATTTGTTTTCACTCAGACAGTCCTAAAATTGATACTTAGGGATGTGTTACTCCTAGAGAAAAAGATAATCAGCATCATAAAAGTATGTGAAGGCAGAAAACTTCTGAGTACAAGTACAAATAAAATTTAAAACAAACAATAGGAATATTCAAAGAAACTGGCAGGACTAAGTCATTACCTATCAATAAGAACAGATGGAACAACCTGAAGATGGAACAACATGGAGGTGGGACATATGGAGATGAAATAACAAGCTCCTGAATGAACAATGATTCATAAAAGAAATCAAAAGGAAAATTTTAAAATTCCAAGAAATGAATAAACACAACTATCAAAATGTATGGGATACAACAAAAGCAACATTAAGAGGAAAGTTTAAAGCAATGAATGCCTACATCAAAAACTGGAAAGACATCAAATAAATGATTTAACAATGATCAAATGAATAAACTCAGATCTGCAAAATAAGAAGTTACAACAAATACCCTAGAAATAATAAGAATTATCAGGAATTACTACAAATAGCTATATTCCAACAAACTGGAAAATATACAAGAACTGCACTGATTTCTGCACACATACAATTTACTAAAATTGAGTCATAAAGACAAAAAAAATCATAAAGAAATAACCAAGTAGGAAACTCAATCAGTAATGATGACACTCTCAACAAATAAAAGTCCAGTAATGGATAGTCTCACTGCTGAATTCTACCAAACTTTAAAAAAAAAAAAAAAAAAAAAAAAAAAACTAATACCAAATCCCCCTAAACTATTTAAAACAATTGAAGGGTAGGGGATCCTAATCCTCCAAAACTCCTTCCATGAGACCAGTATCACCATAATTCCAAAAACCAGAAAAAAATACAACAAAGAAAACTATAAATCAATATCACTGATGAACATAGATGTAAAATCCTCAACAAAATATTAGCTAATTGAATACAACACCACATTAGAAAGATCAATCATCCAGACCAAGTGGAATTTATCCCTGGTATACAAAGATGACTCAACATATGCAAATCAATGGATGTGATATATCTCATTAACAAACAGAAGAATAAACATCATATGATTATCTCAACAGACATAAAGAAAATATTTGGGGGAAAGCTGGAAGTATTTCCACTAAAATCCAAAACCAGAGGATGTCTACTTTCACCATTACTAGTCAATATATTTCTGGAAGTTTTAGCTAGAATCATTAGACAAATAAATAAATAAATAAATAAAAGTAATATAAAATTGAAAAGAGAAGTAAAATTTTCCCTGTTTGCAGACCATATGATCCTATACATAGGGCAAACAAAAGACTACACTAAGAGTTTATGGAACTCATAAGAGAGCTTTGCAAAGTTGCTGGATATACAATCAACACACAAAAAAAATCACCCATGGTTGGGAAAGACTTGTAAGATCAATCCTATTTATAATAGCTACAAATAAAATTAAATATCTTTGGATAAATTTCACCAAGACCACAAAGATCTCTACAATGAAAATTATAAAACACTAAGGAAAGAAACAGAAGGCACAAAAATAGTAAAATCTTCCATGGTCATCAATTGGAAGAATTAATATTGTTAAAATGTTCATACTATCTAAAGCAATTTAAAGATTCAATGCAATCCTAATCAACATATCAAGGAGATTCTTCTCAGATCTAGAAAAACCGACCAGAAATTATGGAAACACAAGAGACCCTGAATAGCTAAAACAAACTTAAACAGCAAAAGAAATGCTGGAGGCATCACAATACCAGATTTCAAGATATATTTCAGGGCAATTATAATCAAAATAGCCTGGTACTTGCACAAAAGAAAAGACATGTGGACCAAAGACCCCAGAAATTAATTCATGCATTTACAATAAACTAATTTTTGACAAATGAGCTAAAATTATTCCCTGGAGAAAGAACAATCTCTTCAACAAATGGTGTTGTGAATATTGGATCTCTCTACATGTAGAACTATGAAACATGACACCTAACTTATAGCCTACACAAAAATCAAATCACAGTGGATCAAGGATCTAAATCTAAGATCTGAAACCATCAAATTACTAGAGGAAAATACGGGCAAAACACTGGCAAACATTGTCATAGTTAAGCACTTCCTGGATAAGGTCCTAGAAACACAGGAAATAAAAGCAAAAGACAAATAAGATTATACCAAGCTGAGAAGTTTTGGCACAGTCAAGGAAAACACTCAAAAGGAGCACCCAACAGAATGAGAGAAAATATTTGCAAACTATACACCTGATAAAGGATTAATATATGGAATATATAAGGAGCTCAAGAAACTCAACACCAGCAAAACAATGCAGTTAAGAAATGGGCTAAAGATATGAACAGGAATTTTCAAGGGATGAAAAACAAATGGCTGACATGAAAAAATGCTCTTTATCACTTGCCAACAAGGAAATGCAATTAAAAAGACAATTAGGTTACCCATAACCCCAATTAGAATGGTTACCATATAAAAATTAAAAAAAAAAATGCCACCAAGGACATGGATAAAATAGCACCCTAATACACTGTTATTGGGAATGTAAACTAATATGAACATTATGGAAGACAGTATGGAAATTCTTCAGAAATCTGAAAATAGATCTATCATATAATACAACAATCCCACCCCTGGAAATTTATCCAAAAGAAATAAAACAGCTTATGAGTTATCTGTACCCCCATGTTTATATCAGCTCAATTCATAATAGTGAAGACATGGAATCAACTCAGATGTTCATAAACTGATACCTACATAATGAAATTGTGATATGTATACATGATAGAACACAACTATATAAATGAATGAAAGTCTTTCACAAGAAAATGGATGCAAGTAGAGACCATTGTTAGTGAAATTAGCCAGTCTGCAAAAGAAAAATACCATGTTTTCTCTGACTTGTGGTACTAATACAGAGTATAAAAAGAGTAATGTAGTCAAGTGAAATTGACATTTTGAGATTTGATTATTTATAGGCCTTGTCTATAACTTCTGAAGAATAATAGTTTTTCTTACTACTTATTGAATTCCTCATTTAATGGAGAATTTAGCTTGCAATTATCAAGTAAATTGAAAGTATGTCATTTCAAAAATTAAAAGAAAATTAAGAAAGGATAGAGGAGGGAGTGTGGGACTAGAGAAGTGAGGGAGGAGAGGGTAGGAAGCATCATTATGTTCTTAAAACTGTATATATAAAATACACAAAATCTGTTCTGTTTATATAAATAACACACAAAGTAGAGAGAAAAACAACTGAGATTTTATAGAATATATCTAACCTAGTAAAAAGCTTTTGTAGAGCTAGAAAGTGACTGAATGTTTTAGGTGTTTTAGAGATCTATTTATTGAAATGAAAGCAGAGTTACAGAGAAAGAGGGAAAGACAGAGTAAAACACAGAGACAGGGTCCACAAAGCTGGGCCCAAGATTGTATTTAAATTACTGGAAACATGAGCGCCCTCAGTGGAGACTGCAGAATGGCTTTGTCTGATGCATGGGAGCAGCTGTCCTCAGAGCTGGGACTTGAGTTAGAAGAAGTCAACATCTGCTATACTCTTTCTGTCCCAGTCTCCTTGCCCACTACATGCAGACTGACCTGGCAGGCTCTGGTTCAGGCATTCTTTCACCAGCCAAGGCTCTGCTCCTTGCTCCAACTTGAAGATCAAGTCAGGTTTGGTGATGCAGTGACCTGTTAATGGGAAATGATGTGAGGTATTTTCAAATCACTAATTTAGGTTAATTTTTGAAGTACAAAACCATGGTACAGGAGTTGTGCAACAAAAAGTGCCAATTTGAATCATTTCCTGGAGGGTAGATGCTCAGATTTTTTTATGGACACAAATTACATACCTACCCACCATTAAACCACATAAAGTGTTTGTTTATGTGTCAAGTGAGAATAAAATGTTTCAGTTAGGGAGTACCACTCACCTAAGGACTGCAGGCTGCTGTAGGTCTCCAGCATCACATCCTTGTACAGGGTCTTCTGAGCATTGTCTAGGTCCTGCCACTCCTCCTGGGTGAAGTCCACAGCCAGGTCTTCAAATGACAGCAACCCCTGTAACAGCACACTTCTGCTCAACATATTACCTCTGTCACAAAACAGAAATGACTGGGGGCCGGCACTGTGGCAGAATGGGTAAAGCTGACGCCTGCAGTGCCAGTATCCCATATGGGTGCCTGTTCGAATCCTGGCTGCTCCACTTCCAATCCAGTTCTTTGCTATGGCCTGGGATAGCAGTGGAAGATGGCCAGTCCTTGGGCCCCTGCATCCATGTGGCAGACTTGGGGGAGGCTCCTGGCTTTGGATCCGCAAAGCTCCAGCTGTTGCGGCCATCTGGGGAGTGAACCATCGGATGGAAGACCTCTCTCTCTGCCTCTCCTCTGTCTGTGTAACTCTGACTCAAATAAATAAATAAATAAATCTTTTAAAAAAATGTTTATTCATTCTTCTTTAACATGATACATTATATGTATCTGAGAATAAGAGAAAGCATCATAGTTAATGAGGAAACATTGGAAGGTAAAGATGCCCCAGCAGCACTGTGTGAGAGCTGCAAGTCAATTTAGAGAAACAAGTAAAAATGAACTCTTTACTTAGTGTAGGGCCAATTTATGAGTACAAAATTAACTGAAAATAGTTATTTGTAAAATTAAGAATGGGAATAGGAGAGGGAGGAGAAAGAAGTTTGGAAACGATCAGAAGGGATAAGTAAAGGTGGGAAGTATCACTATTTTCCTGAATCCATAAATAGGAAATACATGAAGTTTGTAGACCTTAAAGAAAAATTTTTTTAAAAAATATATTGAAACAATTGTTCTACAATAATGACATTCCCTCATATTCCAACCTTTGAGGTAGAATCTAATGCACATGAGCTGGCTAGAGCCATGTGCTTAGTGAATTGAACCTGGCACATGTGAAACACTGAGAATATCATCAAGAGCAAAGGATAGCATCCTAACTGGAAAATGTTAAATTTAAATAAAATATCATCTTTTAAATAAAAAACACTCTATCCATATTTTATGTTCTGATAAAAGCTATAATTGTGAATTTAAATGTTAAGAATAAATAGGAGAGAGGTTGGCACTGTGGCTTAGTGGGTAAAGCCACCGCCTGCAGAGCCAGCATCCCATATAGGTGCTGGTTCAAAATCCAGCTGCTCCATTTCCAATCCAGCTCTCTGCTGTGGCCTGGGAAAGCAGTAGAAGATGGCCCAAGCCCTTGGGTCCCTGCACCCATGTGGGAGACTCAGAAGAAGCTCCTGGTTTCAGATTGGCACAGCTCTGGCTGTTGTGGCCAAGTGGGGAGTGAACCAGTGGATGGAAGATCTCTCTCTCTCTCTCTCTCTCTCTGCCTCTGCCTCTGCCTCTGCCTCTCCTTCTCTTTCTGTGTAATTCTGACTTTCAAATAAATAAATAAATCTTAAAAAAAGAATAAATAGAGAAATGATAATAATGGGTTGGCAGAACTTATTTGGTATAGCCTTTATATTGCATAGGCAATGAGAAAGAACAAAAGAGTAATTATATAAAACTAAAACCTGTTGTATACCAAAAGACATTATCAACAAAATGCAAAGGCAACCCATTTCATGGGAGAAAAAATTTACAAATCATATGATATGAGATTAATATTGGGAATATATGGTATATAAGAAAATCCTACAACTCAAAAGCAATAAAAAACAGATTTAGAAATAAGCAATGAACTAAAGACATTTGTACAGGGGCTAGAATTGTGGCATCATGGGTTAAACTACGACTTGCCATTCTGGCATCCTAGGCATCCCATATTGGAAAGTCAGTTCAAGTCTTACTCTGTTTCTTATCCAGCTTCCTGCTAATGCACCTTGGAAGACAACAAAAGATGCACTACGTACTGGGGCCCCTACTACCTAGGAGGGAAAACAGGATGGAGTTCCTGGCTTCTGGTTTGGCCTGGTCCATACCTCACTGTTAAAGCCTTGAGGGGCAAACTAGCACATGGAGGTCTTTCTCTTTCTCTCTCTCTCTCTCCCTCTCCCCCCCCTTCCTGCCCTCCCCCTATCTCTCTCCCCCTCTTTCTCTGTCTCTTTATCTCTATCTCTCCCTCTCTCTCTCTGTTGCTCTGCCTTTCAAATATACAAATAAATCCTTTAAAAACATATTTCTGGGACCAGTATTGTGGCAAAGTGGGTTAAGTTGTTTACAGTGATACTGAAATCAAATGTGATTACCATTTCTAGTCCTGGCTGCTCCACTTCTTTTTTTTTTTTTTTTTTTTTTTGACAGGCAGAGTGGACAGTGAGAGAGAGAGACAGAGAGAAAGGTCTTCCTTTGCCGTTGGTTCACCCTCCAATGGCTGCCGCGGCCAGCGCACTGCGGCCGGCACATCGCGCTGATCCGATGGCAGGAGCCAGGGGCCAGGTGCTTTTCCTGGTCTCCCATGGGGTGCAGGGCCCAAGCACCTGGGCCATCCTCCACTGCACTCCCTGGCCACAGCAGAGAGCTGGCCTGGAAGAGGGGCAACCGGGACAGAATCCGTTGCCCCGACCGGGACTAGAACCCGGTGTGCCGGCGCCGCTAGGCAGAGGATTAGCCTAGTGAGCCGCGGCGCCGGCCGCTGCTCCACTTCTAATTCAGCTTACTGCAAACATGCCTGGGAAAGCAATGGCAGACAGTCTGAGTGCCTGGGCCCCTGAACCTGACACCAATGTGGGAGACCTGGAAGGAGTTCTAGGCTCCTAACTTTTACATGGCGCAGTCCTCGCAATTATACACATTTACAGAATGAACCAGCAGATACAGGATCTCTCTATTTCTCTCTCTGTCTCTGTAACTCTGCCTTTGAAATAAATTAAATAAACCTTTAAAAAGATATTTCTACAAAAATGATATACAAAGAACTGATTAGCACATGAAAATATATTCAACATTATTTACTTTTAGGTAAATACAAATGACAATCACAATGAGATTTCCACTTTCCAACCACTGAAATGTTTATTATAAAAAAAAAAAAAATGAGATCCCAGCAGAAAGAACACACCATCAAAGAAGGAGGCACCTTTCTCTGAAGGGAGGAAAGAACTTCCACTTTGACTATGGCCTTGTCTAAATAAGGTCGGAGTTGGTGAACTCAAGAGGCTTCTATAGCCTTGGAAACTCATGACAAGAGCCTCGGGTGATTACTGACGTCATAAATAAGAGTGTCAATTGTTCAATCAACAATGGGAGTCACTGTGCACCTATTCCCCATGTAGGATCTCTGTCCTTAAAGTGTTGTGTTATGTGAGTTAACAGTAAAACTAGTACTCAAACAGTACTTTACACTTTGTGTATCTGTGTGGGTGCAAACTGTTGAAATCTTTACTTAGTATATACTAAATTGATCTTCTATATATAAACATAATTGAAAACGAATCTTGATGAAGAATGGGATGGGGGGAGAGAGTGGGAGATGGGATCATTGTGGGTGGGAGGGAGGTTATGAGGGGAAAAGCTGCTGTAATCCAAAAGTTGTACTTTTGAAATTTATATTTATTAAATAAAAGTTAAAAAAAAGATTGCAAATCTGTAGAAACTGAAACTCTAGTACATGGCTGATATGTATGTAAAACGATGGAACAAACATAGAAGAGTTTGAAAACATGACAGATCATTTTGGGTTAGAAATATACTATCTTTATTAGTACAAAATATAAACAGGATCATCTACATATATATATATACAAGCAAAATAATTTTCAAACTTATTCATTGATTTATTTACTTTTCTTTAAAGGCACAGAGAGAGAGAGGAAGACAGAAAATCTACTGGCTTGTTTGCTCCCAAAATGGCTACAACAGCCAGAAATGGACAGATGCTGAAGCCAGGTACAGAAATTTACATGGGCCTATCATGTGTTTCTCAATTTCTCAAATATTTGAGCCATTATCTGCTGCCTCCTACAGTCTGCATTAGCAGGAAGCTGAAATTGGAAGCAGAGTTAAGATAAACCCACACAAATCAATCTTGGATTCAGGTGAGGTAGAGGTATATTTTTAAACATTGTTAATTATTTTCATTTTGTTTTAAGGATACAGAAACAGAGAGAGAGCAAGCGAGTGAAAGAAATGAAGATATTACATCTTTTGTTCTGCTTCGCATGTGCAATTTAATTCAGGCAGAGTTGGGACAGGCCACAGCCAATAGTGTAGAATTTGATTGGGTTTCTCATGTCGCTGGCAGGAACTTTAGTAGTTTAGTCATATTTTGCTGCCTCCCAGTATGCACATTAGCACAAAAAGTGGATGAGAATTAATGCATCAGGGACTTAAATCTGGCACTCCAATATGGGAAATGGGAATCCCAAGTGTCAATTTAAGCTTATGTGGGAAAGCCCACCCTAAAGAGGTATCTTAACTACTGTGTCAAATGCTCAACACAAGTAAACATGATGAAAGCTGTGTTTCCTGTTTTATATGTATCTTTCTCTTAACACTGCTTCACATGTATGCCACCTCCAACTTCATGAAATCTTTCTCCCACTAACTCCTAAGCCTATTACCACATCATAGGAGAGGTCACCGCTCATCACTGAGATAATACATCCTTCACAATTTTTGTCAAGGGTGATACTTCTCATAAAAAGAGTGACACTTCTCATCAATGGAAGAATATTTTGTTTTTAATGAACAACAGCTCCTCCTTCTTTTACACGCTGCATACAGACATTAAAGATTTAGGAACAAGCAAAAACAGAATTTAATGCCAGGTGAAGTTAGACTTGAGACGTAGGGAGGAGTCCAGGAAAAATCCTGTTTTCATGATTTGGTTCAAGGCTAGCTGGCAGTAATACCTTTCATGAGTATAAAAAACAGATGAATGCCAATTTAGAATTGTTGAGTTTGAGATGCTATTTGAACGAAAAGTATTCAATGAGAAATAGAAGTATGGGCTGGAGGAAAACAACAGTGTTAGCCCATTGATGGTCAGATCTGTTGAGGAGAATTGCAGGGAAGGGGAGAATTGAATGGGAGAGCACATTGAATACTTGAATGTGTGATATTAAGAAGAAATTAGAGGGGCCAGTGCTGTGGTGTCGCAAGTAAGACCACTGCCTGCAGTGCTGGCATCCCATATGGATGCCAGTTTTTGAGTCCAGGCTACTCCGCTTCTGATCCAGCTCTCTGCTATGCCCTGGGTGGGCAGTGGAAGATGGCCCAAGTCCTTGGGCCATCGTGCCCACGTGAGAAGACCTAGAGGAAATTCCTGGCTCCTGGCTTCAGATCAGCACAGCTCTGGCCATTGTGGCCAATTGGGGAGTGAACCAGTAGATGGAAGACCTCTCACACTCTTTCTGCCTGTCCTCTCTCTGTGTAACTCTTTCAAATAAATAAATAAAAAGAAGAAATCATCAGTGAGGTCAAGATAGCAACAGAAGAATATTCAGGAGAAAAACATGTACAGTAGCTCCAAATGTGGCAGAGAAGAAAAATTGAAAAGTGGGGCAGGCATTTAGCTTTGTGTTTATGATGCTACTTAGTACTCCTTGCTCCTAGTTCAGAGTGCCAGGGATGTATTTTCAGCTCTGATTTTTGATTCCAGATTCTTGTTAATGCAGACCCTGGGAGATAGTAGTGATGACTCAAGTAATTGGGTTTCTGTCAGCCATGTGAGAGGCTAGCACTACATTCCTAGATCTTAGATTCAGCTTTCAAAAATTTATTTAAATTATACAAGTTTGAAGTATTTCATATATATAGATTTAGGAACATAATAATACTTCCCACCCTTCCCTCCCTCCTGCCCACACTCTAACCCTTCTTCCTCTTCCCTCTCCTCTTCCGACTTAATTTTTTTTTTTTTTTGACAGGCAGAGTGGACAGTGAGAGAGAGAGAGAGAGAAAGGTCTTCCTTTGCCGTTGGTTCACCCTCCAATGGCCGCCGTGGCCAGCATGCTGCGGCCGGTGCACCGCGCTGAGCCGATGGCAGGAGCCAGGTGCTTCTGGTCTCCCATGGGGTGCAGGGCCCAAGGACTTTGGGCCATCCTCCACTGCACTCCCTGGCCACAGCAGAGAGCTGGCCTGGAAGAGGGGCAACCGGGACAGAATCCGGCACCCCGACCGGGACTAGAACCCGGTGTGCCAGCGCCGCAAGGCGGAGATTAGCCTAGTGAGCTGTGGCACCGGCCTCCGACTTAATTTTTACAAAGATTTATTTTCAGCTTACCTGACTTCTGTAAGGTTAACTCAACACTATGTAAAGAATTCAACAAACAGCATGAAGAAAAAAACTTGATCCTTCAGCAGAACAGACAAGGGCTGTAAACAGTCATCAAGTCTCAAAATGTCCTCGCCACTCCAATGTATTACTTTTTAGGTATTCTATCATTTACCCTCAGATCAGGGACAACATAAGATATCTGTCTCTTGGGGGACTGGCTTATTTCACTAAGTACAATGGTTTTCAGTTCATCCATTTTGTTATAAAAGACAGGATTTCATTTTTTTCTTACAGCTGAGTAGTATTCCCTAGTATATATATATATATACATATGTATGTGTGTGTACATATACATTTATATACATATACATACGTGTGTGTATATATATATATGTATATACATATACATTTATTTATCCAGTCATCAATTAATGGACATTTAGGTTGATCCCATATCTTAGCTACTGTGTTAGATGCAGCTTTGACCCAGCCCTGGCTGCTGTGGGTATTTGGGGAGTTAATCTGTGGCTAAGAGCTCTCTCTCTTCTCTCTCTCATTTTTTCTAAGAGCTCTGTCTCTTAAACTACATATCTCTCTCACTCTCTGTTTCTGTCTCATGTATGTATGTGTGTGTGTTTGTGTGTGAATGTGTGTGTATTAATACAGCAAAAGATTCAGGTAAGAAAAATATTAGAGAACGAATTTGTATGTTATTGGTAAATACTTGAAGAATTTAATAAAGACAAGTTTGAACAGATTAAGGTTCAAATGAAGAATGGAATTATTTGTCTGAATATATAAATTTGAGAAATCCACAGCACAGTGTGTCCATACACTGACTTGGAGAAATGTATAGAGAGATGCTTAAAAACCTGCAGAAGAGTCCACACACTCCTGGTCTAATCCATCAAACCAGTGCAGCCTTCTTATAGCTGTTGAGTACCACAGTATTTAAGCAATTCCAAATAAAGCCCTTAGTAACTGGTTCTGTTTTTCAGCACTAGGTAAATCCTACCTTTGCTGAATGCTACGTTTATTATCACTGTCTACTACATCCACATGATGAATAGATTCTGTTTTGAACTTCACAGCCCAAGGGAATTACCACATTCTTCTCTAAGTTTCAATTTAAATCATGGAACAAATGTGTCCTTTTGTTATGGAATCTGAAAGACAAGAATACTTTCCACAGTCTTAGGTGGTTATGTCTTACAACTCCAACAACTTTACACTGCCTACATGTATTTGCTGATGTTGAATTATATTTACACGCACTTTTCCATTTTAACTGACAAACCCTCAAAGCCCCTAAAATAGAAAACAAGCTGAGAAATAAATAAGTAACTTACTGGAGATGTATTCATTTTCTTTGTTCTTGGAAAGCTATAGAAGTCTCTAGAGTTATACCTGCAAGAAAGATGAGTGGAAGGCGTGGTAAGAAAATTGATCTAGCTTTCTCCTACCTTCCGCTGTGCTAAGCGAGATCATGATGGAAATTAATACAAAATAATAGACACATTAGCTGAAGAAACAACAACACTGAGCCTGCCTGTGAAAGAATAGGGCTTATACATGAGAAATGGCAGGAAAGTCCTAGAAAGAACACCAACAATTCCTTTAATCATGAGAGAATAAATACAATTTACCATTAGGCTAATGAAAATATTTATCTGCTCCTTATTTTGTAAAAATTTAATGTAACTGAAAATAATTCATAATTCTATGGATGATTGTTGAAGTAAATTGGGGCATACCAAAGAAAGATCATGTTGTCACTAAAATCAATACTATAGAATAATACTTGAATGGTATTAACCATTTTTCTGTTAATATAGATGTAAGACACAGGATTCCATATTAGAGTTTTCACTAGAACATCCCCAGATTTTATATATCTAACATTCCATAGAAAATAGGCCTCTTGGCCAGCGCCATGGCTCACTATGCTAATCCTCTGCCTCGGCACCCCGGGTTCTAGTCCCGGTCGGGGCGCCGGATTCTGTCCCAGTTGTTCCTCTTTCAGTCCAGCTCTCTGCTATGACCCGGGATGGCTCAAGTGCTTGGGCCCTGCACCCGCATAGGAGACCAGGAAGAAGCACCTGGCTCCTGGCTTCAGATTGGCGCAGCGTGCCAGCCGTAGTGGCCATTTGGGGAGTGAACCAACAGAAGGAAGACCTTTCTCTCTGTCTCTCTCTCTGTCTATAACTCTCTCTCTGTCTGTCTCTCTTACTGTCTAACTCTGCCTGACCAAAAAAAAAAAAAAAAAAAAAAAAAGCATCTTGCAACCTGTTATTTGTCTAAAATTATATGGGAAAAATCAATATATTTTATTGAACTACATCTTTCAGAAATGATTCTAAATGACACACCTACCTGTGTCCATATCGTCATATAGTCCTTCCTGAAAATGACCCTGACTTAACCAATACACTGGCTTTAGCCAATGGAATTAAGTATGACATCAACATAAGTTGAAATATATTTGCCTATTTGAGTTTGTCTTATTGGACAGTCGTCTTGTGAAGAAGTAAAATACTGCTGGTGTCACAATGTCTAGGCAAGAACCAGAGCAAGCTATCAGGCGTGGGAGAGAGAAATGGGGTACAGCATGTTAATCCACTGCTTGGGATACATGATACCCTGTGGGCGATCTCAGCAGTTACCTGAGCCCAGGCATATTTTTCCCCACCCCTGCCTTCTGCCAATCAGGTAAAAAAGCCCATTAAGCCCACTTGGGAAGCTACGTGACCTTCAAGCTGATTGGATAGGCATATTGGTGTCAGTGTTCATTCTGCCCTATGGCCAGTGTTCCCCAGAATTGGTTACACCCCTTTTACCTACTCTTTGAAATGTACGTGTTTGTGAATAAACACGGACATGGTCACAGAAGACTGTCCCTGGTGTCTTTGTGGAGGAAAAGGCACAGCCACTCTGCTCATCCACGACAGTATGGCTTAGCAGGCCTAAGGGGCAATACCCCATATCAGAGTGTCTGGTTTGTGCCCTAGATACTATATACTCCCAGTCCACATGCCTGCAAATGTTCCTGGAAGACAGTGCATGATGGACAAATACTTGGATTCGTGCCACCTACATGGGACACCCAGATAGAGTTCTTGCCTCCTGGCTTCAGCCTGGCTTAGCTCTGGCTGTAAAGGACATTTGAGAAGTGAACCAGCAGATAGAAGATATCTCTGTCTTTGTCACTCTTTCAAATACATAAATAAAACATTAAAAAACACCCATCAGATATGTAAGTAAAGAGCCCAGCCCAAAATGTTGATTTGTAAATAAATCTGTACTTTTTGGTTGTTGATTTATTACATATCAAATGCTGATATACATTGTTGAGTAGGAGAGAAACAACTTAATTTCAAGCTAATACAACCAAAGGAATTTCACAATCACTCAAAGAAGTCCTCATGAGCATAATAAATGCCAACTGGATGAAGAGTCAGGAAGGTATAGAAATAGAAAGATAGCCTGGAGATCAATAATACTGTGTTTTAATTTTAAACACACACACATATAAGCACTATTTTGTGTTGCTGTAGTATTAATAATTAGCACTAAAAGTGTGATTTATTACCATTTTAAATAATCAGAAATAGATTCATCTTGATTTTCTTTAGCATTTATGATAGTCAAGGATGGATAACTGGCACTAAGTGAGAAAAACATGTGCTATAAGCCCACTGGATTCACAAAATCCACACACAGTATTGGAGGATAGTCATGTTCAAAGTGTTTTCCTCTAAAACAGTGTTTCTTCTAAACTGAATTCAGTTCTAAGAATCTCAAAAGTAATCACCTCTGATAAAATGGAGAATATTACTCAAAAAGTCAGGGTGCCTGGTATCTACTAATGATTTGACCTTTGTCAACACACTTATTCTCTAAAATGCACTTTATTTTATATTTATCATCTGACACAAGAGTCCTGGCAACAATTCTGATGCTACCAGGAAAACTATCAGGGTAGAGGAGAATTCAGCATAGCTCTAGATGCCAAATGTGGTGAAAGACCAGTTAGCAGAGTTCCAAATCTGGAAATAATGGAGTAATGAGAGTAATGAGAGTAATGGAGCAAGGAGTAATGAGAGTGTGTTAGAGAGCACTATGGACAGATTTCTAGATATAACAAGTTGTATCTACACTGCAGGTAACACTTTCAAAACTCTTGCAACATGTTACACTTCCTGGGCCCCTGTCTATGTGTCTTACCTCTCTCACATCTCTCTTCTCAAGGTCCATGTAAGTCTTCTAATGTCACCCAGTCTTAGAAAGCTTTATAGATGAGGTGAGGTAGCATCACTCAAACCTTGATCACTCTGGGCAGAAGAATCAATAAATGCTTGGGCAAGTCAAAGCTAGGGTCTTCGCCTTTCTGGGACCCTTCTGCCTCTATTGTGAAAAATTAGGGATGGCTGGTCAGAGGAGCTTTCCTTCAGGTGCCTTCCTATTCATGGAGCCAAGTGTTCACTCAGCATAAACTACTTTGTTATAAAGGAAATAGACTCGGGGCTAGCACTGTGGTGCAGTAAGTTAAGCTGTTGCTTATAATGCCCAGCATCCCATGAGTACCCTGTTGAGTCTTGACTGCTCCACTTCTGATCCAGCTCCCTACTAATGCTCCTGGGGAATACTTGGGCTCCTGCCACATACATGCAAGAGCAGGGTGGAGAACCAGGCTCCTGGAATAACCCTGGCCCAGCCCTGGCTGTTGTGGCCATTTAGGGAGTGAATCAGTGGATGGAAGATCTGTCTCTCCCCCTCTCTCTGTAACTCTGCCTTAAATGTTTTTTTTAAAAAGAAATGAAACAGGCTCATCATACAATGCCTTAATTATCCTCATAGAACCTAATGCCCTTGGAAACTAGGTTTTATATAAAGTTTTATAAATTCAAACATGTATACCAGCAGACTATAGACCAAAAAGGACTAGACATTTCAGTTGGTGAGTAAATACCACAAATTCAACTGCCCAGTAGTGACACAGCTGGTACACATTTCAAACTGATTAGCCAGGAATATGAAGCATTTCATTGGTATTGTGAATGCCCTCAGGCTATACAGATGGATAAACCTATGTCATATAGATCAGTAACAGGATCCTTCATTGGCCAAACTAAAACTGGACTCACACTTCACATGTCACTGCTCATGCAGTTTGCAGATTCCTCCTATACCGTTGTGATCTTGGATTCACAACTGCATTTCTGGAGCTTCAGTAACTAGGTTCAGCACATCTGGAAGAATACATTGGTCTTTTGAGAGAGCAACTCCCTCTGACAAAATAATCCTTGAAACACAACCCATGTTTCCCCTGCTATGGTCTCAGATCTGAGGATTCAGGCAGTGTGGCCTTACCCACAGAGTGAGGTCTATGGCTCACACTTCACTGTCAGGACTCACCCACCTGAGAACAACAGATCTATCTCCTCCCAGTAAGTGGAGAACACATGCCTCATGGCCAAGGATCCCTATGGTCTGTGAAGCCCAAAATCATATGAACTAGAAGTGATCTCTCTATCTCTTTTTAAAATAAAAGGAAACTATAGGCCAATATGCCTAATGAATACAGATGCAAAAATTACCATCATAATGCTAGCAAATCAAATCCAGCAGTACATCAAAAAGCTCAGACATCATAATCAAATGAGATATATCTTAGGAAAAAGTAGGGCTAGATCAGCATATGCAATCAGTAAACCAAATAATTCATATCAAGAGGATGAATGATAAATATCATTATGATCATTTGAATAGATGTAGAAGAAGTATTCAGTAAAATTCAGTATCAATTTATGAGCAAAATTTTAAGTAAAACACATATAGAAGGAAAATATCTCAACACAATAAAGCCTACATTTGGTAAACTCATAGCCACCATCCTTCTGAAAGACATTTCCTCTAAGACCTGGAACCAGACAAGGATGTTCACTGTCACCACTGTTACTCAACATTGCACTGTAAATTCTGGCTAACACAAGTAGGCAAGAGAAGGAAATAAAGAAATGCAGATAGAAAGAAGGAATTTAAATTATTTGTTTCTAAATGTCATGATTTTATATGGAGAGAATTAATTGACTCTTCCAAGAGACTGCTAGAACTGATAAATGAGTTCAGTAAAAGTTGCAAGGTATAGAATGAACACAAAATTTCAGTAGTACTTTTATACACAAATAGCACACTGAAAAATAAAAGAAAAATCAGATTCATAATACTGAAAGAAAATAAAAATATCTGGAATAAATTTAATCATATATGAAAGACCTTTACAATTAAAAAATTACAAAACATTGATGAAAGAAACTGAAGACACAATGTGAACTCTAAAGTTCATGCACTGGAAGAATTAATAACATTGCCATACTACCCAAAATAATTTACAGATTAAACACAATTCCCATCCACACACCAATGACACTCTTCACAGAACCAGAATAAAACAAATCTAAAATTTGTCTAGAATGAAAAAAAGTCCTCAAATAACCAAAGCAATCTTGAAGAACAGAAAAATTCCAGAGGGACCAGAATATCTGAATACAAGGCATAGTACAGACGTATGGTAACCACTGATATAGTAAGAAGAGACACATTCACTAATGGAACAAAATAGGGGTCCCACAAAGAAATCCACACATTCACACGCAACTGTTCTTTGACAAACTTACCAAAAATTCACTGGGGAAATAAGTCTCTTCATTAAATGGTCCACAGCAAACTGAATCTCAGCAATTGTTAGCAATTGTTTAAAAAAATTTTATTTTAAAAAATCAAAACAATCTCTACACTATAATGAACTATCTGTAAAAAAAAAATTAGGAAAACAATCTCATTAGTAGAGCATTAAAAGCCAATTAAGGGCCGGCGCCGTGGCTCACTAGGCTAATCCTCTGCCTTGCGGCGCTGGCACACCAGGTTATAGTCCCGGTAGGGGCACCGGATTCTGTCCCGGTTGCCCCTCTTCCAGGCCAGCTCTCTGCTGTGGCCAGGGAGTGCAGTGGAGGATGGCCCAAGTGCTTGGGCCCTGCACCCCATGGGAGACCAGGATAAGTACCTGGCTCCTGCCATCGGATCAGCGTGGTGCGCCGGCCGTAGCACGCCGGCCGCGGCGGCCATTGGAGGGTGAACCAACGGCAAAGGAAGACCTTTCTCTCTCTCTCTCTCTCTCACTGTCCACTCTGCCTGTCAAAAAATAAAAAATAAATAAATAAATAAAATTTTAAAAAAGCCAATTAAGGGGCTAGTGCTGTGGCTTATCAGGTTTAGCCACCTGCAGTGCCAGCATCTCATATGGGCACAGGTTCAAATCCCAGCACTCAGGAGCTACTTCTGGGTATTCCCTGTGGGTGGAAGTAACTTGGACTATTATCCAGGAACACCAACTAGAAGTTCTAAGTATTCAGTAGCCAGGATTTGAAAATAAGGCACTCCAACAGGGCTGGGAGAATCCCAAATTGTGGCTTAATGCACTGTACCACACCACTCATCCCCGTTATATGGTTTATTCATTGTTAATGTGGCTGATAAATTACATACAAGGTTTGCCAACTGTTTCTCATTTAAAAAGTAAAGTTAGCATGAGTATTTAGAGCATTTGGATTTATTTCCTGGATCTGGCTGCTGACTCCAGGTTACTATTAATTGACCCAGGGAAAAAGTGGTGATGGCTCAAGGGATTGGGTTCCTGCCACCCTCATGAAAAACCTAGACAGAGTTCTCAGCTCTCTGTTTTGACCCAGACCCCTTCTTGGCAGTTGTGGGCATCTGGGGAGTAAGCCAATGAATAGCATCTCTCTGTCTCTGAAATAAAAAAACAATTAAAAGGGATTATCAGAAAAAGCAATGAGTTTTGACTGTCAGATAACATAAAAAGAGCATCTGAAAGCCATCAAATGAAGATACTACAAAAAATTTACTTTCTCTATTCCCACATATCTCATGGACAAATATTTATTCAAAATGATAGTATCAACAATGAACTGAGGCCGGCGCCGCGGCTCACTAGGCTAATCCTCCGCCTTGTGGCGTCAGCACACGGGGTTCTAGTCCCAGTCGGGGCAACGGATTCTGTCCCGGTTGCCCCTCTTCCAGGCCAGCTCTCTGCTGTGGCCAGGGAGTGCAGTGGAGGATGGCCCAAAGTCCTTGGGCCCTGCAACCCATGGGAGACCAGGATAAGTACCTGGCTCCTGCCATCAGCTCAGCGTGGTGCGCCAGCCGCAGCGCGCTGACCGCGGCGGCCATTGGAGGGTGAACCAACGGCAAAGGAAGACCTTTCTCTCTGTCTCTCTCTCACTGTCCACTATGCCTGTAAAAAAAAAAAAAAAAAAAAAAAACAATGAACTGGGGGTCAGTACTGTGCTGTAGTAGATGAAGTGGCTACCTAAGACACCAGTATCCCATATTGGTACTTGTTCAAGTCCCTGCTGCTCCACTTGCAATCCAGCTCCCTGCTAATGGCCTGGGAAAATCAGCAGAAGATGGTCCAAGTACTTATGCCCCTGCCACCCATGTGGGAGACCTAAAATAAACTCCTGGTTCCTGGCTTCAGCCTGGCCCAGCCCTGGCCACTGTAACCTTTGGGTAATGGACCAGATGGAAGCTCTCTCTCCCTGTCTCTTCCTCTATCTGTGTAACTCTGCCTTTCAAATGAATAAAATAAAAAAAAAATTAACTGGGTCAGAACAACTACAGAGAGATAAAAAGAATGACAAAAATTATATGTAGGAATTGGGAATATTCTATAAGATGCCTGTACTGCCCTCAAGATAGTATAAAATTATTTGAAAATTTATACTGCAAACTTGAGAAATTACCAAAAAACTTTAAGAAACACATATACTTGATATGTTAATAAGAGTGAAAATGTAATCCTACAGAATTCTCAATTAAAATAGGAAAAGCGCTGTAGACACTGGCTTAGTGGTAAGCTAAATGGAATATGCTTGGTCTTTACAATTATCCCTCCACACACAAGGATGAGAGAATCCAGACTGCACAAATCATTTTCTACTTGTTCCTTCAATACTTGCATCCAATCAGCAATAGCTCTCCAAGGAACGAGAACTGTAGCTGGGAGAAAATCTTGATGTCCCAGGGGGTTAGGCACACATATGAGGGGAGTATACAGTAGATGTCATTCAGTCACAGAGCAACAGCTGCTCCATTGACTCCTTTCCTACTGCTGACATTCCGTAAGAATCAGCTAGAGAATGGCATTCACACCATGCTCCTGGGAACCTGGCCACTGGGGGCATATCGGGGTATCACTCACAAGTGATTTTTGAAACACAAGACAAGTAAAAGAGAGAAGGGTGTATGAAGACATCACTCTTGAAAATTCTAGGGTGAATCTTTTAAAAATTGACAATCTGGTAAGATGTTTGCATTTAAGGTAAGTAAAATAACATGTATAAATATCTTTAAAAATTAACTTATTTGAAATGCAAAATAGAGACAGAGATCTTCCATCTGTGGGTTCAGTCCCCACAGGTCAACTTCCAGAACTAGGCCAGCATGAAGCCAGGAGCCTGGAACTAAATCTGGGCCCCCTACATGGGTGGCAGAGACCTAATTGCTTGGGCTATCATATGCAGCCTCCTAGGGTGTGCATTATCTGCAAACTGGATGGCAAGCAGAGCTGGAAGTCAAATCTAGGCACTCTGATAGGGATGTGAGAGTCCCAGATGGTATCTTAACCACTGCGACACTTACTCCAGGACAAACATTTTGTATGTGAAAGAGGTAAATGTTTTCACTTTTTTCTCATATGGAATGTTCAGACAGAAAACAAACCTTTTACAGAGCTATTCATTGTTCTGTGGGAAAGACACAATGAAAATTTTGAAGCTAGGGTCTGGCACTGTGGTGCAGCAGGTTAAGCCGCCACCTGCAATGCTAGTGTCCCATGTGAACAAGAGTTGGCATTCCAGCAGCTGTGACTCCCAGTTAATGTGCTTGGGAAAGCAGCAGATGACCCAAGTATTGTCCCTGCCACTCTCCTGGGAAACCCATATAGATTTTGAGGCTCTTATCTTTGGCCAGGCCCAGCCCCAGCCTTCATGGTCAACTGGGGAGTGAACCAGTGAATGAAAGTGTAGAGATCAACTCTACACTAAGTAAATATTTCAACAGCTTGCACACACATAGACGCACAAAATAAAAAGTACTGTTAGAAGACTAGTTTTACCGTTGATTCTCATTATACAATTCATGAAGGACAAAGATCCTACATGGGGAGCAGGTGCACAGTGACTCCCACTGTTGATTTAACAGTTGACACTCTTATTTATGACGTCAGTTATCACCCGAGGCTCTTGTCATGAGCTGCCAAGGCTATAGAAGCCTCTTGAGTTTACAAACTCCGATCTTATTTAGAAAAGGCAATAATCAAAGTGGAAGTTCTCTCCTCCCTTCAGAGAAAGGTACCTCCTTCTCTGATGGCCCCTTTTTTATACTGAGAGTTCACTCACAGAGATTTTTCATTTAGGTCATTTTTTGTCACAGTATCTTGGCTTTCCATGCCTGAAATGCTCTAATGAGCTTTTTAGCAGATCAAAATGCCTTAGGGGCTGATTCTGAGGCCAGAGTGCTATTCCTAAAGAACTTCAGGTATTTCTCTCAGTATCTTGTCTAAATTTGTAAGCTTTGTGAAATTGTTATTTGTGTTACATTCTTTTCCTTAATGACATTTACCAGTTCTATTAATTTTCTTAATTTTTTAAAAGATTTTATTTGTTTGAGAATTAGAGTTACAGAGAGTGAGAGGAAGAGATAGAGAGGTCTTCCATCCACTGGTTCACTCCCCAAATGGCCGCAACAGCCAGAGCTGCGCCAATCCGAAGCCAGGAGCCAGGAGTTTCTTCCGGGTCTCCCATGTTGGGGCCCAAGGGCTTGGGCCATCTTGTACTGCTTTCCCAGGCCATAGCAGAGAGCTGGATCGGAAGAGGGGCAGCCGGAACTAGAACCGGCAGCCATACGGGATGCTGGTGCCGCAGGAGGAGGATTAACCCACTGAGCCACGATGCCGGTCCCTAATTTTCTTAATGTTTTATAAATCTTTTCCATTGTTTCTTTTGTGCAGTATTATGAAGAGTATTTCACTGCTGTCTGATCCTATTTTTGCCTGTATCACAGATTCTATTGTATACTCCATTTTAGTTCTTAAGAAAGCAAAACTGATGGCTTTTCAGCTTTCTAATATATTCATATGAAGTTATATGTTTTCCTATGCATCTCCTGTATTCTTTCCTGTCTTTGCAAATCTTGTACCTGCATGCCCTGTTTACTTACCAGTGTGTCTAGCCCCTGTGCCTGTAGCTATGCTAGATTTTGTGTATTTCTAATCTTATTCCAGGAATCCAAATGTTATCACCATTTGCACCATTACATGACTGGGATTCAGGTTCATTCTTAGTTTTGTAATTGAAAAAATGTGTTTCTTGAGTTGGCCCTGTGGCATAGCAGGTTAAGTGGCCACCTGCTGCACTAGTATACCCTTGGGTGCTAGTTCAATCCCAGCTGCTCCACTTCCAATCCAGCTCCCTACTAATGAGCCTGAGAAAGCAGCAGAGGATGGCCCAAGTACTAGGTCCCCTGCACCCAGCTGTAAGACCTGGAGGAAACTACTGACTCCTAACTTCAGCCTGTCCGAGCCACAGCTGATGTGGCCACTTGGGAAGTGAACCAGTAGATGAAAAACCTCTGTCTCTACTTCTCTCTCTGTAACTCCACTTTTCAAATAAATAATATATATCTTCAGGAAAACTTTTTATATCATCTAGGCCACCTCTTCAAAGGCTCCATTCCTTGTGCCAGCATCATAAAGTCTCATCCCTTTCGTCTATAGCATATTTTACCTCAGGTATCTCTTCCTCTCTGTTTCCAATGCCAATTCTGTGTCTCCAGTCCCTCTTAATATAGCCATGACCTTCTCTCAAAGTTCCTCCTCCCTGGTCCATACAACCTATATCAGGACTCTTGCCATCTCCACTTCTATTTAGAGTGACTTTACCTCTAACCTAGATTGATTTTATGCATTGTGCTTTAAGCTCATGGCAGCATTTGGTTACCACTATGTCCTTTACTAAAGCCATGGCTTCCTTCAGGTACCTGTGTACCTGTAGCCACTGTCTTCCTTTGTCTTTGCAACACCCAAGATTCCGCCTCATGCATTTTTTGTGTGTGTCCATCTATCCAATTTCTGAACTTCAACAGTTTCTAGGTCCTCATAGGTTCTGCCTCAACAGTCCATACCTAATGTGACAGTTCTGTTATCTGTTCATGTTCTGAAGAAAATCTTGGTTTCATACTGGGTTCAGCCAAAAATGCATAAATATGTTGTATAAAATTCTATGCTGAATTAAACATCAATGCATGTTTTCACACTAACTGGATAAATATATAAGGAGATCTTTGCATAACTGGGTTGATGATACTATTGTAGACTTTATAATAACATAATTCAGATGCTTTGTAAAATACCATTTACATTCTGAAAAATAATGAATGAGACTTCTGGATACTCTATTTTCTCTCAAACTATTGGCACTGACATGTATATTTGTTTGCTATACCATTTTATAGATACGTAATGTAACTCATTGCTGTTTTAACTTGCATTTCCTAAATACAAAATTTATTCATCCCATAATTTCCAAATGCTCAGTATATTCATGTATATATTCAACATAAAAATAGCTTTTCATTTATTTATTCAGTTCATATGTTGGGTAATTTATCACCTTACTGTTTTTACAAATTAGTCATAAATTTTGCATTCAATTCCTATTATACATGTTTTTGCAAATAATAACTCCCAGAATGAGGTATTCCTTCTATAGTTTGAAGAATTTTTTTTTTTTTTTGGACAGGCAGAGTGGACAGTGAGAGAGAGACAGAGAGAAAGGTCTTCCTTTTGCCGTTGGTTCACCCTCCAATGGCCGTTGCGGCCAGCGCGCTGCAGCCGGCGCACCACACTGATCCGAAGCCAGGAGCCAGGTGCTTCTCCTGGTCTCCCATGTGGGTACAGGGCCCAAGCACTTGGACCATCCTCCACTGCACTCCTGGGCCACAGCAGAGAGCTGGCCTGGAAGAGGGGCAACCGGGACAGAATCCAGTGCCCCGACCGGGACTAGAACCCGGTGTGCCAGCGCTGCAAGGCAGAGGATTAGCCTATTAAGCCGTGGTGCCGGTCTCTGAAGAATGTGTTTTGATCATAAGGCTTCTTAATTTTTCAAAGTCCACATTATGCTTTTTATAAATCATGCATTCAATTTAACATGTAAAACTAATCACTCAATTCTTAGAAGTTTTCTCCTATATTTTCTGTTAGAATTAATATGTTTTTTTTTTTAAGAAAGCTTTGATTTAATGAATACAAATTTCAAAAGCACAGCTTTAGGAATATCGTGGTTCTTCCCCCCATACCAGCCCTCCCTCCGCCACTCCTGTCCCACCTCCTTCCTCTCCCATCCCCTTCTTCATTAAGATTCATTTTTAATTATCTTATATACAGAAGACCAACACTATACTAACTAAAGATTTCCACAATTTGCACCAACACAGACACACAAAGTATAAAGTACTGTTTGAAAACAAGTTTTCCAGTTAATTTTCATAGTACAACTCATTAAGGACACAGTTCTTACATGGGGAGTAAGTGCACAGTGTCTCCTGTTGTGGATTTTAACTATTAACACTCTTCTTTATGACATCAGTGATCACCCAAGGCTCTTTGCCATGAGCAGCCAAGGTAATATGCTTTGTTAATTTTACATAGATGGCTAGTCAATATTTTGAGGGAGTCTGTGTTAGGTATAGAGGAAGTGTCTTTGCTATTTATTTCATCATGGTCATCAATTTGTACCATCATCATTTGTGGAAAGGACCCCATATTCTGCATGCAATTCCCTTGTTTCTTTTGAACAAAAATCAACTTAGTATATACCTGATCTATTTATGCCATTGAGTTATCTACATGTCTATTCTTTGTCCAACAAGGGCTGCACAGATCCTTGGTCCAGTCCATGTGAAAGCAGAGATGAGTATTAAACCCACTGAGGGGTTGACAACTGGGCATCAATCATGTTGGAAGAGAGGAAGTGAGGGTATGGTCAAGTCAACAGACGTGACCATACCACCCTCCCGTTAAAACTGAAATTAATTTTCTCACTGTATGCATAAAGAAAATTCATAGACACTGTGCACTGTTTGTTTCCTCCATCTACTGTCATCAAAACATGAGATATTGATTGTGCTCCATCTCCCTTTTGCTTCCGAAATTATGGCATTTAGTATCTTGTCTTGGATCTTTCTCTTAAGTAGCAGAAAAGATCCCATTTTCATGAATGTTCCTAAATCTTTTATTACATCTCCACACACTGTTTCAAGCAACAGTGCTTTTATAAAATTATCCAACAATGGGGACCAGTGCTGTAGCATAGTAGATTAAGTCACTACCTTCAGTGTCTGTTTCCCATATGGGTACCAATTAGTGTCCTAGATGCTCCTCTTCCAATCCAATTCTCTGTTATGGCCTGGGAAGGCAGTAGAAGATGGCCCAAATGCTTGGGCTCATGAACCCCATGGGATACCATGAAGAAGCTCCTGGCTCCTGATTTCAAATTGGCCTAGCCTCAGCCTTGGGAGCAGTTTTGGGAGTGAACCAGTGGATAGAAGACCTTTCTCTCCATCTTTCCTGCTCTGTCTGCAACTCTACCTCTCAAATAAATTAATTTTTTAAAAAATTTAAAAGAATACTATAAAAATGTACTCAACAATGAAGGGTTGAGTATAAATAATATTCTGATGTAGTGTTTTATGCAGATTAAGAGTTGTTTAGGGGGTGATCCCAACAAATTCATAAAGGGGCAAACATACAGTAAGACATACTATAAGAGCATCAGAACTTTGCAGTTCTCAGTGAGTAGCCCGACCCAGCTGGGAATCACTGGAGCCTGAGAAGGAGTAAAAATGTGACCTCCTGTATACATGTTATCATTCATTGTAAACATCTCTTGGGACCTGCCTAGGGAAGTATCTAGGAAGAGTGCTTCCTCTTATCCAGCAGGTGAATCTGACTTGTATCCTCAACAAGGGGCCTTCTCTTTTCATTTCTCTACAACCTTGTAGAACACTTTGTTCATTATATATTCCTTATTTATTCCCCAAAATATCCTTAAAATTAATTAATAGTCTTCTTTTTTGTAGCCTGTTTCCTGAGACATTGGTCTGTGAAGATGTCTGTAAGCTATAATGTTCAAAGGACTCTACTATCTGTGAAAAATTTTACCCCACCTCCATGAATTCGAACATATTGGTCCATACTAACAGATGTTCAAGTGTAACAACAAATGCAAATTTACTGTCATAAAATAAATCCTGACTAGATGACTTCAGAACATTTCCTAAGACTGAATAAAAGACACTGGTATTGCATCCCTGTGGCCTATGTCACTCATATTCTTCCCTAAATAAAACTGATACTAGATTTATCACACAGCCTTATTTATTTCATATAATGTTCCATTTTCCTAAAATGTTTCAATACATGTAAATAACATTAAAAGCAGATGTAAGGGCTGATATTATGGTGCAGAAAGTTAAGTCACTACTTGAGATTCCACTAACGCATATAGCATTGTCAGTTTGAGTCTTGGCTGCTCCACTTCTGATTCAGTGCCCTGTTAATGTGTCGGGGAAAATAGTAGAAAATAGCCAAGTACTTTGGTTCCCTGGGAACGAAGAAGGAAAGCTGGACAGAGATATGGACTCCTGGCTTGGCCTGGCCCAATCCCAGCCAGCATGGTCATTTTGTGGGGGAAGTAGCAGGATAAAAATCTCTGTGTCTTCTTTTTCTCATCTATTGCTCTGCCTTTCAAATAAATTTTTAGAAAAATGAAAGCAGGTGTTCTAAAACTCACAGCATTATTTTAAGATTAACTGTGTTACACTCAAACCAGTAACAAAGGAAAATTTCTCATGGTTTTAAAGCTAATTTTCTATATTAGGTATAATGGAAATTAACAGCCAGCAAAGAAGCAACCAAATAAACATGGGCTGAGATACTGGGGATGTGGACTGGTTCAAAGAAACACATGGAAGAGGAAGGAGAGGTCATACAGTGCTAGAAATTAATATGAGGGATTTCTGAGGAGTTGACTTTCAAACCTCAGACTCAAGCACAGTGTACCTGGGGTGGGAGTAAATCTGTAGACAGCAGGGTAGAAATGAGCTGTGACAGCAGTGCTCCTGGAGAGAAGACTCTTGGACTTGTTTGTGTGGTTCTGAGAATTCATTCCACAGACAATGCCTGGAGAGCTAGTGAAGCCACTGTCCAAGACTGCAGAACAGTGAAAGGACTTTTATCTGGGGGAGAATTTGATCTTCTGGATTTGATATACGACAGCATGTTAAAAAGCTCAGGTAAAATGTACAGATTAGAGACTGAAACTATTTTAGTACAAGATTTTGAATTGTTTGAAGATAAAGAACCTTCAGAAAGTCCAAGAAATATATATTTAAAATATCATGGACTTCAAAGTATTTTTTCCAGCATAACCTTATACATCTTCAAAATATTCATTTTTGGAAGTGCAGCGAGGCAGTTGATATACTACTAGGGTTGCCTGCATCCAGGTCAGAGTTCCTGGGTTTCAGTACTGACTCTGCTTCTGATTCCAGCTTCCTGATAATGTGCACCCTAGAAACAGCAGGTGATGGATGAAGCAGCTGAATCCTTGCTACCTTGTCAGAGCCCAGGACTGACTACATGGCTCCTTTGACCTCACCCAGCTCTGCCTGTTGTGGGTTTATGATGAATAAATCAGTGGATGTGAGATCTCTGAACCAATCTCTCTCAGTTTCTCTCAGGCTTTCAAATAATAAAATGAATGTCTTTACCTTGGTACATTAAAATTTTGAAATCCAGGAATATAAGGGATCTTCTAATACTCCATGAAATATGCAAATTATAAAAAATAGTCATGTATTTAAAATATTTCATTATTAACAAAAATATTTATATTTAAAATATTTTTTGTAAATCAGAGAGGCAGAGACGTTCCACTTGCTTGTTTGCATCACAAATGTCACAAAAGCTGGGGCTGAGCCAGGCCAAAGCAGAAGCTTAAAAGTCAGTCTGGCTCCCCCTAGTGGACGGCACGATCCAAGCACTACAGTCACACTAACTGTTGCTTCCTGGGGTTTATATTAACAGGAAACTAGAATTGGGAGCTAAGCAGGAAGAGAGCCTAGGTATTCTGATATTTGATATAAGCTATCCCAAATGATGTTTTAAATACCAGAACAAATGCTTGATCCTGAATTTGCCATTTTATTTATCTATTTTAAAAGATTTAGTTGTTACTGATTTGAAAGAGAGAAGGAAAAAGAGATCTATTTGCGGGTTCACTCCCCCAATAGCCACCACTACCAGGCCATGGCCAGGCCAAAGTCAGAAGCCCAGAGTATCATGATGGTCTCCTACATTGGTGGCGGCAGCCTAGGTACTTGGGCCATCTTCCACTGCAATCTCAGGCATATTAGCAGGGAGTTTTTTAGAAGCTGAGCAGCTGGAAGTCAAACTGGCACTCTGATATGGGATTTCAGAATCACAATAGGAGGCTTATCCAATGTACCACCATGCCAGTCCCTAAATTTACCTTTTAATAAATTTTCAATGATCTATATAAGTAACATCAAACCTTTTTGGGGCCTCTAATACATACAAGTTGACATTAGACCTTATAAAGGAAATTTCAAATGCCTTCTTAAATATTGATATCATAATCTAACATGGAAAAACTAAAGCAAATGAATATATGATATTTCAAATATATTAGAGTAGAAGGAGAGAACCAGGATTGGCATAAGTTTTTACTGCATCACTATTGATTGAGGGGAACCTCACAAAGGACTTTGGGAATGAGTTGAAATACCAACTTGGAAAATATTATTATAAAATAATTATTAAATGAGTTTAAATGTAATAATGATAAGTGTAAAAGGAGTATACAGAAATATTTGTAAGTTTTGTGGCATGATCAGATGTATTTTGTTAAATTATTCATTCCATGTTTGTAGCAAAATGGGAATAGCATTAGAAAATCAGAATACAAATGTAACTTATGATAATAATGTAGTTTCTTAGATAAAATAGTAGTCATGGATCTGTGTTACAAATATTTACAGGGATGAGCATTGTAGCAAAGCAAGGTAAAACACTGCCTATGGTGCCAGCATCTCATATGGGTGCAGTTTGAATCCTGAATGATCCACTTCTGATCCAGCTCCAGGCTAATGCTCCTGGGAAAGCAGTGAAAGATAGCCCAAGAGCTTGGGCACCTGCCACCCATATGGGACAACCGGATGCAGTTCCTGGCTTCAACCTTGTCCAGTCCTGGAGACTGCAGCCATTTGGAAAATGAACGAGCAGATGCAAGATCTCTCTCTCCGTCATTTCCTTTCTGTAACTCTGCCTTTCAAATAAATAAATCTTTTTAAAAAATGCCTTTGTGGCATGAGGTTTCAAAACAAAGGCCTCTCTCCCCACCAAAAAAAAGAAACAGAAATCCAGGAAAAAAAATTTTTTTAAAAAAAGGTTATTTACAAATTATGAGTCTACTTAATTCAGGACTGATAACCTAATAATACTCTTTTAGATGTTACCATGGCATAGGCAGACATTTGGAGTCATAAGGCTCAGGTTTTTAACTAGCAGATGTGGTGAATGATATGTAGTCTTCGGGAATATGTCAAAACTGAACTGAATTAGGCATAAAAATCAGAGGCTGCACTGATGAAAAGTGGATCCACAATAGGGAGAGATCCCTGTGATAAGACCAAGGAGTCATGTAGAGTAGTTGTGTGAATAAGCTTGGAAGTGATATTCTAGATGAAGTTCAGGTCTGACACACACCCTAAAGATGAACATGTTTAGGAATCTGAGCACTGAAAACAGGCAGACCTAAATTCTGATTCTTACCTTGTCATATTTTAGCCTGATAATGTTGTTAAATTACAAAAGCTCTGCAAAACGCAGTTCTTCATGTGCAAGAGAATTTAGATTTACATTTGCCCGATAGAAATCTCTGACTCTTCCAACATGCTTTTCCTAACCATGAAATAAACTTCATAGTTGTCTGGGCATAAATCTAAACACATGGCAGTAGGGAGTAGAGACACTGGTCAAAATTCAGGAATCAATGTTATTTTAGTCACCAGTATGGAAAACTCAGGGTAAGTGAAGCCACTTGTTCTCAGAGGATCAGAAAGCAACTCAGAGCGTAGAGGGTTTGACAATGAAGAGCTCTAGGATGGATGAAGGAGAGTGGAATGTTAGTGTACCAAACCAAGAAAAATCAAATCTAAAGAACAGGGTAATTCCCTTTATCTGGAGACAAGTGTCCACATGTGACATGTATCAGGTTGTCTAGGTTTGCAGTTAGAGGTAGGTAGTGAGTGATACCTTTGAACACTCAGAACAATTATCATATAAAATTACGGTCTTCACTTTCTTATATATAGAACGGGGATAGTATGTATTCTCTACCAGTAGCAATACTCAAACCTTCTGAATTTGGAAAGTGGGAAAGGAGAGGGCTCCCCCGTGTTTCTTGGAGCACTCTCGATGTGCATGTGGGATGGGAAGGGATAAATCTTAGGCGAAGATTTGGGAATGCCTGTCTGGTATGTCTTGAAACTGGGAAGTGTTAACAAAAATGGACCTCAGGCTTCTGTCTTTTGCTCTGCCTGCTCAAAGCATGAAATGTCTCTGAATAAGGATGAGGAATACAGGTTGTAACTCAGTTCTTGGCAGTGCATACCCAGGGATAGAGGCCTGTTTTTCCTAAAAATGAAATCTGTGATCATCAGATGGCCATTTTTCTTCTCTTGGCTGGAATCTTCCTGCACTCAAAAGACATTCAAGCATATGAGTCTCTTCAGATCTGGCTGATGATTAGTCGATTCCAGAATTAGAAAAATTAGGAAAATTCCCAATCTGCATGGTAGAGTGAATTGCAGAGAACAGAGATCATTTTTGATAGATTGTAAAGATCTGGATCTATCAAGAGCCTTCTGTTATGGTAGGAGCAGAATGACTAGATGAAGATACTAGAGAGATGATGGAAACTGATCTTGTGAGGTCCCACACAAAACAAGAGGAAAAGGCAGCCCAATAGCACAAGAGTAATAAGGCTAGAATCTCCCCCTCATGTAGCAGTTACAGGGCTACAGGCCACATCGGTCCTGATTTTTTTTTTTTTTTTTTTTTTTGACAGGCAGAGTGGACAGTAAGAGAGAGAGAGACGGAGAGAAAGGTCTTCTTTGCCGTCGGTTCACCCTCCAATGGCCGCCATGGCCAGCACGCTGAGGCCGGCACACCGCGCTGATCCAAAGCCAGGAGCCAGGTGCTTACTCCTGGTCTCCCATGTGGGTGCAGGGCCCAAGCACTTGCGCCATCCTCCAGTGCACTCCCTGGCCACAGCAGAGAGCTGGCCTGGAAGAGGAGCAACCGGGACAGAATCTGGCGCCCCAACCGGGACTAGAACCCAGTGTGCCAGTGCCGCAGGCGGAGGATTAGCCTACTAAGCCGTGGTGCCGGCTGGTCCTGATATCTTTTAATAATTAAGTTGTATGGAGAAGAGATCTCACTTACTGTCCCAGTTTCAAATAAAAGATGTTCAGGCATGGATGGTGCTGGACAATAAGAGTTATCCAATATTTCATGAAGAACAGATCTGTTACTTGTTTATTGAATCCCACAGTATTTTATAACATCATAAAAGTCATTCTACATATTAAAAACCTCAAGTTAAAGCACGTAACTATTTTCTTCACTGTCACACTTGGTAAGTGGCAGATCATGGACATTTCTACCTTGGTGAGCAGCCTGTAAAGTTATCAGGAGTTGATGGGAAGAAATTTAGTTATGAAATAAATCCCATGTGCAAATTTTAAAGGTACCTCTTAGGAAATTAGAACTAATGCTTTATTAGATAATAATCAGTTAATACATTTATATTAGATAATAATCAGGTAAATATGTTGTATCTCATGGGACTTCCTCTGCAATGGGAGTTATTTTCCAGAGTATATGCTATGTGGTGTCCATGATATAATAATTCCACTTCTGATTATATAACTAAAATAATTCAAAACACAATCTCAAGGAAATGTAATAGTATTCATTCACAGTATAATTCACCATAGCCAAGAATTGGGAGGAAGGCAAATATCACTCTGTAGATAAATTTTTTTAAATTATGGTCTTTACATACAGTGCAATGCCATACAGCCATAAAAAAGAAAAGAAACTCCTGTGACATGGATGAGTCTTGAAAATATTAGATTGAGCAAATAATCTAGTCAAAAAAATCCTGTAAGATTTCATTCATATGAAGTATTAAAGTAGTCAGAGCCCTAGAAATTGAAAGTCAAAATGGGGTTATAGGTGACAAGAGGGCTTTGCTCTTCAGTGGGAATAGAGCTAGATAAAAAAAACAGTTTAAGAGACTATTGTAGAATGTTTACGTATATACCTGTGTCCTTACTGAAATGTATATTTAGAATGTAAAATATGCTAAATTTAATATTACACATTTTTTAACTACAACAATATGGGTACTAATATTTCCTTGTGAAATATAATCCAAGGTCTTTACTTGAGTCAGGGAGTGTTGAGGGTGTCCCTTGTTGGAATTAGGTAACTGTGCAGTTGCATGAAAAGTTTCACTGTTATCAAGTCATTTCCAGGTGGATGTTTAGAAGCTTGAGAGTAGTGCATAGGGATGTTGGAAAAGGCTACAATCCATGTCACCTTTCTCTCTGGTTTTGTCTGATTCTCCTTGGGGATGGGGGGATACAGAATGATAAATAGATGTCTGCTGAATTCATGACAATGAATGCACAGTTGAGTCATATAAATAGACCCCCCATTGTCAGTAAGGAAGCAGTTTTCTTATCTTGCCTGGAGTTCCTAATTGCACCTAGGAAATATCAGTTCCTGTGTTAATTACGAGAACTCTGGTAGATATAAATAGCATTGCAAGAAAACAATCACGAAATTAAGGCCTTCCCCACATCTGCACTAATGTTTCATTCTCCATCAAGCATGTTCTTGCTGAGAAGAAACATTAAATTATTATGTTATTTTTCTCATCTATCTCATGGCACTGGTGAGAAAATAATCTCATTAACCATGGAAGTGATTATAATGCACTATACTGTACACACTTCACTATACATGGAAGTGATTATAGTGCACTACACTGTATACACTTCACTATACATGGAAGTGGTTACAGTGCACTACACTGTATACACTTCACTATACATGGAAGTGATTATAGTGCACTATACTATATACATTACACTATACATGGACATGATTATAGTGCTCTATACTAGATGCACTTCATTATACATGGAAGTGATTATAGTACACTACACTGTATACACTTCACTATACATGGAAGTGATTATAGTGCACTACACTGTATACACTTCACTATACATGGAAGTGATTATAGTGCACTATACTGTATACACTTCACTATACATGCAAGTGATTATAGTGCACTATACTGTATACACTTCACTATACATGCAAGTGATTATAGTGCACTACACTGTATACACTTCACTATACATGGAAGTGATTACAGTGCACTACACTGTATACACTTCACTATACATGGAAGTGATTACAGTGCACTACACTGTATACACTTCACTATACATAGAAGTGATTATAGTGCACTACACTGTATACACTTCACTATACATGGAAGTGATTATAGTGCACTATACTATATACACCACACTATACATGGAAGTGATTATAGTGCACTACACTGTATACACTTCACTATACATGCAAGTGATTATAGTGCACTACACTGTATACACTACACTATACATGGACATATAGTGCACTACACTGTACACACTACACTATACATGGAAGTGATTATAGTGCACTACACTGTATACACTTCACTATACATGGAAGTGATTATAGTGCACTATACTGTATACACTACACTATACATGCAAGTGGTTATAGTGCACTACACTGTTTACGCTTCACTATACATGCAAGTGGTTACAGTGCACTACACTGTTTACGCTTCACTATACATGCAAGTGGTTACAGTGCACTACACTGTATACACTTCACTAAACATGGAAGTGATTATAGTGCACTACACTGTATACACTTCACTATACATGGAAGTGATTATAGTGCACTATTCTATATACACTACACTATACATGGAAGTGATTATAGTGAACACAGGAGACACAGCTGAGAGCAGGAGCTCAGTGTGGTGGCGAGGTAGATGCTTCCTCAGTAAGTTCAACTGACCCAATATTTTGAGGTGCTGGGAGAGGGTCATGAAGCATTTCTGGGAGACAAGAGGATTCAACTAAGGAGTAAGGGGGAATCACATGTCTATTTTCATCAATTTTAATCTCATAAAAATTTGTATGGAGTCCAAAAGAACATTTTGATAAAATCTTAGTAAGACAAACTCATCATATCTCGCTTGTTGCCAATAAACCAGTCTCCCTCTTAGTAATGAGGTTTGTTATAAATTTTTAACTTACTATTTTTTAACTTAAGAAGCAGAGAGAAAGAGAGACAGAGACAGAGACAGAGACAGAGAGAGAGAGAGAGAACAAGAACACTGTCATTCACTGGTCCACTTACCAAATATCTGCTATGGCAAGGACTAAGCCAATACTGAAGCTGGGAGCCAAGAACACAATGCAAGTTTTCCCCATGAGTGGCAAGACCCCAATTACATACACCATCCCTGCTATCTCCCAGGGTTGGCATTAGCAGAAAATGGAGTCAGGAGGCACATACTGAACCCAGGCACTCTGAAGTAAGATTCAGGTATTTTGAACATGAGGTCAAATGTCTATCCCATTTTTACCAAATTTTTTAAATGCATACATTGCATGAGGAGTATTATTTCCTTACTTTTGGTTGTGCACCTATAAGTTATATAACAATAAAAATTAGGGATATATAACCATTTGTTTGTTTTTGACAGGCAGAGTGGACAGTGAGAGAAAGAGAGAGACAGAGAGAAAGGTCTTCCTTTGCCGTTGGTTCACCCTCCAATGGCCGCCACAGCCAGCGTCCTGTGGCTGGCACACCGCGCTGATCCAAAGGCAGGAGCCAGGTGCTTCTCCTGGTCTCCCATGCAGGTACAGGGCCCAAGGATTTGGGCCATCCTCCACTGCACTCCTTGGCCACAGCAGAGAGCTGGCCTGGAAGAGGGGCAACCGGGACAGAATCCGGCACCCCGACCGGGACTAGAACCTGGTGTGCCGGTGCCACAGGTGGAGGATTAGCCTATTGAGCCACGGCGCCGGCCTGGGATATATAACCATTTGAATCATGGTTGAGGTAACACTAAATTGAGTTTTCTATTAGCCACTTAACAGATGGTTAAGATTAAAATACATGGAAAATAAATAACTGATGCTTGGATTTTGACATTCGAGTAGTCTTACCTGAATTATCTGTTAAAACAATTAGGGGCTAGTGCTGTGGTGAAGTGGGTAAAGCTGCCGCCTGCAGTACTGGTATCCCATATGGGTGCTGGTTTGATTCCCAGCTGCTCCACTTCCTATCCAGTTCTCTGCTATGGTCTGGGAAACAGTAGTAGGTGGTCCAAGTCCTGCATCCATGTGGGAGACCTGAAAGAAGCTCCAGGCTTCGGATAGGTTCAGCTCCAGCCATTGCAGCCATTTGGGAACTGAACCAATGGCTGGAAAACCTCTATCTGCCTCTGTAACTCTGCCTTTTAAATAAATAAGTAAACCTTAAAATAACACCAATATCTGGTCTGATCACACTGTCACTGAGTTATAATGACTGATTTAATTATTAGCTGCTATTGGAAGACAATATGTTATAATTGATAAATTATCCTCCTTAAAAATTGTTTATCAAATTAGCTATAAAGTTCCTGGCCTATATTTTTGAAATTGTGGTCAGGTACTATACAGAATACTATTTAGGTAGATTTTATGATTAAAATAAATGAAGAGATTAGTCTCTGAAATCACTTTGACTATGTTTACAAGCACAGTGCTCCCAGTGTTACTCTCATTACCCAATGCAGCATGAAAGCAGATCTACTGCACTCTGTAGAGTTTCACGCCTCTTCCTATTTCCTATTATAAAATGTTAATACTTAGGGGCTGGCGCTGTGGCATAGCAGGTAAAGCCACTGCCTGCAATGCCGGCATCCCATATGGGTGCCAGTTCAAGACCTGGCTGCTCTACTTCCAGTCCAGCTCTCTGCTATGGCCTGGAACAGCAGTGGAAGATGGCCCAAGTCCTTGGACCCTGCACCCATGTGGGAGGTCTGGAAGAAGCTCCTGGCTTTGGATTGGCACAGCTCCGGCCATTGTGGCCAACTAGGGAGTGAACCAGCGGATGGAAGCCCTCTCTCTCTCACTTCCTCTCCTTCTCTCTGTGTAACTCTGACGTTCAAATAAATAAATAAATCTTTTAAAAATGCATTAAATATTTCCAAATACTAATCCAGTGAATAATAAAATCAGTTATATTTTCTTATTTTGCCTCCTATTTTTATTGTTTATCGATTTCAAAGGTAGATACTAGAGAGACATAGAGAACTCCCACCCATTGATTAACAGCACAGTGCTTCTAATCATTAGGGCTGGGCTAAGCCAAAGCCAACAGCTAGGAACTCCATGTATGTGGCAGGGAAACAAGTATTTGAGCCCTTACCTACTGCTTCCCACATTATACACCAGAAGCAGGCAGGGATTGGGAGCAGAGCCAGACTTGAACCCAGGCACTGTGTATGAATCACAAGCAGAATCTTAACCACACCTACCCTGTCTCTTATTTTTAAGTTTTGCTGTTTTTTAAATAGAATGGTTATGCAAGTTTTGTAATTGTATCTCTGATAAAATGATTATCACACATGATCATTATTTCCACATAACAATCTGGAGACACTGTTGGAATGGAACTAAGAGTAATTAGCAAACAAAAATACTTCGAAATCATCTTAGAATGGAAAATGGCTCCGAAGACCATTGCTGAATGCCTTCCGGCTCAGTGTCTCTGAGATATCAAACTAAACGTGTTGTTGTTGGGGCCGGCGTTGTGGTGCAGCGGGTTAATGCCCTGGCCTGAAGCACCGGCATCCCATATGGGTGCCGATTCAAGACCCAGCTGCTTCATTTCCAGTCCAGCTCTTTGCTATGGCCTGGGCAAGCAGCAGGAGATGGCCCAAGTCTTTGGGCCTCTGCACTCACATGGGAAACCTGGAAGAAGTTCCTGGCTCCTGGCTTCAGATCGGCACAGCTCTGGCCATTGCAGCCATCTGGGAAGTGAGCCAGCGGAATGGAAGACCTCTCTCTCTGTCTGACTCTCCTCTCTCTGTATAACTCTGACTTTCAAATAAATAAATACATCTAAAAAAAAAAAAAAACCACTAAGTATGTTGGAAATTTTTTCTGAATGAAAAGTAGTAACAGTGGATTTATGGGTAGATTTGTGAACATTCTGGAAGTCACAGTTGCAAATATTTTTCAGAGCACTGTTTAACTTTATACAAATAAGATTTTTCTCATCATAAAGTATTTCAAAAATATGTAGAAGAATTAAGTAGGAAATGAGAATTATCCACAAGATCACCACCTAGTGGTAACATAGCATTTTTTTTTTTTTTAAAGTATTGGTTAATTGATTTGAGAGTAAAAGAGAGTTCCTACCTGCTGGCTAACTCCCCAAATACCCACAGCAGTTGCAGGAGGGCTGGGCTACAGGTGGAAGTCAGGAATACAATCTAGGTCTCCTACATGAATGTCAGGAACCAAATTAACTGAACTATCACCTGCTGCCTCCCAGTCTGCATGAGCAGGATGCTCAAGTCAAGGACCAGGGTTAGGAATCAAACCCAGACACTGCAGTGTGGGACATGGTCAACTCAACTAATATCTTAAGCACTCAGATAAATCCCACACCTCTATATGTTCTTGTGCTTTTGTTTTATGTGAAGAGATGTATGTTTTATAAAAAACATAATATACATAATCACAGAATTTTTTGACTAACTAAACTTGTGAATTTAAACATGCTATTAAATATTCTAGCTGACTGTGATGGCTATACAGTAGTTTCATGATAGCATAATTCAATTTTTGGCATATTTACTCTTCTATTATCTATTCTTTAAGATTTCAAATTAACACTGCAATCAAATACATTTATCAAATATTAAAACTGTTTCAATGAGGTAATGGCCTGTGCTGCCTCAGCTGTAATTATTGTTGTTTAGATTTGGATTCTTCGCACTGTTTTCCAGAACTCTGAACTTAGGCATTTTAGTCAATATTACGTGCATACCTGGGTAAAGTGAACATTTAAGCATTTAAAACCTAGAGAGAGAATCCTGACAAAGTTTCTAGGACTCCTGCAATCTCTTCATTCTAAAGATTTTCTGTTTGTTGTCATTCGCTGGAATTTTCCCATAAGGAAGTAGGATTGCTTATCCCTAAATTCCGGAAAGATGCCATTCTCACCTTTGCAGAGCTCAATTTGTGTACCACAGATAATCCTGTGGACCATGATAAAATCAAGCTTTGAATTCAACTATGTAAGAATTCACCTTGGCAGTGGATGGCTCTTTCAGTTCTTTCAAAGGGAGGAGTGTGAAGCTTCTCCTACCACTTTGCAACCAGCAAAACAGATAAAGTGGCCAAAATAATCGTTTACTCTAACCCATAATATCAGCATCTTCAAGACTTCATTCTGCTTTCTAATACCTAATTCATTTGGAAAATAAACTTGAAATCACAAAATATGTTAATTAATAATGGAAACATGTAAACACTGACACAGTTAAGTTTTAATGTTTAGTTCTGCTAACCTATTCATACTTTTCAATTATTTTTATTTTTAAATTTTTATTTATTTTATTTTATCTGAATGGAGGTGTGTGTGTGTGTGTGTGTGTACGTGTGTGTGTGATACAGAGAGACTTTGAGAGAAAGAGCTTTTTGGCCGGCACCACGGCTCACTAGGCTAATCCTCCGCCTTGCGGTGCCGGCACACCAGGTTCTAGTCCCAGTCGGGGTGCCGGATTCTGTCCCAGTTGCCCCTCTTCCAGGCCAGCTCTCTGCTGTGGCCCAGGAGTGCAGTGGAGGATGGCCCAAGTACTTGGACCCTGCACCCCATGGGAGACCAGGGTAAGTACCCGGCTCCTGCCATCGGATCAGCGCATTGCGCCGGCCGCAGCGCGCCAGCCGCAGCGGCCAACAACAAAGGAAAACCTTTCTCTCTCTGTCTCTCTCTCTCACTGTCCACTCTGCCTGTCAAAAAAAAAAAAAAAGAGCTTTTTTTTTCAGCAATTTTTTTTTATTTGACAGGTAGAGTTATAGACAGTGAAGAGAGACAGAGAGAAAGGTCTTCCTTCAGTTCGTTCACTCCCTAAATGGCCACTACGGCTAGCGCTGCACCGATCCGAAGCCAGGAGCCAGGTGCTTCCTCCTGGTCTCCCATGCAGGTGCAGGGGCCCAAGCACTTGGGCCATCCTCCACTACACTCCCGGGCCACAGCAGAGAGCTGGACTGGAAAAGGAGCAACTGGGACTAGAACCTGGCACCCATATAGGATGCCGGTGCCACAAGGCAGAGATTTAACCAAGTGCATCATGGCGCCGGCCCTGAAAGATCTTTCACTCTCTGCTCCCCAAATGCCCACAATAGCCAGGACTGGTCAGGCCAAGCCAGGAGTCTGGAACTCAATCTAGCTCTCCCATGTGGCAGTAGGGGCACAAGCACATGAGCCTTCGGCAGTGGCTTTCTAAGATACACAATAGCAGAAATCTGAGACAAAAGTAGCATAAAGAAACTTGAACCAGGCAGTTAGATATTGGATGTTGACACCCCAAAAAGCAACTTGACCACTGCATCAAATATCTGCTTGAAGGCCGGCACCGTGGCTCAATAGGGAAATCCTCCGCCTGTGGCGCCAGCACCCCGGGATTCTAGTCCTGGTTGGGGCACCGGATTCTGTCCCGGTTGCTCCTCTTCCAGTCCAGCTCTCTGCTGTGGCCCGGGACTGCAGTGGAAGATGGCCCAAGTCCTTGGGCATTGCACCCGCATGGGAGACCAGGAGAAGCACCCGGCTCCTGGCTTCGGATTAGCATGGTGCACCGGCTGCAATGCGCTGGCCACAGTGGCCATTAGGGGGTGAACCAACAGAAAAAGGAAGACCTTTTTCCCTGTCTCTCTCACTGTCCACTCTGCCTGTCAAAAAAAATTAAAAAAAAAAAAAATCTGCTTGATTTTGAGTTATTTTATTTTCCACATATATTGTAATCTGTTATATCATTGTCTGTTTTTCAAGGTATGTGATTAAAAATTGCCCCTACTCCTTTTTTTTATTAGCATCACATCCCAAGCAACTTTGAAGTTATCTGTATTCCACCTTCACCTTCCTTTGCATACCTCTTGTCAGTATGTCCAAGATTCCACTGCTCAAAAGCATAAGCCATCCGTTTCCTTTTTGATCAAAAGAAATCTAAAATACTTAAAATCCATGTCCATAAATATCTATGTTACTATGTACAGCTTTCTTCAAGATAATAATCATTACTGACCCTATGTGCTTTTCTTCCCTGAGTAGTTTCATGTCTATTCACAACACTGTGCCTTTAGTCACCTATTCACACCTATTCATTTCCTCCTACAATGTGATGCATGGATTTTTCTTTTTTTTTTTTTTTTTTTTTTTTTTGGACAGGCAGGGTTTGACAGTGAGAGAGAGAGACAGAGAGAAAGGTCTTCCTTCCATTGGTTCACCCCCAAAATGGCCACTACAGCCGGTGCACTGCGGCCAGCACGCTGCGCCAATCCGAAGCCAGGAGCTAGGTGCTTACTCCTGGTCTCTCATGCAGGTGCAGGGCCCAAGCACTTAGGCCATCCTCCACTGCCTTCCCAGGCCACAGCAGTAATGTCATTGTTTTCTAAAATGACATTTTGTATCATTATTTATTTTTATATATTGCACAGTAGGTTAAACCACCTGCTTCCCATATTGCAGAGCCTGGGACTGACACCCACCCCTGCTTCTTTTCACAGCCTCATTGAAGGAGGTAAAGCAGGGCTATTCAGCCATTCCGTGCCACAGATACTTCTCACTTCTTTTCTAGGAAATCCTAACTTTGTAACCCACTCTGAGGAGGCTCTCAGACTCCTGAGAGTTTCTCTAAGGGTCCAAATTAGGGATGTGTTATCCACCTATATAGCTTACTATTTGTGATCACTACAAGAAAATTACTTGGCCCGGCAATGTAGCATAAGTGAGTTAAGTCACTGCCATCTGACGCTAGTAGCATCCCTTATGGGCAGGGGCCCATGTCCCGGCTGCCCCACCTCTGATCCAGCACTCTTGCTCTCACTCTCTCCTCTGTATCTCTGCTTTTCAAATAAATAAAATGAAGCTTAAAAAGTTTACCAGCAAGACACGAATGTGGTGTATGCAGTCTCATTCCTTCTGGAAGGATCCTTGGTCACAGGAGCCAGATTAGGGCTCTGGCACCAGCTTCACTCAGGTACTCGCCCAACATAGATTTATGAGGCACCCACTATGCCAGACACAGTGCAGGCTGATGAAAACAGGGAAGTCGTGGGAGAACAGCAGCACCAAGGGAAAGCTCAGGTGTGCCTTGGGCACTTTGACTCTTCCAAGGTGATGTCACTCATAGTGATCTCAGTGGTACTTATATCAGGGCTGACCTCTGACACATATTCCTATTCCTAAATAGCATCATCTCTTTTTCAGGCCATGTCCTCCTAAGATCATTGAGTCAGACCTTCATACCAGGGTAGTGACCTATGACCCTCTGTGGCGATAACTCATGCTTTCTTCTCACTGTCCCTCTCCTCTTTTCTTATCATTCTTTGTTATACCTTCTGCCTCCTCTTAACTCTGGGTTTCCAGTCTCCCAAATGGCAAAAAGCCATGCTTATGATCCCGAGTCAAAATTTTTTATGCAACGAAATATGTGGGAAAGTGAATGCATTCCCTACTCATCTAAATATTTGTTTCATAAATTTGATTTAGTGTGTTGTTAGAAAAGCAGAGATAGATCTCTGACCAACTGATTCACACCTGAAACATCACAACCAGGGCTGGGCCAGGTTGAAGGAGGAGCCTGGAACTCAGCCGGGGTCTCCCACATTGAGTGGCCACAACCCAAGTGCTTGAACCATCACTTGGTGCCTCCAAGGACACATTAACAGAAAACTAAAATGGAAAGGGAGCCAGGATGCAGAGACCAATATGGGATATAAGCACCCCAAGAAGCATCTTAAGGCAAATGTCCACCCATTTAGTGCATCATGATGCCAACTAGAAGGAGAAGGGAGAAAGCCACAGAAAGCTGCCTCCCTACACAGAGAGGTGTAACAGGTGGATTCAAGGCATAAGGCTTACAGTTCTTCTTAAATTCTGTTATCATGCCCATTACAATAAGAGCCCCAGGAACCCCAAATGCCAAATGTCTTTGACAACTGTGGTAAGTGTAAATACATATATAAACATGGATTAAGAAGGGACTTCAAAGGTTTCTAGGCTTTAAAAAAAAAAGACTTCAACAAGTTTGAGACAAAATGAAATTGAAGGTTAAGTTTACTTTGAAGCAAAATTTTTAAATCCATGCAGGTTTTCAAAATGTGTATTCTCCATGAACTTTATGTATACAGATATTGATTCCACATTAATTAGAGTTAGGGTACAAATTTGCCTAATGAATATCATTTCTGTTTGCAAATCGATTAATAACAAGGTTGAAAAGCTCAGAATCCACTTCCTTATATGTAGGAAACTCATGAACTCTAAGATACTCACCCCCAAAACGCCCAGTGCGAAGCTGGGTTCACTCAAGCCAGCTATTAGCAACCTGTAGTTTCCACTGAACTACCTTAAAGTGACTAGGATAGCAGGTGAACTTACAAACCAATTTTCTCGTGTCAATCTAGCTTCTGTTATCTTTTGCTTCCTTATTAATCATTATATTTTCTTAGGGAAGCAAAGAGATTAAAAAAAAAAAAAGCCACAGCTATGAAAATAATTTTCCCAAAGAAGTAATCTATCATTTTGCTTAAAATTCCTTCAGAGTGTTATGAATCTCTCCTTCCTGGAGGGAGGGTGGTACACTTCAAGCAATAGGCTATTTTCATCTTACTTGGCAAATTCAAGAGGCAGTTATTCTAGTACCCTTAAACCTCATAAACCTGCCCCAAGCGTGCAGTTTCTACATTCCAAATATTATGGGAGGACCAGGTCTTCCTTGCAAAGGGCTTTTTAATCACCATATCATCACTGCCTTATTGGGAAATCAAGGCAAAGGGAAGGTAGAACTTTCAGAACAAGGCCTCAGTGATTGCTAAGTTTCAGTCCCTCTCCATCAGGTTTTCCTCTGCTCCCTACCTACTTTTTTATTTTAAGTTATTACAACCTTCGTTTCGCACCACAGCCTAAAATGACTCTTCTTCCTCTGAAACTCCTCTGGGAATGCTGTGTACATAATTCACTTGTCCACTACTCATGCCATGCCTTGTTATTTAAATCCTCTGTAATTACTTAACTTTTTCTGTATTTATGTCTTCTTTCTTTTTTATAAAGGTTTATTTTATTGTATATTTATCTTATTACTTTTTATATTTTTTATTTCTTATATTTATTTTATTTGAAAGTCAGGAAGAGAGAGAAAGAGAAAGATATTTTCCATCCACTGGAATGCTCCCCAGATGGCCACAATGGCCAGGGCTGGGCTAGGCCAAAGCCAGGAATCAGGAGCACCATCTGGGTTTCCCATGTGGGTGGCAGGGTCCCAAACACTTGGACCATCTTTTGCTGCTTTTCTCAGGCCATCAGCAAGGAGATGGATCAGAAGTGGAGCAGCAGGAACATGAACCAATGCCTATATGGAATGACAGCATCATAGGCGGTGATCTTACCCACTACACCACAATGACAACCTCATGCCTTGCTTCTTAAACTAAATCAGAAGCTCTCTGGGGGCAAAATCTGAGTACTCTGTATCTCTCTGACCTCATAGCACCTGGTGCGTAGTAGAGATCAGATTAAACATGGTAATGTGATTTGGTTTGATTTCTTCTCATTCTAGAAGCGATGTCTAAAATTTAAAAATAAATATCAAAACGGCCAAGCCAAATGCATAAATCTAGAAGTGAAATGCATGTAACTTAGCATCAATCTACTGCTGCCCTCTGACTCTCAGTATTAGGAGAAGCTTCCATTTACCTGAGTGTTTTCAGTTCTTATGAGTGAGTATATATATACTCCTAGCCATTTCTACAGAAAATAAAAACTAAAAATTGACTTTAAGTAGATTACCCAGAATCATTAAATTAAATTGAAGAGCAAAGACAAAGAAATAACTTTGAAATGATAGGATAAATATAATTGGTATTATTACAAACAACACGCATTGTCAAGGCTTTTCTCAACTCAGGCTACTCCCCAAACCATAAGCTACTGACAACAGAATCACATCAGTATCCTTGTCCTTTCCTGACCCTAAACCTAGGATGATTGCTCCATGACATTCTAAGAACTTCTTAGAGCAACAACCTTTGGCCATTCTGGCTGCTGGAAGTCTGATAGAGAAGGCAACTGGGAAGGAAAAGAGGAAAGTAGATATTTGGGCCACCTGCAGTTGTGGCATTCCATATGGGCACCAGTTAGAGTCCTGGCTGCTCCATTTCCAATCCAGTTTCCTGAGAATGCACCTGGGAAAGCAGAAGGAGATGGCCCAAGTCCTTAGGCACCTGCACCCAAGAAGGATACTCAGAGGAACTCTGGGCTCCTGGCTTCAGCCTGGTCCAATCCCAGCCATTGTGATCATTTGGGGAGTAAACCAGAAGATAGAAGATTTCTCTTTGTCTCTCCATCTCTCTCTCTCTATAACTCTACCTTTAAAATAAAATAAATAAATTCTTTAAAAAAAGAAAATAGGTATTGACTTCCATTTTTATTTTAATTTCAAAGTTGTTTTTTTTTTTTTTTTTAAACACTACCCAACAATACACCTCTGCATTCAAAGAAAGGATGGATGGCTTTTCTTAAGAAATATAAATATTTACTTCCAGGACACATTTTAGCTGCTTTGAATTTGTATGATAATGTGAAGCAGAAAAATAAATAAGTCCACTTATTCAAGTCACATTCTTCCCTTTATCCTTTTAGTTGTATAAGAAAACATTTTCATATATATTAGAACATTATTAGTGTCTGAATGTTATCCCTAAAAATACAGATATGCTCAAATAAGATGACATACTGTTATGTACACCATTTCTTATATAGTTCCCAGAAAGTCACTAATAATCCTATGGCTAAGAAAGCACTTACAAGAACACTCTCATTCACAATAGCTATGAAAAATGTAAATACTTTGGCAAGCATGTAACCAAAGACATGAAAGACCTCTACAATGAAAATTACGAAACATTAAAGGAAGAAATAAAAAAAGACACAAACAGGGGCCGGTGCTATAGCGCAGCGGGTTAACGCCCTGGCCTGAAGTGCCGGCATCCCATATGGGCGCTGGTTCTAGTCCCGGCTGCTCCTCTTCCAAACAGGCTCTCTGCTGTGGCCTGGGAAAGCAGTAGAAGATGGCCCAAGTCCTTGGGCCCCTGTACCCACGTGGGAGACCCAGAAGAAGCTTCTGGCTCCTGGCTTTGGATTAGTGCAGCTCCGGCCATTGTGGCCATCTAGGCAGGGAACCAGTGGATGGAAGACCTCTCTCTCTGTCGCTACCTCTCTCTCTAACTCTGCCTTTCAAATAAATAAATAAATCTTTAAAAAAAAAAAGATACAAACAATGGAAAAATCTTCCATGTTCATGGCTTGGAAGAAGTAATCACATCAAAATGTTCATATTACCTCAAGCCATTTACAGATTCAATGTGATCCCAAACAAAATACCAAGAACATTCTTCTCAGATCTAGAAAAAACGATTCTAAAGTTCATATGGAAACACATGAGATGCTAAATAGCCAAAGCAATCTTAAAAAATTAAAACAAAGCTGGAGGCACCTAAATACTAGACGTCAAGACATACTATAGAGATGTTATAATCAAAACAACCTCGTACTGGCACAAAAATAGATAGGTGGACCAGTGGAACAGAATGGACATTCCAGAAATTAATCCACATATCTACAACCAACTAATTTTTAACAAGTAAGCTAACATCACTCTCTGGAGAAAGGAGTTTTTTCAACAAATGGTATTGACAAAACTGAATCTATATATGAAACAAGATCCCTACCTTACACCATACATAAAAATCAACTCACAATGGATCAAAGGTCTAAACTTAAGACTTGAAACCATCAAATAACTAGAGAAAACACTGTAAGACCTTGACATTGGCTTAGGCAAAGACTTCTTGGATAAGATCTCAGAAGCACAGACAATAAAGGCAAAATATACAAATGGGATAACATCAAGCGAAGAAGATTCTGCACAGCAAACTAATCACTCAACAAAGTGAAGAGGCAACTTACAGAATGGGATAAATATTTGCAAACCATGCATCTGATAATGGATTAATAACCAGAATTTATAAGGAGCTCAAGAAACTCAACAATAATAAAACAAATGATACAGTTTAAGAAATGATTAAAAGATATGATCAGGCATTTTTCAAAGGAGGAAATGGCCAACAGACACATGAAAAAATTCTCAGGATGACTACCACCAAGAAAATATAAATAAGAACATCAATAGGGGCTGGTGCTTTGGCACAGTCGGTAAAGCCGCTGACTGCAGTGCATCCCATGTGGGGGCCAGTTCCAGTCCCGACTGCTTCATTTCCAATCCAGCTCTCTGCTGTGGCCTGGGAAAGCAGTAGAATATGGCCCAAATCCTTGAGCCCTGCACCCACATGAGAGACCTGGAAGAAGCTCCAGGCTCCTGGCTTCAGAATGGCCCAGCTCTAGCAGTTGCAGCCATTTGGGGAGTGAACCAGCAGATGGAAGACCCTCCCGTCCCACACCTGTCTTCAACTTTGCCTTTCAAATAAATAAATATTTTTTAAAAAGTAAATAAAGTTTCACCTCTACCCAGTTAGACAGCTATCATCCAAAAATCACAACATAAAAAATATTGAAAAGGATATGGATAAAAGTACCCTAATACAATGTTAGTTGGAATGTAGACTGGAACAACCACTATGGAAGACAACATGGAGAGTCCTCAAAAATCTAAAAATAGATCTAAAATATGACCCCGCTATCCCACTCCTGAGAATATACCCAAAAGAAATGAAATCAACATATGAAAGAGTTATCTATATCTCCATGTTTATAGCTGCTCAATTCACAATAGCTAAGTAATGGAATCAACCAACATGATCACCAGTTGTTGATCAGATAAAGAAAATGTGGTCTATATATACAACAAAATACTTCTTAGCTATAAAAAAGAATGAAATTCCATCATTTGTAGCAGAATGGGTGCAACTGGAGACCATTATATGCTTAGTGAAATAAGCCAGACACAAAAAGACAAACATCACATTTTCTCTGCTTTGTGGTAGCTAATACAGAATCCAAAAAATAATCAAAGTATATGAGTGAAACTAACATTTTCTCATTTAATTATTATTTATAGCACTTCTATATTTTTATTCAACAATGCTCTACTTTTTAAATTACCAAATTCTTTATTTATGGAACATAAGGCCTATGACCATAAAGTAAATTAAAAATGTTATGACAAAAATTTAAATAGAAAGGAAAGAGAGGTGAGGGAGGGAGGGTAAGTACCATTATACTCTTACAACTGTATGTATGAACAACAGGAAATCTGTTTTCTTCATATTAATTTTAAAAAATAAATAATTTTAAAAAAATTATTGGGGCTGGTGTAGTGGGTAAAACCACCACCTGCAATGCTGACATAACCATATGCTTTATGTTGCGGCTGTGCCACTTTTTCTTTTCTTTTTTTTTTCTAAATTTATTTGACAGATAGAGTTAGACAGTGAGAAAGAGAGAGAGAAAAGTCTTCCTTCCATTGGTTCACTCCCCAAATGGCCGCTATGGCCAGCACACTGTTCTGATCTGAAGCCAGGAGCCAGGTGCTTCCTCCTGGTCTCCCATGCGGGTGCAGGGCCCAAGCACTTGGGCCATCCTCCACTGCCTTCCCGGGCCACAGAAGAGAGCTGGACTGGAAGAGGAGCAACCAGGACTAGAACCCAGCGCCCATATGGGATGCTGGCACCACAGGCGGAGGATTAACCAAGTGAGCCACGGTGCTGGCCTGGCTGTGCCACTTTCAATTCAACTCCCTGCTAATGGCCTAGGAAACCAGCAGAAGATGGCCCAAGTGTTTAGGTCCGTGCTACCCATGTTGGAGACCCAGACGAAGCTCCTGGATCCTGGGGTTTGCCTCGAACAGTACTGGCCATTGAAGCCATCTGGGGGAGTAAACTAGTGGATGGACGATGTCTCTGTGTCTCTCTCGCTATCTCTCCTCTCTGTAATTCTGACTTTAAAAAACAAAACCTAAAAATTAAAATAATTCTTATTTCATAATTTAAGCTTCCACTAATGTAAGGTGACTTTGATATTACTCATCAAGGCTCTCCCATTCTGTTTCTTTTTAAGATTTATTTATTTATTTATAATTCAGCATTACAGAGAAAGAGGGAGAGACAGAGAGGGATCTTCCATCAGCTCGTTCACTTCCCAAATGGTTGCGATAGCTGGGGCTGGACTAGGCTGAAGTCAGGAACCAGGAGCCACCTCCAGGTACAACACTTGGGACATCCTCCATTGCTTTCCCAGGCACATTAGCAGGGAACTGGATCAGAAACAGAGCAGCCGAGACTTGAACTTGTGCCCATATGGGATGGTGGTGCAGCATATGCCAGTTTTACCCACTGCACCTGTCAGGGAATAGTCCGCGGCATCGCTAGGCGGAGGTTTTTACTTTCGGTTTTGACCGGAGGGCTTTCCTATGGGCGGGGCTCTCCGGAGGCGGAGGGATCGAGGACGCAGTAAACAACAAGATGGCGGCAGGACCCCCGCAGTGAGTCTGCCTGCCTGCCTGCTGCATGACACCTCACCTGATTGGCCGAAGGACGCGTGCCCTTCATGTGAACAGAGACCGGATTGGTGTGCTTGATGCATGGACTCTAGCTTGCTCCTGATTGGTCGCATTTTGTATATAAGCTGCGGGTGTAAGGAGGAAGCTCTTTTTCTCTCCTCTCCTTTCCTCCTTCCTCTCTACCTCTGTCACGTCTACTTTCTCTAATAAAAAGTCTACTGAAGGCCGATAAACGTCGTTCGTTCTTTTCTTGCCCGAGAAACCGTCGTCGCGGGCCCTGGGTTGAGTCTGCCGGCCAGACTCCCCGAGACGCTCGCGGCATGCACCACAGTGCCAGCCCCCAAGATTCTCTCATTCTAAAACACTGGTGTCCAACCATACTCTCTGCAAAGATGGTAATGTTCTGTGTGTGTCACAAGTCCAATATGTAAAGTGTGACTATTGAGAACTTGAAGTTTGGCAAATTTGACTAAGGAACTGAGCTTTCATTTCATTCCTTTCAAATTTAAAAAACCATAAGTGGTTGTGACCACTGTGTTGGGTTACATAATTCTAAAAGGTCCCATGCATTTTAGTGTTTGGCTATCATGATTTAAAAAGAGAAAAATTAGAATTCAAGTAGACCCTCAAGGTAGACAGCCTACTTTACAACCCCCCAAAGTCCTGTCTCAGGACTGTCATGTCCTCCATCTCCACAGAAACTACAGCTGGCCATCCATATCCATGAGTTCTGCATCCGTGGATTCAACCACCAAGTGCAGATTGAAAACATCTGAAAAAAAATGCATCTATACTTATCATGTAAAAACATTTTCTTGCCATTATTTCCCACACAATAGAATATAACAACCATTCACATAGCATTTACATTACTTTAGGTAGTATAAGTCATGTTGAGCATCAAACTTGGCACAATAATATGAAGTTGGATGACAATTTTTGCCCCAGGACACTTATGCTGGGAAGAAAGCCATATCATACATAGATAATGGCCCAACATGATACATGCATGATTAGCCTAGAGAATCCTCTTTGAAAGGCTACTTGTCCTGTCCTGGGATGGTCATTGAAGGTTTCTTGGAGGAGGTAACATCTGAGCTGAGCCTTCAGAATGAGGAAGTGAGTAAGGAAAAGCAGGGAGGGGACCATTCCAAGCAGTGTGGCTACCAACAGCAAAAACAGCCTGAAGAACATAGCAAGCACGGGGAATTGTGTTTGGCAAGTACAAAGTTGAAGTCTAGGAGTGGTGGATACAGACAGTCAGGTATTCTACAAGATGGCTTGGTCTTTGATTTGCACATGATGGGGAGACATCAGAGGGTTTCAATGAGAACAGAGATCCTGATGGACAGAGGGGCTTCCTGGTAACATCCTATACGGTGGATTTCCAGGTACAGAAAGAAGGCAGGAGACTGGTTTCATCTTGGAGAGCAATGGTGAGGCCTGCACACAGGCAGCAGCAATGAGAGTAAAGGGAAGAGAAACTTACAGAACCAGGAAATAAAGAGTAATCAGAAATCAGCTACACTGGGTGATGGGTTGGCTATGAGAGCTAAGAAAAGCAGCCATTAAGGATGACTTTCAGGTTTCTGGAGTGGATGACTCAATAGATTTTTGGAGAAATAATTTACAATGAATGTTGTTTAAAATTCCCAGTACAGAAAGCGATTAAGAAGCAGGCTAGATATTAGTAGACTAATATCTAATAAAACTAGTTGTTTTATTTTTTAAATGTTTACTCATTTTTATCTATTTGAAAGGCAGAATGACAGAGAGAGAGAGACAGAGAGACAGAGAGAGAGAGAGAGATGGCTCATGTTCCAAATGGTCAAAATAGCCATAACTGACCCAGGAACACCATCTGGCTCTCTGACATGGGTGACAGAGACATAAGCACTTGAGCTACCATCCACTGCCTTCCAGGATGCATTAGAGGAAAGCTGGTTTGGTAACAGAGTGGACAGGATTTCAACTTGCATTCCAAAATGGGATTTGGGCACTTAAGTGGTGGTTTGACCTGCTGCACCGCAACACCTGCCCCACTGATCACTGTTTTAAAATTCCTCTACAGACTAACAACATTCTGCTCTCTTCCCATGTGCACACTTTTGTCACAATATAAAATTGTGAGTGCTGTGATGTGGGAATTAGTATGTGATGGCAACAGAAACAGGGTAGAAGTAAAACAATAGGAGTAAAATGGCCCAGAAGCCAAAGTTAGAGGAAATCAAAGAAGGATGAAGGAGCTGGCTGTAACGACACTACAGAGGACCCCTTTCTTCAAACTGGGTGCCTGAATCAACTGGAATGAGGGTGTACAGATCTCCCTCTACTACCTGGAAAGGTGAAATGAAAATGCCTCCCTCTGTTGAAGATATAAATTAATTCAAAAAATTAATTTAACAATGTCTTAATGTCAAAGGCAAAGAGATGGCAGGTCTCTGTTCCCTAATCCCAACCCTGCAAAGAACTCAACAAACTGCTACAATCCGCCCTGATGCATAAGGAGGGAAGAAATACAACTTGAAAACGTCTAGGAGTGGAGTGCCCTGGTTTTCCTCCTGTGGTGCCAACTTAAAGGAAAAAGATCTTATAGAAATGACCACTCACAGAGCTGGTTAAATGGATTACACTGACCACTTACATCTACTCTCTGTGCACTCCTTCTTACTCACTTAAAGAATTGTTTAAACACTTTTAAACATCTTCTCTTCTGTAGCACTGATCTGAAGCCAGGAGCCAGGAGCTTCCTCCAGGTCCCCCATGCCGGTGCAGGGGCCCAAGGACTTGAGCCATCTTCCACTGCTTTCCTGGGCCATAGCATAGAGCAGAATCAGAAGTGTAGAAGCCAGGACTCAAACTGGCACTTATATGGGATGCGGGCACTACAGGTGGTGGCTTTATCTGCTATGCCACAGCGCTGGCCCCTTTATTATCATCTTATATTAAAATTAAAGAAGCTATATTGATATAGCATTATTGACTAAACCTCATTTTATTTGCATTTCTGTACTTTTTACCTAATGTCCTTTTTCTGTTCCAGGATATACAAATTATCATTTTAAAACCAGACAGTAGAATTTTTCATTATAAACATAATATCTGGGGGAGCCAGAATTGTGGTGTTTCAGTTCCGGCTATTCTTCTGATCCAGCTTCCTGTGCTAACACCTGGGAAGGCCGTGTAAGATGGCCCCAGTGCTAGAATCCCTACCACACACGTGAGAGACCCAGATGAGTTTCCTGACTCAAGGTTTCAGCCTGGTCTATCCTAGATGTTGCAGCAATTTGGGGAGAGAACCAGTGGATAGAAGATAAATCTCTCGCTCACTCGCTCTCTCTTTCTACCTCTCTCTCTCTCTCTCTCTCTCTCTGAGGCTCCACCTCTCAAATAACATCAATAAATCTTTAAAAATAATATATCACATATAAGCTATTCAAATATTGCAGCAGAACATAAAATAAAAGTGTTACTCCCTTCTTTCTATCCTACTCAAATTTCCCAGAAGAAACTGCTCTTAACAGTTTCTTACATACTTCTGAAAGTCTTATATGCATGCATACAAGGCTGCTTTAAACATCATGAAAAAATGAATTAAAATATAAGTTTGGGGCGGGTGTTGTTGTATAGTGGCTGGTGTTGTGGCATCCTTTTTGCACTGGTTCATGTCCTAGCTGCTCCACATCTGACCCAGCTCCCTGCTAATGGCCTGAAAAAAGCAGTGGAGAATGGCCCAGGTGTTTGGGACACTGCCACCCACTGCCACCCATGTGAAAGACCCAGATGAAGTTCCTGGATCCTGGTTTTAGCCTGGCTCAGTGCTGGCCATTGCAGCCACCTGAGGAGTGAACCAGCAGATGGAGATCCCTCTGTCCCTCTCTCACTGTAACTCTGACTTTCAAAAAGAATAAATGAATCTTTAAAAAAAAAAAAACTACTTGTTTTGGTGCAACAAATTTTGAAATCCATACATAGAAGGCATCTCCAAAAAGTCTGTATAAAGTGTATATCACAAAAAACTATCGAAGGATTTCAATTTTTGAGCATCAAAACAACCTCTCTTTTAACGTCATTTCTCATGAACCTTTGAAGCACCTTCATAAAGATATATATATGTATATATGTATTTTTCCAAATAGGTATCTTTTTTGTACATTATTTTATACATAAGTACTTTGTACCCAAATCATTTTTCAAACCATTCCATATTTATTATTCTATTATATGCATGTATCACAATATCAGTTCCTTAATAATATATAATTAGGTTGCTTCTATTTTATTCCCATTACAAGCAATATTAGAAAGAACTTTACAAAGTCTTTATGTACTTTACCAAATATATGTAGGAAAAATTTCTCTAGTTGAATCCCACCAAAGAACATTTGCATTTAAAAATTTTGCAGGTAGAACTGCCAAATTACCCTCCAAAAAGACTCTACTGTATTATATTTCTACCAACTATGAGCACAAAATCCTTTTTCCCTACAACTTCATCAAAAAGATGTTATAAGATTACTCATAATTCCTTGAGATGATGCGAATTTCCCATCTTCCCACCTATATCTTCAAGTTCTCCCTTTTTTTTTGCTCTCTGATTTAGCTCTCATTTGGTTTTCTTTCTAAACATCCCTATGGAGACTGCCTTGCACTTATTCCCCTCTACACTCTAGATTCCCTTCCCTCAATCCTCTAACAACTTCATTTTTCCTGTGCAAAAATTTCCTTTCTTTCCAGTTTACCTGAAGCCCAGCACAAATGAATAGAAGACAGATGCTCTTCCCCTGCTCTAACAACCTGCCAGCCTCTCGAACCAACAGAGAATGTAAATCAGGAAACCTAGAAGTATTTATTTTGTGTCACATTATCAGAAGGAATAAATTACTGTTGATGCAGCTCTGAAGAAAGAAAAGTCATCTAGAGGAATTCTGCATGGTGTCTCTTTTTAAATGAATTTTTCTTTTCTATGTTCCACACTGGATATGAATTTTCTCTGAATCATTAGCTCATAATTTATATTCACTAGTTCATAATTTGTATTCACTACTCCTTTTTGGAGCAAGGCTGGGTATAGGACAAAAGTAGTATAAGAAAAGAAAGGAAAAACCTAAAAGTACCAGATTGAAAAGTAGGAACAAATGGGCAGGAAGGGTGGAGGTGAGAAGGCAAAGCTTAGGTTAGGAAAAAAAGTCAGCTTCTTAAATTCTCTAAGAAAAATTCTTTCCTTCATTCCATCACTACTGTCTTCACTCCAGAGTTCTAAAAATGAATACAATGGCAGGCATGGGTTGCAAGGTAGGGCACAGACAAAAGGGCAGTGACAGCCTTATTTCCCTAACATCAAACTCCCCGCCCCAACTTCTGATCCAGCAAAATTCTACCCACTACCCAAAATCAGCTTCATAAAGTAACCCACAGAAGGCTAAGGCTCAGAAAAAAAATCAAATACTCCACAATCTGCACATTAAGTCTCTTAAAAGATTAGGATGCTGCTAAAAAAGTTCATATGGCCATGACCAAGTTTCTTAGAAAGAACACAAGGATGCAAAATGGGGAGGCAGCCTGGGGGTTTATGAGCAGCTACAGTGAACTGAAGATGATGTAAGGGGATATATCATGGAATGGGAGCAAAGTAGACAGCCTGACGGCAGTGCTCAGCAAGGTTTCATATTGATATTTAGAAGAAAATTTGCAAAATATACAAATAAGATCTACATAGAGCAAAAGAAGTTTTTTGTAGGATACAAGGGAAAATACATTCTTTTTTTTAAGATTTTAGCAATTTATCTTTCACTTGAAAGGCAGGGAAAGACACTGGTATACCCCTAAATGCCCACAATAGTGGGGACTGGGTCAGACTCAAGCCAGGAGCCTGGAACTCTATCCATGTCTTCCAAATGTGTGGTACTTCAGTTATCACCTGCTGTCTGCCAGGGTGTACATTAGCAAAAAGCTGGTTAAGAAATGAAGGATTTAGGCTGGCGCCGCGGCTCACTAGGCTAATCCTCCGCCTAGCGGCGCCAGCACACCGGGTTCTAGTCCCGGTTGGGGCGCCAGATTCTGTCCCGGTTGCCCCTCTTCCAGGCCAGCCCTCTGCTGTGGCCAGGGAGTGCAGTGGAGGATGGCCCAGGTGCTTGGGCCCTGCACCCCATGGGAGACCAGGAAAAGCACCTGGCTCCTGGCTCCTGCCATCGGATCAGTGCGGTGCGCCGGCCGCGGCGGCCATTGGAGGGTGAACCAACGGCAAAGGAAGACCTTTCTCTCTGTCTCTCTCTCTCACTGTCCACTCTGCCTGTCAAAAAATAAAAAATAAATAAAATAAAATAAAAAAAAAAGAAATGAAGGATTTAGGACTTGAACTTGGCACTCCAAAATGGGATCAGGTGCTTCAAGTGCTATGTTAACCAGTGCACTAAACACCCACCTTGGAAAACAAATTCTTGAGTTTTATTTAAATACGATACATAGAAAATGAGAAAAATAAAGCAGCATGATACAGTTCTCTCCTAGCTCAAAATTAAAAATAGTTGTAGGCCTTCTATTACTTCTTCATCTTCTCTCCAAAGTTACTAAGAAAAAGTGGTCCAGTGTAAATTCTATCAATGTTCATCCCACTTTACCCTTGAGAAAAGGAGGCACACAAAGAACAGATGCATGTCTGCTGTCTCACAGACTCAGCACTTCTTTTTTAAAAATTAATTTATTTACATATTTATTTATTTAAAATGCAGAGCAAGAGAGAGAGAGAGAAAGGAAGAGATCAATCATCCATCCAGCGGTTCACTTCTCAAAAGGCTGCAACCGCCAGATCTATGACATGCTAAAGCCAGGAGCCAGCCAGAAATTCCATCTGGGTCTCCCACATGGATGGCAGAGAACAAAGTACATGAACCATCATTTGCTGCTGTTCCAGACATATTAAAAAAACTGGATTGGAACTGGAGCAGTCAAGCTTCAAACCAGCAGTCTGATAGGTGATACAGGTATCACAAGTGGTGACTTAACCTGCTGCACTACATTGCCAGCCCACAATCAACACTCCTTAAACCACAGGATCTATAAAGTACTTTGGGCAGCCCAAAGACAGGGGCTGCAGCACAAAGAAGATTAGGAATTAACAGATACTAAATCATCTTGCCCCATCCCATCACGGAATACATTTAGCAAACTTTTTTAAGAGTTTAACTAGTAAATCGCAGGCAATTCATCAGAAACTTGCAACAAACATGAATAAGACACAGTTCCTAACTCAAAAAACCCACAGTGTGGCAAGGATGACAAAGGCTTGATAGTGGGCTAAAATCAACTGTACCTAAAGGCTGCTGCCCTACAGAAGATTTCTACAATTTCTTCTAGTATGGACACAGCCTGTCTCAAGTGTATCCATCCATGAAGTACTAGAACAGTGTTTGGAGTCAGACATTGTTATATAACTGCTGCTCATGACACTGGCATCCCACATCAGACCTGGCTACTCCATGCTTCCAGTGCTGCTTCCTGCTAAGATACCTGGAAGAGCAGTGGAAGAAGGCCCAAGCACACGGGCCCAGCCACCCATGGGGAAGATCTGGTTGGAATTTCCAGCTCCTGGCTTCAATGTGGCCCAGCCCTGGCTATTAAAGCTATTTGGTTAGTGAACCAGTGGATGAAGAATTTCTCTCTGCAGCTCTCTGTATATCCCTCTCTATCTGTCTCTCTTCCTTTCTCTATGACTCCACTTTTCAAATAAATACTGAAAAAGAACAGTGTGTGGCACTCAGTGAACAGAGAGAAATATCATTAATACTCTTATTATCTCATGAATCTGACTCATAGGTCTCCCTCCCCTGGGGTTTTCTTCCTTCTAATTGACTCTGAGGCCACATTGCCTGGGGTTGACTCTCATCAATGTTCCTTCTTGCTTATGTGACAAAGGGAACTTTGCTTAAAAATCCTGGGACTCAGTTTCCTCAACCGCAAATGGAGATACATAACACCTATCTCATAAAGATGTTGTAAACAACTGGCTACCTTCAATGCATCCAGAATATTGTCTGACATCAAGAAACACTCAAATAATGTCTGCTATTATTATTAGGCATAGCACTAAGTTCTACATCTGCCTGCTTTCATTATAATAAAAAGACTGAATTTCATTGCATCGGATATATTTAGCTTAAGGAGCATATGGAGTCCCTGGGATGAAATAGGAGATGGACAGATGGAGGTTAGAAGAATAATCCTGTAACTTATTAATTAAGATTTTGTTAGCCGGCGCCGTGGCTCAATAGGCTAATCCTCCACCTTGCGGCGCCGGCACACCGGGTTCTAGTCCCGGTCGGGGCACCGGATTCTGTCCCGGTTGCCCCTCTTCCAGGCCAGCTCTCTGCTATGGCCAGGGAGTGCAGTGGAGGATGGCCCAGGTGCTTGGGCCCTGCACCCCATGGGAGACCAGGAAAAGCACCTGGATCCTGGCTCCTGCCATCGGATCAGCGCGGTGCGCCGGCTGCAGCGGCGGCCATTGGAGGGTGAACCAATGGCAAGGGAAGACCTTTCTCTCTGTCTCTCTCTCTCACTGTCCACTCTGCCTATCAAAAATAAAAAAAAAAAATAAAAAAATAAATAAAAAAATAAAAAAAAGATTTTGTCAACTAATCTGTTTGTTAATGGCCTATTAAATAACCTCATAATGAAGTCTGCCACACAAGTAAAGTCTTTTCAAATGCTTGCTCTTTCCAATTCTTCTGGCCCAGTTCTAACTTCTAAAGCTCTTAACCAAGGGATTAGCCCTTCCAAGTCTCACAGCGCCTCTTCATCCCATCATAGTGGCCCAGCACAGAGCACAGCTATGCTTGCAGCCAAGGAAAGACCTCTAGGGCAGGAAGCCCTCTTCATCTGAACTCCGCCCATCATTCCTCAGGCTGAAGTGCTACAATTCTGAGTCAGAGTATCTCCCTCCACAGCACAGGGAAAGAGTCACTGGCCCCAGACACAGAAGAATAATGTTGCTCTGATTTCTGCTGAGAAAGGCAAAAGGCGGATTATTTTCATGGAGATCTGGCAAACTAAAATGTCAGCTGAGATGTCACACATCTGTACAGAATATGCTCTACCAGCCTACACTCACAAAAGTCAACAAAAGTTGGGTAACTTTTGCTCCAAACCACCTAAGGAAGGAATGTTGTAATCAGAGTCAGGGAATGGATTCTCTGTTGCAGCCTGATTTCAAGTAAACAACTACATGTAAGAGGGCTCCCTCCAAGTAGTACAGCCGGGTACTTCATAAGCTATTTCAGTTCCTGAATATTGTTTTGTTCTTTAGACAAACATGCTGTGTCTGTGTGTGTATTCCTATCCCCACATACACAGTCACTATGCGGCTCCCTACCCATCTCCCCTCTCCCTTTCCCTTCTCATCCCAGTCCAGAAGCCCTATCTCTGCCTTGCTCTGTATTTTTCCCCTAACCTGCAAGGTCCTTCAAGTCCAACCTGAAGCCTCTCCTGAGCAGAGACGATCTGTTGTGCACACATATGGGGGAGGCTTACAGATGGGTCTCCCCTCAGCAAGAGGGTCAAAGTGTCGAAGCACACACTGGAACCTCTAGGACCCTGAATTTGGATGCTCCTCAAAATATTACAGCACATCTAATTGTTTCACCCCAATCTCCATGACAGGCAAATTCTACTAGCTTATTTCTTTCAAACAATATCTAATAATATAAATTCCAGAATAAGAAAGTATCTTGAGATTGGAGGTTCTCTAACCCAAGCTATCAGGTAGATATGTAACTCTGAAGTCCGTTCCTAACTCAGAGACCCAGTTTGTCTAATTCTTACATGAACTTGCATCTAATTAAAATGAAAGGACAGAAATTTATGTTCATTAAATAAAATAAAATATAAATATATAAAAAAAAATGAAAGGACAAAGAAGTCAGAGGAAATCCAGGGCTAATCCTAGTGGATGGGTAACAACGAAGTGAGGAGAAGCAGCTGGACCAGGACAGAAAAGGCATTTTGAACCTTTTTTCCCTCCTTTTCCTTACTAACATAAAAGGGAGGGTTGTGTGGAACAACTTCCATTATTTGGATACAACATGTATATTTTGTTTCAAAATAATCACCAGCTGACTGGAAAACTTCCCTAGAGAAGAGTTCTGCTGTGGGTCTTGGTTGGTAGTGGCAATTTGTGCAGTGTGTAAATACCACCACCTGCCTACCCGGAGCCTGTCACAGCTTTGAAAATGAGATAGGAAATGCTGTGGAGTGGAAGGACAACGTGCAAGTAATTTGCTTACCAACTTAGTAGCAGTACAAGGAATGACCTGCCCTGGACAGCCAGTTAGACTGACAAGCCTAGGAATCCTGATACTGGATATTTCCAAGTCAATTAATGGTTACGCAACATGTGAGTGAGCTTACAGCTGCTTGAAGGGCTTGAAGGAGCTGCTTCTCTATCAACAAGCACTATGGCAGGAAGTTATGCTAAAGAAAAGAACAAACAGCACACCGGGGTTGAGAGGAGCAACGCTGCTACCCTAACACTCTTCCTACCCAGGATTCACTTTTTATACTTCCTACGTGACCTCATTTAACGAGCTTCAAAAATTGGTATTTCTGCTGACACTCTAACAGAACAGGTGAGTCACTCAAGCCTGGTTAATCATTTGAAAAATTTATTATGCTGAACATTAGGCAGCAATAGTGTTTTATCTCTTTTACTCCCACTGTGTGGGCACTTTTTTTCTTTTCCCTTTTCTTTCTTACCTCCTCCTCACACTAACAACTTGTCTGGAGGCTTCCACAGAGCACAGTCATAAAAATGTATAGCTGATATGCTCCCAATGTAAAAAAAAGTTATAGGCTTAAACACAGAACCCAAAACAAGAAAACTAATTGGACATCTTAATTAAAACACTATATATTGTAACAACATGGGTGGAGCATTGAGATGATGGTAAAGTTTCAGATAAAGGGAAAGTGTTAACTTTTCTTCCTGTTAGCACTTTCCAGAGGAAAACAGCTCCCATTACTGCCCCAAGCGGTAGATTTGCATTAACTTCAGAGCACTTCTCACCTTGCAAAGGGATCAACAAGTAATAACAGTGACAGCCCTGCTAAAAGAGGAAGAAAGGACTGAAGACAAAAGTCGAAAAGCAGCCAAATAAGTCATCAGCTACTTTTCCACAGCCTCAAACTCCAAACTGCAAAAAGTCTTTGTTAACTAGACACCACAAAGCCACGGCCTACCCCGCCCCCACGCTGCTCCTGCTGGGACAAAGTCAGCCCAGCGCTCAGGACCCCAATTGCCCGAGGTGTCCGCGGCTACCCCGCTGGCCGGCAGGGCAAGATTGGGAACCGCGCGGCAGACTCTCATCAGATTCTCCTTCCCCATCCCGCCGGCTGCCCGGGCTCCCGCCAGGACCTCTCCCGCCCCGCCGGAAACTGCACGGGATACACGGAGAAGATGGCCCTCACGACCGACCCAAAGTGGGAACAGAGCTTTGAGAACCGGAGTGCGGGTGCTTTCCTTCGCGGTCCTCTCGCTGTACAGGTACGCACAGTTCCCGCGTCGGGTCGCTCCCTCTTCGGATCCCCCTAAATAAAACGCCTAAAGGAAAGGCTGAGAGAGCGCGTGGGGCTCGCCAGGCGCTGGAAGGGTAGGAGGCGACGGCCGAAGGCAGGGCAGCCCGAGCCTCAGCCCCTGGCCGCTGCCCGGGGGGATCAGCCCCGATCGCCCCGGAAGCGCGCCCAGAAAGTGCACCAGCTGTCCCCGACCCGCCAGCTGCCCTAGCGCCCGCAGGCACACACGCATCCGCAGCCTTGCCGGCTCTGTACTTGCCGTGGAAATCCCTGGGGAGCACCGCCGCGCTCTTCGGGACGCACGGGAGCAAGGGGGAGCGCGCCGCCAGGACAGTCCTGGGCACGCGGGGCGGCGGAAGCGGAAGCAGCGGGGGCCGGCCCGGGAGTGGGGGGCTGCGCTCGGAAAGAGCCGGGACTGCGGGCGCGGAGCCGGGGTCTGCGAGTGCGGGGAGGCAAGCGCGCTCGCTCGGATCCGGGGACGCCCCAGGCCAGTCCGGGGACTCGCAGGCGCGCGCGCACCGACCTCCCACGTTCGCACGTAGAGCACGGAACACACTGGAGCGCCTGGGCACTCTGGGAAATGGAGTCCAGCCCGGGGCGTGTGCAGGCTGCGGACGTGCGGGCCCTCACCAAGGGACTGGAAAGTCTCCAGGGGAAACGGAATGGAAATTATAAGGTGTTCGCTTTTGTTTGCATCCCTCCCTAACCCCAAAACTCTCAAGAATCGGTCGGTGCTCTTCTTCCTTCTTCCTTTCCTGAAGATGAACCTTTAAGAGTGAACCCTTATTGCTACTGACCCACCGGCAAATCCTGGCCTTTCCTAAACTCTGTCTTCTGGAAAAATCTTACCTGCTGCTCTGTTCCTGGAATGCATCTCTGCGTCTCCGGCTGTAAGAATAACGTAATAAATAACATAATACATGGGTGTGAATACTTAGAGGGCTTGCAAAGCGCATAAATTAACATCCTCATGCGAGAATAATATTTTATTGGTGTTTTATTGATGTTTGTAGTTCTTTTAAGATTATTTTATATCCTCTAATTCACCAAATGTAGAAAGGTGGGGAATTGGATAGAGAACGACATTCCTGAACACCTTCTATTCTAGAAGCCAGGTTAGTGGACTGAATCCCTTACATCATCTGATTTAACCCTTAGTTAGATTAATTATGGAGACAATATTGTTATTAATTATGGAGACAATAGTTTACAAAGAGGATACTTGATCAATAGTAATATTTTACCCAGTTAATATTTTTTAAAAGCCAGCCAGTATTAAGTGGCTTGGTATGTTTTGGGTTCTCACAGTTGTGACCATGTGGTACACACAACTCTTGGTGGGGGCAGCCAACAGAAAAGAGGAAATAAAGGAAGGTACCAGTCTTTATAATGGAAAATTTTCAGGCAGCAGGGGTTCTTAGGTTTTCCCAGGATGGACTTTTTAAGGATGGATTAAAGTCTGTCAGAAAGGCAAAGTAAGTGAGCAGCTTCTCTATAGAAATTCTCCAAAGTGTGGCCCATCATTTCTTCCTGTCTGTATGGGGCCATTTGTTAGTGCTGCCACCCCTGTGGCCTCACACATCTTTGTAAAGTGCTTCTTGAATTTTTTAATAACTTCTCACAGTCACTGCAGGAAAGGGGCAAGAAGGTGAACATTTGTATCTTTACTGCCTGTGTGAGGAACAGGCCCAGGAATGTTAAGTGAGTTACTAGAGGTCAAGTCATGAGGTGCTGCCAAGGCTAGTGCAGAGCTGCTACCAGATGAAGCTGTCACCTTACTGCTGCGGTTTCTCTTCCCTGGAGGAGAGGTGTGTGGTTTGGGCAGACTGCAATCTGATGCGTTCCTTGGCCACACCTGCCAGGTTTGACTTGAGCCCCACTGGATCTACTCAGTTTTCTTGAATGGTTTCTTTTTTATTGTAAGTTTATTTTGTTTATTTTAAAAATATTTTGTCACATGCACTTCAGATGTACACAGTATATCCTATATGTATGCATATGTATTCATATATGTATATATACTTTTTTTCTTGGAAACAGATTTTTTTGCATTTTAAATGATGACTACTAGGCCTAGACCTACTGGGAAGCAAATTTACTTTGTGTCCTTACTTTAAGCATTTCTTCCTTTACAGACATTCTTTGGGGGAAACTTGTATTTTTAAGGATTGCTTTGATATGTTCAAAATTGTGCCCACAACCACAGGTAAAATAAGAAGGCAGTTAATTTTTTGGGAGTGTCAAAGCCAACCCTGGCTTCTCAGGAGACCACCAACATGCCTGTTCAAACCTTCTGTGTCCTGGTAATTGATTTCTCTTTGCATGAGCCTGATTTGGGGAACTGTAGATCCGTGGGTGGTAATTGGATGGGACAATCCAAATACTTGTCCCTAAATTAATCCTTTTAATACTACTCAGGTATCATGGCAATGTTATCTATCTATCTATCTATCTATCTATCTATCTATCATCTATCTATTTCACCGAGGAGGACAGGCTGGGATGGGTTAATGCAGCAAAATAATGCCCCAAACTAGTTGGAAGTGCTGCTGTAGAATCTCCAGCCTGAGTCTCTTGGCCAGTGTGCAGAAGCCAACCATGGACATTGGGCTGATGGAGGAAAGTACATGTTTGTTGTAACATGCACAACAAGGAACCAGCAGCTGCTGCTTAACTCCCAGCTTCCCTGAGGATCGAGGGGTGAAGGTTCCTGCAGTTTGAAATTGGGCTGAGAGGTGTATGTTCAGCTCACCTCCATGCTCCTTGCTGGTCAGTGATGCTCGTGATCTTCCTTGGATCGGTCGTCAACGCTGTGCTCTATAGGGAATTTTTATGATGAGTTCTAGCTGTTCTGTGGCATCACATGTAAGTCATAGTTCCCATCTGCCCTACCTGGAATTTTCTTTCCTGTGCTGGAATTCCCCTACACAAACCCCTCCAGGGAATACTGGCCAACAGAGTTTTATACATTGGAGAAGCAAATGACTTCTGGAATCCAGTTCTCAGAAGCTTCTTGGGCCAGTTTTATCACTCCCTCATTTAAATGTATTACTTTTTTTGGAAAGGTTTATTTTATTTATTTAAAAGGCAGAGTTACAGAGGGAGAGTCAGGGACATAGATCTGCCAACTGCTAGTTCACTCGACACATGTACATAAAAGCCTAGGCTATGCCAGGATGAAGCCAGGAACCTAGAACTACATGCAAGTCTCCCACAAGGGTGACAGGGACCCACAACCTTGGGCCATATTCCAGAGCTTTCCCAGATGGATTATCAGGGGGTGCATCAGAAGTGGAGAAGCAAGGACTTGAATTAGCACTGATACAGGTTACTGGTGTTGCAATCAGTGGCTTAACCCACTGTGCCACAATGCCAGCCCCCAGAGAATTATTTTTGAAAAGACAAGCCATGACATCTTGTTTAAGGGCAACAGACAAGAAGTTAGGTCCTACCTTTACCTTATATGAGTACAGTCTCACTAGAAGAAAGAATAAACAGAAAAGGAAGAAAACTTTGGTACTTGGACCTTATTTTGTTCTAGAAGGTTCTGATTCCAGAGAATTAGTGTTAGGACTTTGGGCACAGTTATTCATTCAGGCAATTTTCACTCACACTTACTTTTTGTCTGCCCCTGTGCTGTATTCTGAGAATACAAAAATGATTAAAATGTGGTCTTTGTCCTTAAGGATCTAGCTCACTGTTTCTCGGACTTTTATGCTCTATTTAGATTTAAAAAGTAATCTTATGCTCTCCTTTAAAAGAATTCAGAATTATAACATGCATTTAAGGGCCTGACAAAAAAACAAGTCAAAGAATTTCATGTCAGGTAATCTTTTTTAACACAAAAAAGCACACATATACCTCCACTGCTATATTCCATCCTTCTCCCCTAACTCACTGAAAATTCTTACTAGGAAAAACTTATGCATAATATCTTCTAATATAGTGAGATAGAACTCATTAAACAGGAATAAATCACGCTTTAGCAACTAACTTTATGGTGGGGTATCAGCAAAAGTTAGTAAAAAGGGGAAACTCTGGCTGGATTTTGAAGAACTGGCGATAATTTAACTGGAGAAAATGAAAGTGAATGCCAAAATAGAGGGGATCGCATTTGCCAAGGTGGAGATTTGTGAATGAAAACCTCAGATTTGGGGATCTGCACAAAAGCTGGCTGTAGCCTGCGTCCTCGCGGTGTCTCTACTCTGTTAGGCAGGAGAGGTTGCTCCTCTGGAATTGTGTTTTGTGAGAGGCTTGGAGCAGCTGTCCAAGGAACCTCTTCCTGTTTCTGCTTGTCCCTTCAAGACTGTACTTTTTCTCTCTTTAAAATAAAAGGAAAATAAATTATGAACATAAATTTGGGTGGTTTAGACAGATGTTGTTATCACTTAAAGTAGACTAAAGTAGACTACTGTTGCTTAAAACCACACTTTACCCCAAAGGAAAGTTGTAGTTGGTGTGCATCATTAGCATGATGGCTGATGGGGGAATCAGTCAAATGGAGAAATGCAGCCATCAAACATGGTGAAGGAAAAACAGAGTCCCCCAGATCAGAGTTTCTATGAATCTTCTTTTCCTCATTTGTAAGATGGAAATAGTTTTATCCATTTTGTTTGATACTAGGAAAATTAAGGTGTATAAACCATATAAATTGTCAGTGCAGAGCTTCCATGTACTGGTTTAGAGGAGTTTTTCAGAAAATGATATTTCCCTTTCCTTTTTCTCATGTGTTAACACTAACTCCCTTTTACTGGCACTTACTATTTTGCAAAGCAATTTATATATATTGTGTGGTTGAACTCCAAAGATGCATGTATCATGAAAGCTATTGTCACAAAGAGTATGCAGTGTATTCATGATCTGAATTCAGATTTATCTGATAACAGTGTCTTAGCGACTAGATATACGACTGCTTGCTTCTACACCAGTGTTCCATCCTGGAAGAAGAATACGTTTGTTTGAACCTGTCTTCTATAGATGCTATCTACCAGTGCTGGAGATGATTAAAGGGTTTATGGTACCACTCCATACCCTCTCTCCATCTCTAGCCTACTCATAGTGTCTTAGGAAATGAGACTTTGCTCCTTCTCATTTTTAGTGGAATAATCACTAACTTGTAAGATGTGGCAAAGAGATGTCTTCCAGTTTTTTCTCCTCTGGTTCTTGCTACTGGCCATGGCAGATGTTTTAGGAAATAGCAAACAAAACACAACAATAAACCCTTTTTATATGCTGTTTTGGGCTGCTAAGACAGGGCCACTGAAGGCAAGAGCCAATCTCCTGTGGCCCTATGATGTTGCCGTAAGAATTTAGCATCCCTAAAGGACATCAGTAACTTTAACCATGCTAGTAATTTGGGATTTCCGACTGCTTCTGCTGTTGGAAGAGCTCTCCCTTGTGCTGCCTTGGAGCAAAGTCCTGGATCTTTTTTTTTTTTTTAAGATTTATTTATTTGAAAGGCAGAGTTACAGAAACAGAGAGAGAGAGAGAGAGAGAGAGAGAGAGAGAGAGATTGTCTTCCATCTGCTAGTTCACTCCCCAAATGGCCATGAGCTGGGCCAATCTGAAGCCAGGAGCCAGGAATATCTTCTGGGTCTCCCATGTATCTGCAGGGATCCAAAGACTTGGACCATCTTCTACTGCTTTCCCAGGCCACAGCAGAGAGCTGGATTGGAAGTGGAGCAGCCAGGACTCAAACCAGTGTCCATATGGTATGCCAGCACTGAAGGTGACAGCTTTTACCCTCTACACCACAGCACCAACCCCTGGATTCTATTTTAACCCTGCTGTGTGAACTTTTCACAGTGCTTTTCTCTTTCTGAGCCGCATTTTCCCATGCTGGCTATACTGTAACCTTTGTCGCTTTTCTGTCACCTTTGGTAATGTGTGATTTCCGTAAGAGGTTTCCTGGCAGTAAGGATGAATTATTAAATGGAAAATTATGACTTTTGAAGGCATCCAGTTTATATTTTTGCAGACTATTTTTTGCTAAGACAAAGCCTGTGACTCAGTGACTTCCAGGCAAGGATTGTGTTCCTTATGTAACTCAGGTGCCTAACACTTGTGAATCCACAGGTCAAACTGGGATGGGGACTTGACCTAGGTCTAGAAACTGAGGAAGCTACAGGTGTAGTGTTTGTCCTTCCTGTCAGATGAACTTGGAACCTTGTTCTGACACCTCAGAGTTTCTTTGGAATGAACCCCTACCTCCCAATCTGGTTTTTGAAGGCATGGATTGAGTGCAGACATGGTGTAAGTGTACTTCAAAGAGATTGTGGGAAATTGAATTAAAATACACATTTATTTTGCCACAAATTTTTTGAAATTCATGCATATGAGGACTCATAAAAATGTCATGGAAATGTATGTTTTGGGAAAGAAACTATGGATTTTGAATTCCCTCATATACCTCCTAGAGATTCCACGTGTGCAGCTGGGAGCTTCAATGGGAGCAGACCACGGGTTTTATGATGGGATTATTTTCTTTTCACATTCATGAAACTCCCTAGGCCTTAAATGTATTAAAGAATTATGTCCTCCCACTCTCTTCTATTGATGGAGGCTATAAACATACTTATACTATAATGACTCCTCCGTGCATCCACAAATCTTGTGATTTGGTGCATCTTTGGTCTCTGAGGTAAATAAATATTGAATCTCTTTACAAAGTCCTATTATTTTCCTCAGTAAATGTGTTATTTGGCATGTGTGTCATTCTCCTGATAGTAATGGCCACAGGGGAGCTATTGGTGTCTGTTGTGTAAGTACTCTGCACAGACACCGTCCTCCAGGGGCTGTGGCATAGGCCTAGTTCTCCACATCAGGCTGGCTCCATGGTAGTCTCTATTCACCCTTCACCTGTGCCCATTAGGAGAGCCAATCCCCTTATTTTCATGAGAGAACCATGCATTTTCCTCTTTGCTAAATGGACTTCTTACTACCTTTGATTTGCTAGATAAAAGATAGCTGAGAATAAATAGGTGTAAACGTTGGTCTCTGATGTTCTACACAAAAATCATAAACTGTTTTTCAGTTCTGCTCAAATAAATACATGATATCCTATTGATTGTATAAGCTATAAATTTACATTCTGTAAACCTGTGAGTATAGTCTAAAGACATCAGTAGAAAAAGAGAAACCATAGGATGGTGGCAGATGGTAGGCATAAAAGAATAGAGGGTGCTGCTGCTGTAAGGGCAGGGGAGTTTACCGAGGAGGCTACATGGTGGCCTGAGTGCCAGTGAGAACAGTGAGTGGGAGTTCTGCTGATGGAGACCCAGCTGGAGAGAGAGCATCTGCCCTGAGGAATGCTTTGAGGACTGCCTATTGCCAGCCTGCCTTCTGCAAACACCACTTGGAGCTCTCTCCCTTACACACTGTCTGTTCTATGTTTGTTTCTTTTTCTTGGTAATTACTTATAGAAAAAGAGAAAGAAGAGAGTGGAGCAAGAGGAACAGAGGAGGAGGAAGGAGAGCCCCACTTCCACTGATTCATTCCCCATGTGTCTGCAACGCCCTGGGCTGGACCAAGGTGAATCCAGGAGCCAATGCTGTTTTCCCAAATAAGTGGAGGGTCCCAGTCATCTGAGTCAGTACCTGCTGCCTGCCAGGGTGAACATTAGCAGAAAGCCAGAGTCAGGATTAGAGCAGAGAATTGAATCCAGGTACTCTGAGGTGGTACACAGGCATCTTAACCAGCAACTGCTAGTCCAAATGCTCCTCCTTTTATAAACCATTTCACACTTGAATTTCAAAAACCATTTTTAAAAAAGTTTGGAGAAGCCCAATTTGTCGCTCCCTTGCCCGCAAAGGAACGACACTGTTCGCAGCTTATCGGTCTTCAGCAGACTTTTAATGAGAAAATAACAGTGACAGAGAAAGAATGAAGGGAGGAGAGTGGACAGAAAAAGCCCCCTCCTTCCTCATCACACAGCTTATATAAAAAATCTGGCCAATTGCAAGCGGGCTCAAGTCCATGCATGGAACACTCCAATCCGCTGTCTGTTCACGCAGTGTGCACGCGTCCTCGGGCCAATCAGATGAGGTGTCACGCAGCAGGCAGGCTCACCGCGCGGTCCTCGGCGCCATCTTGTTGTTTACAACATTCTCAACTCCTCTGGAAAGTCCCAACCGTGGGAAAGCATTGCCATTAACTGAAACTAGCAACATCTGCCTTGTTATAAAGACACAACAACAGCTATCAGACCGACCTTGACGTGGGGGATCCATGGCTGTGCATCCCATGGAGCCCCACACCAACTTACATAGAAATTGTGAGTACTTTTTTCCTGTTCCTTAATCCTGAATACTTTGCATGTGTTTCCTACAGGCATGTGTATTTTATTACGTAACTAAAATAAAACCATCAATTTCAGGAAATGAACATAGGTATATTACTCACATCTTATCTTCAAACCGTATTCAAGTTTTGTCAATTGTCCCAAGAAGGTTCTTTGAAAGACAATTATCCATGGCTGGCACCGCGGCTCACTTGTCTAATCCTCCACCTGCTGCGCCGGTAACCCGGGTTCTAGTCCCGGTTGGGGTGCCGGATTCTGTCCCGGTTGCTCCTCTTCCAGTCCAGCTCTCCGCTGTGGCCCAGGAAGGCAGTGGAGGATGGCCCAAGTCCTTGGACCCTGCACCCTCATGGGAGACCAGGAGGAAGCACCTGGCTCCTGACTTTGGGTTGGTGCCGTGGGCTGGCCGTAGCGGCCATTTGGGGGGTGAATCAATGGAAAGAAGAACCTTTCTCTCTCTCTCTCTCTCTCTCTCTCTCTCTCTCACTGTGTAACTCTGCCTGTCAAAAAAAAAAAAAAAAAGAATTATCCTGTGTAGAATCATTGATTGAATTTAATTATGAAATTTCTTAGTCTCTTTTAGACCTTCCCTTGTAAATATTCCTTGTCATTCATTATCTTGATACTTTGGAAAGTTACAGATCATTATTCTATAGGTTGTTTCTCAAATAAGGATGGTCTGATGTTTTTTCATGATTAGATTCAGGGACTGCCTTCTCAGCAGGACTATCGCAGAAATGATATTTTGTTTTTTGTTGCATTCTTTCAAATTCTTCATGATTTTAATCTATCCTGCCATTGATGATGTATGTTTTGATCATTTGATATCTGTGAGGCTTGTTCATCATAAAATTATTCCATGTTTTAATTAATATGCACTTTGTGAAGAAATATTTTGAAAGTATATAAATATTCCATATCAAGCTTTTATTTTGTTTTTTATCTTTATGGGTTCATGATCTCTATTTGCTTCAATGCATTATAATCCATTGCTGTCATTATTTATTATCTAATGGGTTTTGGATGGCTTCTGATGTTCCCATCCCTTTATGAACATTTACTTGCTTTCTCATACAAGATATTCTAATATTTGGTAGTCCTTTCTCTGGCACAGTTTTGGCATCAGTTATTTTTCCAAGGGGCTTTGATTATTTTAATGGAGTGTAGTACATAGAAGGCATCAGCCTCTAGATGTGCACATTGCCATTGAGTGCTGCAGCTCCCTAGATCTTTCTTGCAGGGATAAAAATATACTCATATGTGCATATCTGTATATATTTGTGTCTACATGAATTTCATTCCAAAGGCTTGTAGAAAAATGCAATTAAAAAGTGAATTTATTTTGGTACAAAAATTTTAAAGTCCATGCATACAAGGATCTTTATAACAAGTCAAGAAAAAATATAGATTTTGAAAAACTTATGCAAGGATATCAAAAACTTTTTGGATCAAAATAAACATCTTTTAATTCCAATCTCCATAAACTCTTCTAAATGTTCCAAATATTATTTTCTGAAAGGGAGAAAAAGCCAAAGCAGGAACCTTAAACTCCATCTGGGTCTCCCATGTGAGTGGCAGGGACTCAAGTAATTGAATCAGCTGCAGCCGCCTCCCAGGGAACACATTAACAGTGAACTAGAAGCATAAGCAGAGACAGGACTGAAGCTCAGACACTCGATATGAAATGTAGACATTCCAAGTGCACCTCAATACTTGCTCCTTCCATAAACTTTTTTTTTATTTTTCTTTTTGACAGGCAGAGTGGACAGTGAGAGAGAGACAGAGAGAAAGGTCTTCCTTTGCCGTTGGTTCACCCTCCAATGGCCACTGCGGCCGGCGCACCACACTGATCCAATGGCAGGAGCCAGGTACTTATCCTGGTCTCCCATGGGGTGCAGGGCCCAAGCACTTGGGCCATCTTCCACTGCACTCCCTGGCCACAGCAGAGAGCTGGCCTGGAAGAGGGGCAACCGGGACAGAATCCGGCACCCCAACCGGGACTAGAACCCCATGTGCCGGTGCCGCAAGGCAGAGGATTAGCCTAGTGAGCCGGGGTGCCAGCTCCTTTCATAAACTTTTTAGTGTGTCTTCAAATATTTCTGCTCACATTTATGTCTAGATTTCTATATAACTATATTAGAAACCACAGGGTCACATTCTTACTGCCAATCCAAATCACATGACAGATTTCCTCCATGCTCATATTTTAGCCTCTTCTTCTAACAGTGAAGAACCTGGTTCCCAATATCCATACTATACTTACTTCTTTGCAAATCCTTCTGTGTATAACTAATCTCCCATTTCTGCCACTGCCCTTGATCCTACCTGAGTGCCTCTTACCCTGTCCATGACACCCCACATGGGACTTCCACTGATGTGGAAGCAAGCATTTAGTTTACTAGTGTTCTAATAAATAGAAACAATTTTTATAATCACTTTTATGATATCCATGCTTGTAGTAATCAGGAAAGAGCCCAATAATCTCATCAAGGGAAAATGAGATGTTGGCATTTGTTTTTCAGAGGCCACTGAGAAATGATGGACATTTGTCTAAATAGTTACACAGATGTAACTTTGGATAGGTACATGAACAGATTGTTCAATTTACACTGATTTAGGAATAAGCGTATATAGATGAGTCAAAGTGGGAAAGTGAGTTTTTAGAACTTGGAATACACATTTTCCTCTGAGAAGGTGCATCCACAGCACTGACTATTTTCTTGAGTTTTAAACATTTTTTACTGATTTTCTTATTTGTGTAGTACTACAATTTGTTACCATTTCTTACAGTTTAGCATTTCCCATTTTATAAACATAATAAAAAGAACAAACAAACAAAGAAGATGTAGCCAGATCAGATATGGAGCTCTGCAGTAAGAGATCCAGATTTTTCTCCTTTTGTGCCACACAAAACTGGCTAAGTTGCTCTACCATTCCGAATGATTTTAACAAGGAAACTGCAGTAAGCTCATGTTGGAAAATTTAAAATGCTTCTCTTCCACAAAAGGTTTAAATTTTACTTTACCGGCTGGCACCACGGCTCACTAGGCTATTCCTCCACCTGTGGCGCCGGCAACCCGGGTTCTAGTCCTGGTTGGGGTGCCGGATTCTGTCCTGGTTGCTCCTCTTCCAGTCCAGCTCTCTGCTGTGGCCCGGGAAGGCAATGGAGGATGGCCCAAGTGCTTGACCCCTCACCTGCATGGAGACCAGGAGGAAGCACCTGGGTCCTGGCTTCAGATCAGCACAGCACGCTGGCTGTAGTGGCCATTTTGGGGGTGAACCAATGGAAGGAAGACCTTTCTCTCTGTTTCTCTCTCTCACTGTGTAACTCTGCCTGTCAAAAAAAAAAATTACTTTACCAAGACACATAGATCATAAGAGTAGTTGTTCTTTGTAGATTTCTAATAAGAAAACTCTAATTTGTTGTGGTATTTTTTTTTGTATCCTAAGGGATACTATGTCAAATGTGTTGTTTTTCACAGAATAAATAAGTAAACAAATTGAAAAATAAATAAATACATTTAAAAACAGAAAAAAATGTTGTGAACAGCCCGCAAACAAAGGAAAAATAGGCTGCTGGAAGCCAAAACTGAAAAAAGGCTAGAATTCCAGAAGGTAAAATGCTGTGCCCTGATTAAAAAAGAAAATCAATTTAATTTCCTGAGCTCCATTATCTTGCATGAAGCCAAAATGTATCATAATAAAATATATAAACCTAAAAGAAATGTAATGCATGAAAGTAAATGCAAAACAAACAAATGAACAAAGAGACTTAGCCATTTCTGATATGGAGCTTTGTAACAAGATAACCAGATTTTTCTGGTTTGTGCCACTGAAAACCGGCTAAGTTGCCTTAGCATTCCAAATGATTTTAATAAGAAAACCGAGGTCAAACTCGTTTTGAAGAAACTTAAAATCCTTTTCTAAAAAAAGGTTAAATTTCACTTTTCCCAGAAACATAGATCATAAGCATAAGTGTTCCCTGTAGTTTTATAAACATAAAACTTCAATTTGTTGTGTTTTATTTTGTGTCTTAAGACATACTATGTGAAATGTGTTATGTTTTTGCAAGAATAAATAAATAAACAAACAAATACATCTGAAACCAGAGAAAATGTGGAGTACAGCCCATAAGCAAAGGAAAAATTGTATGCTGGAAGCCAGAACAATAAAATAAACCTAGAATTCCAGAACATAAAATGGCTGTGCCCTGATTAAAAGAAGAAAAGTAATCCAATTTCCTGAACTGCATTATCCAGCATGAAGCTGAAATGTAACATATTAAAATTTATAAACCAAAATGAATTGTAATACATGAAAAAGATGCAAAACAAACAAACCAACAAACAAAGAGGCTGTAGTCACATACTATATGGAGCTTTGCACCTAAGAACTGGGCTTTTCTGGTTTGTGCCACCCAAAGCTGGCCAAGTTGCTTTAACATTCTGAATGATTTTAGCAAGAAAAATGCATTCAAACTCATTTAGGAGAAACTTGGAATCCTGCTCTTCTACAGAAGTTTTAAATTTCACTTTTCCCAGACACATAGATCATAAACATAGGTGTTCCATATAGTTTTTTAATTATAAAAGTCCAAATTTGTTCTTTTTTTTTTTGTATCCTCTGGGATACTATGTCAAATGTGTTGCTGATTTTGACAGAATAAATAAATATACAAATGAATAAACAAATAAACCTATAACATGAAGACATGTTGGGAACAGCACATAACAAAGGAAAAATCAGCTGCTGGATGCCAAAACAATAAAAGAAGCCTAAAATTCTGGAAGGTAAGATGACCATGTCCTAATTTAAAAAAAGAAAATTAATCCAATTACCTAAACTCCATTATTTGGCATGAAGCCAAAATGTAACAAATAAAATTTATAAAACAAAATGAAATGTGATACGTGAAATAAACAAAGAATTTGTAGCCAGATCTGATATCAAGCTTTGTAACAAGAGAACAGGATTTTTCAGGGTTTGTACCACCCAAAACTGGCCAAGCTGTTTCAGCATTCTAAATGATTTTTAACAATAAAACCTCATTCAAATTTATTTTGGAAAAACTTAAAATCCTCTTTCACTGTTCCAATACAAATAGATTATAATAGTTGGTGTTCCCTGTAGATTTCTAATCATAAAACTCAAATTGTTGTATATTTTTATATATCACAATAGATACAATGCCAAAAGCATTTTTAACAGAATAAAAAAAGAAATGAATAAGCAAATAAATTGATTTAAAACAAGAAAAAATGTGAGGAAGGGCTCATTAACAAAGGAAAATTCGGCTGCTACAAGCCAAAACAATTAAAGCAAACCTTGAATTCCAGAAATTCAAATGCATGTGCCCTGATTTAAAAAGACCATTGATACAATTACCAGAATTCCATTATCCAGCATGAATTCAAAATGTAACATAATAAAATATATTATTCCATGTAGTTTTCTAATCATAAAAGTCCAATGTGTTGTGTTTTTTGTATGCTAAGGGATGCTATGTCAAATGTATATGCTAAGGGATACTATGTTAAATGTATTGTTTTTGACAGAATAAATGAAAAAGCAAATGAATAAACTGATGAATAAAGTTAAAACTAGAAAGAAATGAGGGGAACATCCCATAAGACAAAGGAAAAATCAGCTACTAGAAGCCAAAATACTAAAGCAAACCTAGAATTCAAGGTAAAATGCCTGTGCCCTGATAAAAATAGAAAATTAATCCATACCTGAACACCAATATCAGACATGAAGCCAAAATGTAACATAATAAAATTTATAAATGTGATACATGAAAAAAAAACACAAAATAAACAAATGAACAAAGAGGCTGTAGCCAGATCTGATATAGAGCTTTGTAGCAAGAGAACCAGATTTTTCTTTTGTGTGTCACCTAAAAGTGGCCAGGTTACTTTAACATTCGGAATGACTTTTACAAGAAAACCACAAACTCATCTTGGGGAAACATAAAATCTTTCTCTCCTATTAAGGCTTAAATTTCACTTTTTCCATACAGATATATCATAAGCCCAGGTGTTTCCTTTTGTTTTCTAATCATAAAACTCCAAATCATAGTGTTTTCTTTGTATCCTAAGGGATACTATGAAAAATGTGTTGTTTTCAAGAGAATAAAAAAATAGACAAATGGGGGCCCGCGCTGTGGCATAAAAGGTAAAGTCGCTGCCTGCAGTGCTGGCATCCCATAAGGGTGCCAATTTGAGTCCTGGAGCTCCACTTCCAATCCAGCTCTCTGTTGTGGCCTGGGAAAGCAGTAAAAGATGTCCCAAGTCCTGGGCCCCTGTATCCTCGTGGGAGACTGGAAGAAGCTCCTGGCTCCTGGCTTCAGGTCGGTGCAGCTCCAGCCATTGTGGCCAACTGGGGAGTGAACCAAAGGATGGAAGATCCCCCCACCCCCACCTCTCCTTCTCTCTCTGTGTAACTCTTTCCAGTAAAATAAATTAATCTTTTTAAAAAAAAAATAGACAAATGAATAAAGATTTGGATGAATTTAAAAGCAGAAAAATGTGGGGAACCGCCTATAAACAAAGGTAAAATCATCTGTTGGAAGTGAAAACAATAAAACAAACCTGGAATTTTGAAGATAAAATGCCTGAGTTTTGATACCAGAAAAACAGATTTTTCTGGTTTGTGCCACCCAAAACCAACCAATATTCTTTAGCATTATGAAAATTTTAACAAGAAAACTGCAGTCAAACTCATTTTGGAGAAACTTAAAATCCTTCTCTTCTACAAAAGGCTTAAATTTCACTTGTTCCAGATACATAGATCATAAGTGAAGGTATTCCCTGTAGTTGTCTAATCATACATCTCCAATTTGGTGATTCTTTTTGATATCCTAAGGAATGCTATGTCAAATATGTTGCTGTTTTTTTGCCAGAATAAAAACATAGACAAACCAATAAACAAATGGATAAATTTAAACTAGAAACCATGTGGAATATAGCCCATAACAAAGAAAAAAAATGGCTGCTGGAAGTCAAAACAATAAAACAAACCTAGAATTCAAAAAGGTAAAATGCCTGTGTCCTGTTTAAAAAAAGACCATATATCCAATTACTAGAATGCCATTATCTTTCATGAAGTCAAAATGTAACAAACTAAAATTTCCAAACCAAAATTAAATGTAATACATGAGAAAATATGAAAACCTAAACAAAGAGGCTGTTGCCAGATCTGATATGGAGGTTAGCAACTAGAGAACCATTTTCTGCTTTGTGCAAATCAAAACTGTCCAAGTTGCTTTAGCATTTTCAATGGTTTAAAAAAATAAAAACTGCAGTCAAACTCATTTTGGAGAAACTGCAAATCCTTCTCATCTACAAAAGGTTTTAATTTCACTTTTTCCAGACACATAGATCCCCTATAGATGTCTGATCATAACACTCCAACATGTTGTGTTTTTTTGTATCCTAGGGGAAATGAAGTCAAATATGTTTTTGTTATTGACAGAATAAATAAACAAAAAACAAGTAAATAAATTTAAAGCTATTAAAAACTGTGGGGAACAGCCCATAACAAAGGAAAAATAAACTTTTGGAAGCCAAAACAATATAACAAACCTAGAATTCCAGAAGGTAAAATACCTGTGCCCTGATTTAAAAAAAAAAAGACCATTTATTTAATTACCAGAATTCCATTATCCAGTATGATGCCAAAGTGTAATATAAGAAAACTTATAAACCAAAATGAAATTAATACATGAAAAAAAATGCAAAACAGAAAAATGAACAAAAAGGCATCTGATATGGATGTTTTCAACAAGAGAACCAGATTTTTATAGTTTGTGTCACCTAAAAGCAATCAACTTGTTTTAGCATTTGGGATGATTTCAACAAGAAAAACACAAACTCTTTTTGGAGAGCCTTAAAATCCTGGTCTTTAAAAAAAAAAAAAAGATTTATTTATTTGAAAGTTGGAGTTACACACAGAGAGAAGGAGATGCAGAGGCAGAGAAGGAGAGAGAGAGGACTTCCACCTGCTGGTTCACTCCCCAACTGGCTGCACCTATCTGAAGCCAGGAGCCGGAAACTTCTTCCTGGTCTCCCACATAGGTGCAGGGGTCCAAGGGCTTGAGCCATCTTCTACTGCTTACCCAGGCCACAGCAGAGATCTGGATTGGAAGTGGAGCAGCTGGGACTGGAACCGGTGCCCATATGGGATGCTAATACTACAAGCAGTGGCTTTACCTGCTTCGCCACAGTGTTGGCCCCAAAATCCTGCTCTTCTAAAAAGGCTTAAATTTCACTTTTCCCAGTCACATAGGTCATACGCATAGGTATTCCCCTGTAGTTTTCTAATCATAAAACTCCAATTTGTTGTGGTTTTTTTTGTATCCTAAGGGATACTATGTCAACTGTGTTGTTGTTTTTGACAGAGTAAATAATAAACAAGAAATTAACAAGAAAATAAATTTAAAACATGAAAAAATGTGGAGAACAGCAAATAAACAAAGGAAAAATTGGCTGCTGGAGCCAAAATAATAAAACAAACCTAGAATTCTAGATGGTGGAGTGCCTGTGCTGTGAATAAAATAATAACCCAATTATCTGAATTCCATATCAGTTTTGTGCCACCCAAAACTGGCCAAGTTGCTATTCCAAATGATTTTAACAAGAAAACCATAGTCGAACTCTTTCTGGAGAAATTAAAATCCTTCTCATATACAAAAGACTTAAATATCCATTTTCCCAGACACATAGATCAGAAGGGTAGGTGTTCCTTGAAATTTTCTAATCATCAAACTCCAATTTGATGTATTTTTTGTTCCTAACTGATAAGATGTCAAAGGTGTTGTTGTTTTTGACAGAATCAAAAAATAGACAAATGAATAAACAAATATTTCACATCATAAAACTCCAATTATTTGTGTTTTTTAGTATCATAAGGGTACTATGTCAAATATATTGTTGTTTTTGCATGAATAAAGAAATCAACAAATGAATTAACAAATAAATTTAATACCAGAAATAACGTGGGGAACAACCCATAAACAAATGAAAAATCGACTGCTGTAAGCCAAAATAAAATCAATCAAACCTAGGATGGCTGGAATGCAAAATGTCTGTACCCTTATTAAAAAAATACCACTTATCCAATTATCTGAATTCCCTTATCAGGCATTAAGACAAAATGTAATGTAATAAAATTTATAAACCCAAATGAAACGTAATACATGAAAAAAATGCCAATGAGGCTGTAGCCAAATGTGCTATGGAGTCTTGAACAAGAGATATTAAATTTTCTGCTTTCTTCCACCCAAAACCTGACAAGTTGCATACTATTCCCAATGATTTTAACAAAAGAAAAAACATAGTCCAACTTGTTTTGGAGTAACTTAAAATATTTCTCTTCTATGAAAGGCTTAAATTCACTGTTCTAAAACACATAGATAACGATAGGTATTCCCTGCAGATTTCTAATCATCATTCGAATTTTTTGTGTTTTGTTGCATCATAAGGGAAACTATGTGAAACGTGTTGTGGATTTTATACAGTAAATAAATAAAGAAATTAATAAAAATCAACTTAAGAACAGAAAAAAGTGGGGATCAGCTCAAAATGAAAGGAAAAAAAATTGGCTGGAAGCCAAAACAATAAAACCTTGAATTCCATAATATCAAATGCCTGTTCCCTGATTTAAAAGAAACCTATCCAATTACTAGAAATCCATTATCTTGCATGAAGACAAAATGTAACATAACAAAATTTATAAACCAAAAGTAAATGTGGTACATGAAAAAAATTTTTTTAAAAATCCCAATCATACAGGCAATAGTCAGATCTGATATTGAGGTTAGCAACAAGAGAAATGGATTTCTCTGGCTTGAGCCACCCATAACCAGCAAACTTGCTCTGGCATTCTGAATGATTTTAACCAGAGAAGCAGAAGCTCATTTTGGAGAAAATTAAAATCTTCTTTTACAAAAGAATTCAATTTCACTGTTCCAAGACATATAGATCATAATGGTAGGTGTTTCCTGTAGATTTCTAATCATAAAATTCCAATTTGTTGGTTTTTTTTTTAATATCATAATGGATACTATGGCAAAAGTATTTTTTTATTTGAAAGAATAAAAATAGAAAGAATGAAGTGAATAAGCAAATAAACAAATTTAAAACAAGAAGACACGTGGTGAAGAGCTCATTAATAAAGGGAAATTTGCCTGCTGGAAGCCAAAACAATAAAACAAACTGAAATTCAGAAAGTCAAATGCCTGTGTCCTGATTTCAAAAGATCATTTATCCAATTACCAGAATTTCATCATTCAGCATAAAGACAATATGTTACATAATAAAATTTATTAAAAATCAAAATGTAATACATGAAAAAATATTCAAATCACCAAAACAACCAAAGAGGCTGTAGCAAAATCTGATACTGAGGTTAGCAACAAGAGAAATGGATTTTCTGGGTTGAGCCACCCATAACGAGCAAAATTTCTATGGAATTCCATAGGATTGTAACAACAAAATCACAGTCAAACTCATTTTAGAGAAAATAAAAATCCTTCTCTATACAAATGACTTCACTGTTCCAAAATTTATAGATCATAATGGCCTGTTTATTTCTAATCATAGAACTCCAATTTGTTATATTTTTATATCATAATAGATACTACGTCACAATGCTGTTTTTTGACAAAATAAAAACAGAAATAAATGGTAATAGAAATTAATAATAGAACGAACTTAGGAAAATTTACAGATACATGGAAATGAAGAAACATGCTCCTGAATAATCACTGGGTCAATGAAGAAATTAAAGCATATCTTGAGACAAATGTAAACATGACACATCAAAATTTGTGGCATGCAGCAAAAGCAATTCTAAGAGAGAAGTTTAGAACAAGAAATAACTACAACAAGAAAAAAAGAAAGTTTTCAAATAAGCAATCTATTGTCACAGCTCTAATAACTAGAAATAGGAGAAGAAGAACTAAGCCATGAGCTTCTTCCAGGTCTCCCTCACAGGTGCAGGGGCCCAAGGACTTGGGCCACCTTCTGTTGATTTCCCAGGCCATAGCAGAGAGCTGGATCTGAAGTGGAGCAGCCGGGACTTGAAGCAGTGCTCCTATAGGATGCCAGCACTGCAGGCCAGGGCGTTAACCCACTGCGCCACAGTGCAGGCCCCTCTTCCAAATGTTAACACCAAAATAAATTCAGTAAAGTTGCAGGATGAAGACTCAACAACAAAGACTACACAAGCTTCTACACACTAATAACAAACGATCCAAAAATGAAATGAAGAAAATTCCATGCATAATAGCTACCAAAAAATAGGAAAAATTTAATCTAGGTGGTAAAAGACTTGAATAATGGAAATGGAGGAAGACACAAATAAATGGAAAGGTATTTATGACTTTGGATTGGAAGAATTAGTAATATTGTTTAAATGTCCATCCTACCCCAAACAATCTATAGAGTCAATGAAATTCTTATCAAAATTCCAGTAACATTTTTCATAGAAATGGAAAACACTCCTAAAATTTGTAGGAAACCACAGGAGCCTTAAATCACCAAGCTATCTTGAGCAAACAGAATAAAGCTGGAGGCATCACACTACTTTGTTTCAAAATATACAGAATGATATAGTAATCAAAACATCATATTGGTATAAAAATAGATGCAGTAGAAAATAATAGAGATCCTAGGAATAAATCAGAATGTTTATGATCAACTTATTTTTGAAAAAGTTGCCAAGAACACATAATTAAGAAAGGACAGTCTCTTCAATATGGGATGTTGGGACTACTGGATAATCACACGCAGAAAAATGAAGTCAGACTTTTATCTCACAGAACATAAATGTAAGACTTGAAACTGTAAAATCTGATAGAAGGAAACATAGGAAAAAGCTAGTCCGGGCAATGACTATTTTAGATATGAACCTCAAAGCACATGTAACAAAATGAAAGAGATAAATGGGATTACCTCACACAAGAAAACAATCAACAGAGTAAGGAGAAAAGAGTTGCAAACCATACATCTAGTAAGGGGTCAATATCAAACAGATAAGGAGCTCAAATTAAATAGTAGCAAAATCAATAACCTAACTGAAAAATGGGCAAAACATATTATTAGAACTTTGTCAAAATAAGATGTACAAACAGCCAACATGTATATGAAAACAAATTCAACATCTCTATTCATCAGAGAAATGCAGATTAAAACCACTATGAGATGTCACATCACACCTGTTAGAGTGGCTGCCATAAAAAGGAAAAAGATAATATATCAGAGGAGATGTGGAGAAAGGGAAACCCTTGTACTCTGTTGGTGGGAATGTAAATTAGTACAACCACTATGGAAAATAGTATGGTTGTTTCTCAAAAACTTAAAAATAGAGCTACAGTATGTACCTAGCAATCCCACCTCTGGGTATACAACCAAAGAAAAGGAAATCAGTATGTTAAAGAGGATCTGCATGCCCATGCTCATTGTGGTAAAATTTGCAGTAGCCAAGATGTACTCTATCTAGGTGTCTATCAATGGATGACTGGAGGGGGTCGGCATTGTGGCACAGCAGGTTAAAGCCCTGGCCTGAAGTGCTGGCATCCCATATGGGCACCAGTTCTAGTCCTGGCTGCTCCTCTTCCAGTCCAGCTCTCTGCTATGGCTTGGGAAAGCAGTAGAAAATGGCCCAAGTGCTTGGGCCACTGAACCCATGTGGGAGACCTGGAAGAAGCTCCTGGCTTCAGATCAGCCCAGCTCAGGCATTTGTGGCCAACTGGAGAGAGAACCAGTAGATGGAAGACCTCTCTCTCTATAACCCTGTCTTTCAAATAAATAAAATACATCCTTAAAAATGGATTAATGGATAAAGATAATGTATATACACAGACAACAGAATGTTACTTTAAAAGGAGTAACAGGGCCCAGCGCTGTGGTGCAGTAGGTTAAGCCACAGCCTGCAGTGCCAACATCCCATATAGGCACCAATTCAAGACCTGGCTCCTCCACTTCTGCTCTAGCTCCCTGCAAGTGTGCCTGGGAAAGCACTTTTGAGGAAGGCCCAAGTCCTTGGACCTCTGAACCCATGTGGGAGATCCAGAAGAAGCTCCTGGCCCTTGGCTTCAGTTTGGCCCAGCCCTGGTTGTTGTGGCCATTTGGGGAGTGAAGCAGCAGATAGAATATTCTCTCTCTCTCTCTCTCTCTCTCTCTCTCTCTCTGTAACTCTGCCTTTCAAATAAATTTTTTTAAAAAAGGAATTGCAGCCTGTGATTTGTGAAACATGGATTAACCTGGAGGCGATTATGGTAACTAAAATATGCCAGCACAGAAAGACAAACTCCACATGCTGCCACTTACATGTGGAATGTAAGAAAACTGAGCTCAAAGAGGTAGAGGGTGGAATAGTGGGTACCAGGGTCAAGCAGGGCCTGCCTCTTGGCAGGATGTTGATAAAATGGTACAAAATTTCAGGCAAATAGGAGGGAAAAGTTAAAACCGTCTATCGTATAACATGAAAACCACAGAACAAATTGTATTCTTGAGGATTTACTAGGAGTAAATTTTAAGTGTTCTCATCACAAAAAAGATAAGTGTATTCAGATAATTCATGTCAATTAATTCATTTAGCCATGTCATGTATTTCAAAATATTGTGTTATATGTGATAAATGCAAAAATTTTTGCCAGCTAAAATACATTACTAAGTAATAAACAGGCCTATTCAACAGCCTCTCGGAGGTCACCAGACCGTTTTTCTGGCTGAGAAGAGTGGACTCCAGCCTTTGGTAGCACCTCTGCTTGCCTTGGGAAAGATCTGAGGTTCAGGTGGGGGTCTCCCCAAGGGTGACCAAGGCATCGGTTTCTGTCTACAGCATTTGGGTCTGCCAGAGGCGGGGAGCTGAGGCGGCTCAGTAAGTCTTTCCCATTGTCTAACCCGAAGGAAATTTTCTTTCCCTTCCCACTGCAACCTGAGCACTCTCTGGGAGGGCCTGAAGAGCTTCCTTTAACAACTCATATTGAAAGGCAGTCCTGAGCTGGAATTTCACTGAGGGCAGCCCTGGGGGTGGGAGTGGGAGCCAAGAGGTCAGGCTTCCTGACAGGCAGGTGGCCACACCTCGGCCAGGCAGCCCAGCGGTCCCTGGTTCCGGCCCAGTCTCAGCCTGGGGGAGAGCAGCCCTCTAGGTTTTCCCTGAGAGCGGCCTTCCATGTCCACCTGGAGTCCTGAAGGCCTTGGTATGGGCAGGGCAGCCACTGCCTTTGTGCCTGGGCCTGGTGACTGTCCCTTCTGGTGCTGCCGCTTGCCCATGCCTTACCCTGACCTGGCCATTCTCTGTAGGGCTCTGGTCTCTGGGCACCAGCAGTCCACTGTGTGAAATTCTGCAACCCACCCACTATTTGCCCATCTTGGCGAAGGACCCGGGCAGCTGCTGAGGCTAGCAGTCTGTGGGGCTCCATTTTGCTTCTCCTTTGGGCCAAAGACTTTTCCCTTTCTTCCCCGAACCTTGGACTGGACCTCTGAGCCCAGTGATGACAACCACACGAACTCTGTGTTCAGACCGAACACATTCTGAAACAAACAATTTAATATACAATCATCAAGGGGGCAGAAGGCCCCAGGTTCCCTCACCAAGGCGGAGGGGTATATGGGCAGCCCGTGGATGTCTGAATCTCTGTCCTACATCATCTCCCTGCTCTGGAGGTGCCCATAGCAACTATGACAGCTGACTGGCTCCTTGGCCAAAGATGAGCTAGGGTAAGGTCTCTCAGGGAGGGAGACATGAGCTCCAGAGAGAAGCCTTGTCCATAATGGAGGCCGCCGTGTATAGACAAGACAGGCTGCTGGCCAGTCTGAGCTGGACACATAGTGGGCTTTTCTTCCCCTCCAGGCACCCCCAAACATCCTGCTGCTCCGTGGAGTGGGCAGCAATGAGGCCTCGAGCCAGGGAGGGTACCCAGGCCTGGTCTCCCAGCACAGATCTGGCTCCTGCACGCTCCAGCCTGTGACTGTCCCCAGAGTGCATGGGGCTGCCATGCAGGGAGGGAGTCTTCAGCCCTGATCCCAGGGCTAGGACAGCCTGCATAGACCCTGGTTCTAGGGTCTCCAAGGCAAGTGGGGGAGGAGCCCTGAGACCCTGCTGGTGGCCCAGCTCCAGGGGCCAGAACACAGTGCCTTTGACAGGTGGCCTGAGATTTGGAAGGTCCCCCCATCAGGACAGGTCTCCCCTGCTCTGCAAGCTCTGTGAGGCCAATAGGCCTGGAACATGCAGAGACTCTGAGGACTTCACAAACAGGGCTGGGGACAAGGGCTCTGGGGAGGTGCCCTCTTCACTGCCTCCCTCCTCATCTTCTTCAAAAATTGTCTTGGGCAGGATGGATCGCAGATCCTGCAGCAACTTTGGCCAGGGAGATGGAGGGGACTCAGAAGCCCGGTCTTCCTCTTCTTCTTCTTCCTCTTCCAGTTCCTCCAGGCCACTGTAGTCCTCATTGTCAGAGTAGGAGTCATCATCTTTGAAGGTCATGTTGAGTTTGATCAGGAAGGTCCAGCGCTAGAGGGGGCCTGGCTCATCCAGCCTGGAGCACTGGTGACCAGAGAGGCGGGCAGTGCCCCCTGACCCTGAGGCCCCCGCAGAGGAGCCCAGGTCCCAGAACTGTGTGCTGCTCTTGCCATGACTCCCTTTCCCCTCTTTGGCGTCTTCCTTTGAGTTGGCTTGAACATTAAATCCTAGAGGAATGGTCTCCTCAGGGACAGAAGCTGAAGCCCCAGCTGGCCCCTGTGGAGCTGAAGGAATGGGGTGGCACCCTTTGCTCTCCTCAGTGATGGTCTTGAGCTTGAGTGACACTGGCAGAGGAGCGTGCTCCAGGGAGTCGGGCGGCACCTGCAGAACTGGGCTGCAATCTTCCATTGGCTTTGCTGGAAGAACAGATGCAGTTTATTTTCCCACAGCTACCATCTGGCGGTAAGGTGCCTGCCCCGACCTGACCCCTGGGGTTCTCATCACGCCATGTGACCCTGAGGACTCTTCCAGGCTGATGGTCCCAGAGGGGAGGGTGTGTGCAGCCTGGGCCATGGGAGCACTAGGACACCTCCAGCTACTACACAACCCCACAGGGTGGATGGCCCTGACCTCCCTACCTCACTCATCTCTGGGGACCGCTGGCACCAACTCAGAACCCCCATCACCCAGCTCACCTGACCTCCTGTACCCTAACAGTGCATTGGCTGAATTACCAGCATCTGAGTCCCTCCTAAGTGGCTGGAAAGAAAATGAGCCTAAGGTGATGGTGGTGAGAGCTGGGGCTGTGGGGCAGACATGGAGCCTGGGCCAGGCCTTCAGGGACAGGGAATGCAGTTTCTAAAGAGGTAGTGGGGTGCCCCATGTCTTCTGCCCCTGAGCCACTGGCCCCTTCCAGGTGAGACTGGGCTGTCACTGCTTCTGTCCCATGAGCACCCAGGGGAGGCAGCAGCTGGAAGCACAGTGGGGCCTCCCCAGTGCCTGAACAGCCTGCCCCTGGGCCCCCACTGCCAGCCTCTAGAGCTGGGACAAACCCATCTCTGCTCTTCATGAGGACCCAGGCGCTCAGGTCCTTGATGGCAGCAGCAGCAGGGACGAGCACGGGGACCCCCCCCCACCGGAGCCCACAGGCCAGTGCTGCTCTGGGTCCTGCTGACTTCTGTTGGCCTGAGGCTAGGACTGCAAACCCCACACTCAGCTGCACATGGGTTCTGCCACGGTGGCCTCCAGTGCCTGCCTCTGGCACTCACCCCTTGCTCACAGGAGTGCACTCAGCCCCCACAAACAGGCTCATGGCACCTGAGCCTTCCAGGTGTCCTTAGCTGAAGGGGATCCAGTGCCCAGCTGGCTTTGGCCTTCACTGTGCAGGGTCTCCCACAGCCACACCTCCCTCTAGCCCTGCCCATATGCAGGTATGAGCCCCACCCACCCATATGCAGGTGGGAGCCCCACCCACCCCCCTTCTATGAGGGTCCTGTGTGCAGACAGCTTCGGTCATTGGGCCAGGACCCTGTGTGGGGTCAGTCAGAGAGAGGCCCCTGGGCAGGCAGGGCCATTTCTCATCTTGCTGGAGTGGGTGTCTAGATGTGCTCCGGGCTCCTGGGGGCACTGAATAGGCACACCTGCTCCAGACCTGGGCGGGAAAGCTCAAGGCAGAGCCTAAACTCCACCCTAGAGTGGAGGTAAGCCAATGAGCCAGAGCCACAAGCAGGGTCCTGAGGACAGCTCTACAGCCCAGCCCCCAGAGTCCTGGGGGGAGAGCTGTCACTCTGCCCCCACCTCACAGGAAGATTTAGGGAAGCTGCCCGAGGCTCCACCAGGCCATGCTGTCAGAAACTTCTTAAAGCAGAACTGCTGAGCCAGGGGAGAACAAGGAGGATGAGGAAGAGGGGAGGCCCTGGACGAGGCTGCCAGGGCCTGGGCACTTGCAAGGATACCCACAAGGGAGAATCAGATGAAGCCTTGTGCTGGACTCACCTTTGGGAGGCAGGAGGCACTGGAGCTTCCCCAGCTCATGCATGGAGGCCCGCAGCTGCCTGATGACCACATCATCATCCAATGACTGGACCTGCTTCAGGGTCACCTGCAGGAACTCCCGGAGGTGGTCCCTGGACATCTTCAACAGGCTCTCTAGACATGGGGGTGGGTGTCAGGCTGGGAGGGGCCCTAGGGATGGCACAGCCACCATGGCTGCTCCAAGCCCTGTCCCTGCAGCAGACATGGGCTGCAGATCCCCTTGGACAACCATGGGTATCAAGCCAAGCACAGGAGGGGACTGACCAGGGGCCACTTTCCCTGGGTGATGACCATGGCCACTTCTCCCTGTGAACTGTGGGTTTCTGGGGTTGGGGGATGCAACAGGGGCATTCTCAGTGCCCTCCCCAAGTGGACTCAGGACTCAGAAACTTCCTCATCCCTCCCCTAAGCCCATCTCACCATGGCCAGGCAGCTCCTTCATCCCCAGCACCCTGGCCTCTGTAGGCCCTGAGGACTTACTTCAATGGATTTTGAGGGCCGTGTATGCCATGGTGGTGAGCACGTGCTCACCCTTAAGGATATAGATGTCCCACATCCTAAGTGCCAGGGGGAATGGCGCCTGTGGGAGAGCAGGTGTTGGAGGACCCCACCCATCAGGGCCTCAGCAGGGCTCACAGTGGGTGGGAGTGCAGTGTCATAGGGCATCCTAGCTGTGGCCTAGAAGCCCAGAGAGAAAGAGCACCAAGGTCTGTCCAGGACTCTGGGGACATCCAGACTGCTCTGTACACTTTGGAAGCCACATTGGAGATGCCAGATAGCCCAGGGACCTGGGGGAGGGGTCAGCCCTTGGGCTGCGCTGACACCAGCCTGTGGCACCCAGGCCCTTATGGATCTCCTACTTCTCATTGTAGGGCTCTGACCTTTGCCAGGCTCTCAGGATGGGTCCTGGTGGGACCTGTCCCCTCCTTGCTGGCCCTGAGGCTCAGCCTCAGATTGAACTACCCTCCACAGGACAGAGTCTGCCTTGTCTGCACAGCAGGCTCCCTCCTGTGGAGTTGGGGGAGTTCAGCCCTGCTCAGGGCCACAGGACACCAAGACAGGAGAGCCAGGCACTGGGGCAGGAGCTTCCCTGGGCAAGGGGTTACCAGGGCACTTACCCCATCCAGAAAACACTGGAAAAACCAGTGTGTAGTGGTTTCCCAGAGGCACACACCCTCCTTCTCCTAAGGAAGAGGCAGAGAGGGCTCAGGGCCCAGGACCCAGGCCTGACTCCCTCTAATCTGAGCCCTGTGGCAGAGCCCCTGGGTGCAGGAAGCCCAGGAGCAAGTGCATCCCCTCTTCCAGCCATGCAGGTTTCTGAAGGGACACAGGTCCCCTAACCCACTCTTCCCTGGGGAGAGCATCCCCTTAAATCTACAAAAACTCTGGGGACCAAGTGCTGGAAAACAAACCAATACTCAAGTTACTGTGGACCCCAGTAACCAGGGAAAGCCTTGGTGAGGATGTGGCCTCCCCGGGCCCAGGAAGGAGTCAGGACCCCTTTCTGTCCTCCCCTCCATGAGCACAGAGCCCTCGAGAAGAGAAAGGAGATGCTTTACTTACCAGGTGTTTCTCCAGGAAGGGGAGCACGTGATGCGTGATATATCCCAGGTGTTGCTGGAATTGCTCCAGTTTTGGGGAGCCCAGTTTGTAGAAATCTGAGTAATATCAGCCCCCCCCCACTTCAGAGTGTCTTCCCAAGAAGGCTGGAAAGCCAATGGCTTGAGGCGGGGTCTTTCTGAGCACGGAGGGTCAGGGGAGGCTCTAATGTGCAGGGGAGCATCAGGGGGAGGGGAGTACAGCTGACAGCCCAGGGCAGGCTGCTTAACGTGACCACTGGGCTGACTGCACTCACACTGGGTGCCTCAGATCCATTTGGACACTCAGGGTGAGGAGGGGGTCACCCTACAGTGGATGCTGCCTTCTGCATGTTTCCTGGGTGTGGCTCAGTGGATGGGAGTCTGGGTAGAGAGATGTGAAGGGCCAGTAGGGACCTAAGGGTCATTTGTCAAAGACAAGGCACAGGACCTTTGTGTGATGGGAAGTGAGGGGTATGGCTTGGTACTGGGCCCTCTGCTGGCCCTGGCTTCTAAGGAACCATCCTAAGGGAGACTGCCCTACACACACAGCAGCCAGAAAGGGACAGTGTCCCACTTGTCTGTATGCCCATCCATGGACTTGCATGGACCACACTCACCACAGCCATCCACCCACCATGCATCATGTGCTGGCTGTCCTCCATGAGCTGGACCAGGGCCCAAAAAGTATCCTCTTCACTCAGCCACATCAGCAGCAGGGCCACCACGTGGCTTAGGCCCTGGCTGTAGTCCAAGTCCTATAGGAACACAAAACACATCAGAGAGATTATCCCTGGCTGGGATAATCTTATGTGGCATGGGTGACCTCTCCTAGGAGGGCTGAGGGTTACCACCATGCCCCACTGCTGCCTCTTGGGTGTCAGGATCTCAAGAACTGGAGAACATAGCAGCTCTCAAAGTTCCCAGAGAGAATACTGCAATGTCTGAGCTGGGGCTGTACAGGGTTAAGAAGAGGTATGAGCCTCACCCCAGATGTCAGAAAGGGGTTGGCTGTTGTGGGAATTCAAACTCCACACCTGTGATGGCCTCTGGAGCTCTCTACTGGGCCCCACTGCAGACATGAGGAAGAAGCACCATAGTAAGGCCTGCCTGGGCCAGAACAAAGACCAGCCCAGGAGGCTTCCGTTGTGCTCCCGGAACTTGAGGTTGGGTCCAAGGAGGCCATGAGCCTGGCTTCTACATCTCTGTCTCTGACTTGTGGATTAAAGAGGCCCCCTCAACCCTGTCTGGGGATCTCTGTGACCAGGGGCGCCCTACATGGAATGCTCTGCATATGACCTTGGAACATTATCCCAGAATACTCACAGGGTTGTACATTGAATATGCCATGAACACCTCAAATAAAGAGCATTGTCTGGAAGAGAGAGGACAGAGGCTGTGCATCCTGTGCTGCCGAGGCTCTCAGTGCCTAACAGCCTGACAGCCACACACAGGCCCATGACACTCTGCTCATAAGCAGTGATGTCATCAGGGCACTGGCGTGTTGTCCACTGTGCAGATAAGCACTGCCTGCAGTGACTTTCTCCCCTCTCAGGGTGCAGTCCATGCAGTTACATTTCCCCAGGTGGGTGTTCAGATTGCACAAGTGAGCATCCATTGTGGGAGGTGCAGTCCCGTGGGTCTCAACCTGTGGAGTCAGCCTCCCATGCACCAGTTCAGCCTCATAGGGAGCAGCTCCTCTTGCCTATGTGTTCCCCACGAGCCCCCAATGGCCAACTGTCCACACTCCCCCAGCCCGTGGCCACCACTGCTCTGTTCTGTGTCCCAGGGTTTGGCTTCTTGTAGATGTCCTGTGAGTGGTTCACAGCATGTGTAGCCCTTGAGGGACGCCTCCTCTCTTAGCAGGATGCACCTGAGATGCATCCAGGTCAGCTCAGGGCCCAAATCCTGTCCTGCCTCTCACTGAATCCTATTCATCCTATTCTAGGATTCAGCTGTAACACGGGTTGCTTCTCTGTCTCCCCACTGAGCATCGTGTAGGCTATTCCTGCATCCAGTGACTGCGAACACAACCCTGAATCTTACATGTGGGTTTTCTGTGCACTCAGCTGTTCTAGTGGTTGTGTAAATGTGCATGTATGCTGGGGGTTCGTGTGGAAAGTGTGTTTATCATTGTGAGAAATGGCCCTGGGTGTTGCTGAGGGCCTGGGCCGCTGTGCTCTGTTCCTGGCAATGACCAGTGTGGTGCTCGCCTCATGTTCTCCCCAGCACCAGGCATTCACAGTGGTTTTATGTCCCCCATTATCACAGCTGTGAGCTGGAGCCCCATTGTGGTTTAGGTACTAAGCCTGTGTTCATGCATTGAGGAGGTGAGTTGTGTGTGCCCTCATGAAGGTCCCTCCTGAACCTTGGCCCATGTTGGGAATGGGAAGCCTACATTTGCTTTCTTGTTATTAAGATTTACAATCTTCATTTTATGTATTTTGCAAATACTGTCTCCCCTTGTGTTTCTATTCATTTCATTCACTCCACAGTGCCCTTGGGAAAGCAACTATTCAATATAAATAAAAGACCATGGATCCATTTTTTTCTGCCCTAGAAGAATTATGCTTTAGGTTTGAGCCCAAGTCTCTCCTAGGACCCCATGTCCCCAGGACCCTTGCACTTCCATCCCAGTGACCCCTCCAGCCCAGAGGCCTCACTTGGCTCTGTATCTCTCTCGGAACTTGGTATGTATCTCTGTTGGACTTGATATGAGCAAAACCTGGCCTGTTCCTTCATCTCCTGCAAGGCAGGGCTGAGGGGGAGGGACCAGCCTCAGGACAAGCAAAACCCTCACTGCCACACAAGCACCCCAAAGCCACATTAGTTCTTCTGGTTGGCAGGGAGAGTTCCCCTCAAGGAAGCTCGTTCCCCTGATCCAGGAAGGGTCATGGGTTTCCCACTCACCTTAGTGCTCATGCCACCCCCAATGCCCAGCAGAGGAGGCCACTGAGGACCCACTACAGTCAGCCTGAGGCCAGGGGCTCTGCCAATGTCCTTCTGCACTACCCCTGCCTGCCCAAAGAAGGAGGGGCCCAATCAGGCCTCAGCTCCACCTCACTGGCTTCTCAGGCCCCACAGGACAGGTGTCAGTCCTGACCAGCCTTCTTTTCTGCCCCTGCAGGAGAGGCCCAGTTCCATCAAGACAATGGATATCCTTCTTGGATTGGAGCTGCCTGCAGGGGCAGCCTCCACTTGAAAACTTGGGGGAGGGCAGGGCGGGCCGTTCAGTTGGTCCTTGCTCCCTGATGTCAGCCAGGGAGGATGGCAGCCAGCAACTGGGACAGTTGGATCAGCCTTCATTCCCAGAAGCAGGAGAGCTGACTGACCAATGGAACCAGCAGGCCAGGTGGGGGCTGGGTGAGGTGAGGCCAGGCCAGGTATGAGAAGGCCTAGGTGAGGGCAGGGCCAGGCGAGCATAAGAAACGCACAAGCAGGGTCAGATGTGGGGAGGTCCATTTAGGACAGAGCCTGCTGAGGGCCCTAGCACACAGGACTTCCACCTCATTCCAGGCCGTCTCTGTCCATCCAGGAGCCAGCACAATGGCACTGGGCAGTTCTGGGCCAAGCAGCCAGGTGGGCCCACAGGGATAAGGGCTGTGGCCCTGACCAAATGTCCAGGTGTCCAGGCCCAGGTGGGTGTGGGGAGACTAAAATGACACCCTGGAGGAGGATGCAGAGGGGAGGGCTGGGTGGGGCCCCAATCAAATGACCACTCCTCCTGGGTTTTACTTGTCCACCACACAGGAGCCTCAGGCCCCTTACCAGACCTGAGCAGGTTGGGCTGCCTCGGGCTGCACGCAGAGTCATACCTCGAATTTGCCTGGGTTCTGGGCCCTCCTCTTATCCACATCTAGGATCAGGGCCCACACCTTCCCCGCACCTGGGCAGGAATCCCTTTGTAAATTCTCCGGTGGAACTAGAGGCGGCTCTGGTGAGACCTTCCCCAGGCCCTCTGTGAGGTGGGGGAGTGCAGGGTGAGACAGCAGTAAGGGGAAGCCCTGGGCTCTGTATTGTGTCCCCAGAGATCTGCCTAGACCTGGGCCTCCTGACACAACAGTGAGAGGAGGGCCAAAGGCTCAGTGCAGGCTCTGCTGTGCATACACTGCCCCCTACAGGGCACCAGGAACTGTGCCTGCCCTGCATCTGGGATTGGCCCCAGTGGAGACTTTGGATCTTCTACTGCCATAGGTGTACCGGCATGGGGGCTGAGATGACCTGTGTCCTTTCATGGCAGGACAGTTGCATCTGAGACCCACAGTGATTGGCACTGTCCATCCCAACTCTGCTCCCAGTGGTCCCCAGGGGCCCTCAGGTCCATGGCACCTTCTTGTTGCTACAGTACTTGGTGAAATTTCATAGCACCTTGATCCATTTTTGCAGCCAGCGGCCCTCCTGATGTTTACGCTAGGAATGGAGACAGGATGGCATGAGCCCAGCAGTCGGCCTCTGAGAGTGGTCACTGGGTGCAGCTCTGGAACCCTGTGGACTACTCAGCTGGGAGGAGTCAGAAAACAGGCAAACCATGGTACCCAGGCCTTCCAACAAGGGGAGCCTCAGGGGCTTGGGCTCTGCCCACAGGACAAGCCATCCTCAAGCCCATCACTTCTCATCCAGGCAAGTGGGTCATGGTGGCCTGCAGATGGAGACCCCAGAGCTGCAGGCCTGCTTGGGGCAGGTGGGCCTCAACAGATCTCCAGGGGATTTCTGTCCCTGGAGGACCATATGGCACTCCTCCTAACCACTGCCCATACCCACAGGCCTGCAAGTTTTGCCTCCTAGATGAAGAGTCCATGGCCAAGGTCAGCTTACCCATTGCACTGCCAGGCATCCATGCCTGGGAGGCTTCTGTTTACTTAAAGGCAAGAGAGACAATACCATGAGAATGAGCACTGAACCACGCATGGTCCACTTCCCCAGCAAGGCTGGGACAGGACCTGTGTCCTCCTCACCCTGCTGAGGTGCAGCCCAGGGCACAGAGAAGGGAAGGGAGAGGGCAGCCATGCTGCAGGCAGACACCCAGCAGGGGCTGTGACCATGAGCACAGGGAGTCCACGGCCAGGTAGGGGCCCTCACTGCCAGTGGGGGGCTCCAGGCCTGTCAGAGGTCCTCTTTCCTGGGTGTGTAGCAGCCCCCCCACAGTGGTTGGGGGGTTGCTGTCCTGAGAAGGGCCAGGCTGCCCAGGGGTAAGAGAAATGTGTCCCCACATCAGCTCTCCCCAGGAAGTCACCCTGGAACTGAGTCTGGGTGGCCTGCCTGAGAGATGCTCAGTGCTGTGAGTGTGCACCTGGGGCTTGAGGCACCTGGGACCACCACACCCTAGGGTCCACCCCGCCCACCCTCCTCCCCTGTGCACTGGCCACCTGAGGTGTCTGCTCCCCACCCCCACCCCTCCTCTGTCAGCCCAGACCATGGCCATCTCTCCACCACTCTGCTCCTTCTTTTTCTCCAGGTTCTGGCAAAACATGGAGGCAGAACCCCCTATCCCAGTGCTAAGGTGGGCTGCTGAGTCACACCAGAGATGGCCTGAGATGGCTCCATCCCTCTTGGTCACTGGAGCCCAAGGTCCAGCCACAGGGCCTCTCTCCTAGAGATCTGTGGGAACAGCCTCCAAGTCTGACTCCTGTCTGCAGGCCCCATATCTCCCAGCACAGACCCTGGGGGCAGGGCCCTCAGCTGCAACCCCCACCCCCCACCCAGGTCTGTACTGGGAAAACACCCAGGCAGATTTAGAGCCACAGAGGCCACACCCCTGGCTGTCCCTCAGGCCAGGCCTTAATAAGCCTTTAGCCTGGACCCTGAGACCCAGGCACCTGCTGGACAACTCCTCACCTACTAGCATTTGCCCCAACCCTGTGGACACAGATCTGGAATGCTGATGGCCAGGCTGTGTCCACTGGGAGCAGGACAGGACCCTAAGCCACCCCCTCTACTCAACAGAAACAGAGGCTTCAGAGTAGAGTGCCCAGTGCCTTCCCCAAGTCCAGCTCTGTCCCTGCCTGCAGTCCTGAGACACGGGGTCACGGCTCTGGCCAAATGCTGGCCTGTGCCTGCACTGTGACAACAGCTTGGATCAAGGTGGGGGTGTGCTGCCTAATGGCAGGGTTTTTGACCCTGGTCCCTACTCTGGGTGGAGCTGGGCTGTGGACAACTCACTGCAGGAATCCAAGTTTGTCTGGGATGAGGGCTCCACTCTCGTCCTCTTCTCCTAGCTGAAACTGGGCCCCTTTATGGGGACCCTGCAGCCGAGTGGGAACCCAGGCGAGAAGTGTGAGGTGCTCAGTCACTGGGGGAGCTGAGCCCTCCTCCCTGCTCTGTGTCCCAGGGAAGGGGGTCCCAATTTCAAGGCACAGTACTTGAGGCAGAGTCCCACCTCCTCCCCCAGCACCCCAGCCTGTACCTTTTCATATTTCATGATGATCTCTGCTAGCTTCCGGGCCCTACCAGACCTCAGGGCGTCCATATCCAATCTGTAAGACACACACACAAATGTGAGCCAGCACAGGGGAGCCCACGGGAACTGCTGCCCCCATGGTCTGTCCCACTGGTCAGAGAGGGGACAGCCACACAGCCAGGCAGGCAGGCACCTGGTGGCTGGGTCCCTGGAGGATGGAGGATGACTCATCCAGAGCACAGGGACTAGGGACGGTTGGGCAGGAACAGTACCCAGCTCGCCTCCCCTGCCCTTGGGAAGGACATGCCTCCCCCAGCCTGGCATCCATATGTCCTCCAGGGAGTCCAAATGTAAAGGTTTCCCTGGCCTGCTCCTGGAAACCACATTTCTGGGGCTCTCAGAGCCTGCCTCACTGCCCCACTGGATACCAGCTGATCTGACTCCTAGTCTTGAACCCGTGTCCAGACGTAGACTCACACCAATGCACATTCACCACTAGTGCCCAGCAGAGCGGGAGGAAAGAGACAACTGTATACACGCTCTCACACAGGGCGCCACTGAGAGCTCAGCCACATCGCTCATGGAAACCGGTGTGGCAGACCAGTGCCACCCACTGGGGTGTGACCTACCCCACGTCACAAGTCATGCAGAGAGCAAGTCTCACTCACCTGTCGTGAATCCATTTGATTCTGTCAAATGCGCCTCCTGCCTAGGCTACCAACACCTGGTCAGTTGGGCAGTAAACACACTACTGGCCACTGGTCACCACACAACCCAGAGTGCACAGTTCTCAGTGACTGTGATGTCACAGGAGCCTGCCAGCCAATCCCAAGAGACATACAGCTGTGGCAGGGGTCAGGGTCCTCAGCCCTGGCTTCATTAAAGGTCACCAGAAGTGGTTCCTGTGTTCTCCCCAGGCCCAGGTGAAGAGGGCAGGGTTCTGGCAGAACTGCCCCGGAACCAGGGGTGCCAGGGCCCTCTGCCACTTGCTGGAAAGGTCCCAAACCCAGGCAACCTGCACCTCCTCTCCCTCCTCCTATCCTCCTCTAAAAAAAAAACAATTTTATTACAGCACAACTGTGAAGTCTCCCTTATATGAACACAAGGTGGCACATGGAAACCCATACCTGCCTGTCCATCTTCCTGAGGTCCCCATACTCTGTGGCTGCCCTGCAATGACCTGTACTGAGACTCCCAGGGCTGCAGCCTCCTGTCCTACCACAGGCCCCACCCCAGCACTGCCAGCCCCTGCTGTCCCTTCCTGCTCTGTTCCAGCCCCTTTTACCAGGAGTTTTAGGAGGTGGACACAGGAAGTCCTCCTGGGATGGAGGAGAGAGGAGCAGCCCGCTGAGCACCACCTGTATAGGACCTCAAACTGGCATGGCCCAGACTGTCCAGAGCAGGAACCAGGGCCCTGTCCTGGACATGGACCAGGGCTTCACGCACAAAGCACTAACTCCTTGGCATCAGCTCCTGTGGCGCATGCTGGTAACATGCCGTGCTGACAATGACAGGGACAGCACATGTCAGGCAGGAGCAGCCACAGGTCTGCTGCTCCCTGGGGTGCTGATCACCAGGACACCCAGCCCTGAGGGATGCAGGGGTCACTGCCAGCAGCGGCTCAGCCCTGCCACACCTGGGCTGGTCATAGTCACGTCTGTCTCTGCAGAGACCAGGGACCCTAGCAAGTTTGGTCCAGCCTCAAGGGTTCCAGCCTAGGCTGCCTTCCTGCTGCTTCCTTGTTGCCTACTCAGGGGAGGGGGAGCTGTATTCAACTCAAGGGGCTCACATATTTCTCTGTGTGTATCACATGTGTGTGCCCAAGGTGTGTGTGCACTCCAGGACTCCCCCAGGACTTGAAGCTCCACACCTGAAGCTCATGATCCTTGTCACTGTCAACTCATGGCATGCAGGCTACACTGAGATGGAACCAAGTGTCCCCAATTTTCCCATCCTGCCTTGCTGGGCTGCCTTGGAGCAGAGGAGGTGAGCTTGCAGCAGGCACAGCCCCATGGCAAGGCAGGAATCTACACTACTTCAAGAACTCCTGTTGCCCTCAGTTCAGTGCTACGGGTGAGGCTGAGATGATGACCCCATGCTTATGGGTTTAGGAGGCACCCAGTATTATTTTTGCTCTGGGTGACAAGGCAGCTGGCTGCACAGCCCCTGTCAACCTGGCCCAGCATTGAGGATGCCCCAGGGGGAGAGACGAACTCACCTTTGGGACGTGGCTTCTGTCCCCTACTGTCAGGTGATGATCCCGCCTGTTGGTCATCTCTTCCTCTGTCTGGACCCTGGAGGTGAATGAGGAGGAACAAAAGATGCACCTGTCTCTATAGCCCCTCCCTGAATGCATCAGGCCCCACAACAGGCCTCTCCTGCTCATTCCATTGTGGCCATGGCAGTGACAACCCAAATCTCATCTGCAGCCTGGCCCAGGACCATAGAATCCACTGTGTCCATCACTCTCTGTTACACTTCCTCATTGCAAGGAACCCCCCCTGTGCCCAGGAACCCACCCAGGTGCCCCCTCACACCTGTCCTGCCTTACCTTGATGCAACACTCACCAATCCCTGGAGAAACTTCTCCCCAAACACGACAGCAGGAGGCCTCCCAGGCACCCCTAAAACCACATGGCCATTGCGTTGTCCTGCCTTTCAGCTTCTTCCCAGTCCTCACTGCAGCCATCCTTGCTGTATCACCTGGAGATCACAGGCATGGGTGGTTGCTCTTTAGCCTCTCTCTGCCCTGCATACTTCCTGGCTCATGGTAGAATGCGAATAAATACCAATAAATTGAAAAACGTGATTCTCACACATTCTGGTGTGGAGTTGATGGCCATTTTAGGCCACAAAGATACTGAAGGTGATAAATGCTCATCCCAAAACTCCTCCACCACAACTGTCAGGGGACAGAAGAGTTACTTAACCATTAGGAAACACTTCGCACACCCAGGCTACCTGCTCGGGGCAGGAGCCAAGACTCAGGAGTGGATGCAGTCTGGCCCATGATGCTGTGCATTTGGAACCTCTGTGTTCTCAGTGGAAGGGGTGCGGTGGTATTCTAGGGACCACCAATGGATACTCAGATCCTGGTCAGACACTGTGGGTACCAGACAGTGCCCATGATCAGACCTGGGATCTTTTTGGCCCAGTCACCTACCCCATCCTGGGAAGCAACTCTGAGACCTATTTCAAAGACTTTGATCCTGACTCTGAAATGACAAAGTACTTACTATCTGCAACCAGCTGGTAGCAGAGTCATAGCCCATGATGGGCAAATACCATGAAAGCTTGGGCAGTAAGTAGCAGTCAGCATTAAGATCAGATGAGGGGCCAGAGTTGTGGTGTAGCAGGTTAAGCCATTGCCTGCAGTGCCAGCTTCCCATATGGGCGCTGGTTCAAGACCCAGCTGCTCCACTTCTGATCCAGTTCTCTGCTATGGCCTGGGAAAGCAGTGGAAGATGGCCCAAATCCTTGGGCCCCTACACCCACTTGGGAGACCCAGAAGAAGCTCCTGGCTTCAGATTGGCACAGCTCTGGCCATTGTGGCCAACTGGGGAGTGAACCAGCATATGGAAGACCTCTCTCTCTCTCTGCCTCTGCCTCTCCTCTCTCTGTGCAACTCTGACTTTTAAATCATAAACAAATCTTCAAGAAAAAAGATCAGGTGAGACCAGGAAGTTTCTTAATTGAAGCTGTTGCAACCAAACACCTGTTTAACTATTTGAATCTATAGGAATTATTTCCATTCTAAAATTTCCACTAGACTTACATTTTTCTTTTTTTTATTTGACAGGTAGAGTTATAGAAAGAGAGAGAGACAGAGACAAAGGTCTTCCTTCTGTTGGTTCACCCCCCCCCAAATGGCTGCTACAGCCAGCGCTGCACCTATCTGAAGCCAGGAGCCAGGTGCTTCTTCCTGGTCTCCCATGCGGGTGCAGGGGCCCAAGCACTTGGGCCATCCTCCACTGCCTTCCTGGTCCACAGCAGAGAGCTGGACTGGAAGAAGAGCAACCTGGACTAGAACCCGGTGCCCATATGGGATGCCAGCACCATAGGCAGAGGATTAACCAAGTGAGCCATGGTGCTGGCCCCTCAACTTACATTTTTCAGTTCCTTAGTGAGACTTTCTGTTTTCTTGGAACATGTAAACTAGAGTTGTGTTGTTGTTATTGTTATTTTGGTTAAGTGCTGGGCTGGTAACTCCCAAATCCAGCAGTGTGCTATATATTTGTACTTTTAGTGCAATATGTCTCTGCTCCTTTTATCTTTTTCCTATTGGTTTGTGGTGATCAGATCATTTTTTCTGCCATGTTTATTGTAATTTTTAAAATTACACAGGCTTTGGATGATTTATGTTCCTCCAGATGGGACTGAATTTTCCTCTGATCCACCACCTTTGGAAGAGCACCTAGGTTCAATGGGGAGTGAAGACGTCTTGAGATTGTGTCTCAGACTTGCTGAGGGCTGGCCTTCTTCCAGTGTGCTCTCATTCCCAGAAGTCATGGAGGGGGCTTCACCAAGACCCCACCTCTGGGCAGACCTAAAAATAGTCTCATTCTCTCTCTCTGTCTCTCTCCCCCTCTCTCCTTCCCTCCTCACCTTGCAATTAGTGAAGCTTCTGCTTACTTTGTTAATCTCTTGAATCTCTGATTTATTAACTTCTTACAAATTGACCAACGTCCCAAGAGAAAACAATGCAGAATGCTGAACTCACTTTTCAATGATACCTTTTTTTCTCCCCAGGATTTTTGAAAACAAATTTATTTTATTTTATTTGAAAGGTAGAGTCACAGAGGGAGATACAGAGAGGGAGACAGACAGAGACAGAGACAGAGAGAAGGAATCTTCCACCCACTGGTTCACTCCTCAAATGGGTACAATGGCCAGGACTTGGTCAAGCAGAAGCCAGTAGCCACAGCTTCATCCAAGTCTCTTAGGTGAGTACAGGGCCCAAGCACTTGAGCCATGTTCTGTTGCTTTCCCAGGCACATTAGCAGGGAGCTGGGTCAGAAGTGGAGCAGCTACGGCTGGAACCAGTGCCCATATAAGATTCTGGCATTGAAGGCAGTGGCTTAACCTGCTCTACCGCTATACCAGCCTCTCCTCCAGGATTTTGGAACAGCAAATCCACCCACTTCCAGAACTAAAGTTTAAGACAAGGGTCAAATGAATAACAAATATAAACCAATCTTAAATTACATATAGTCAGAGTCAGGTATGGGGAAAACAGTGAGGGACAGGTAGGTCAATGGAAATAATTTAACTTGGGAACTAGTTAACCAAGCTACAGGATGCATGATAAAGCCATGGAGGGGAAAGAGGTGGAATCCAGAGAAATCTGCTTCTAGTGCTGGGCCTGGGAGAGCAACATGAGTAGGTGCTTACAGCAGCCAGGGACCACATCTACAAGGTAGAAACCAGCATGAGAACAAACACCATCTTCAGAGGTGGGCATCCCCATGGGAGAGGCAGACTAACAAGCAAGGAGGAAGAACTGCCCAGATTCCTACCTCCCCACCCCATCCCACCCCCATCAGCAAGTCATCTTGTTCATGCCACCTCCTGCATGAACCTGACTGGTGGCTGGGAAGGAGCCTGGATGTCTGATCAGACATCACTCCACACAGCCTAACCCTAACTCTAACAATAAACCTAGCCCTAACCCTAAACCAAGCCCTAACTCAAGCCCTAGCCCTACCCCAACACAAAGAAAGTCCTAGCCTTAGGCCTACCTCTAGCCCTAGACCTAGCATAAGCCCTAGCCAGAACCATAAATCTAACCCTAACCCTAGTCCTAGACCTAGTGTGAGCCCTTGTTGGAACCCTAGCCCTAATCCTAATCCTAACCCTAACCTTAGCCCTAACCTAAATATAGGCATAGTCCTAGCCCTAACCATAGTCCTAGCCCTCACCCTAACACTAAACCTAACCCTACCCTAGTCCTAGCCCTGGCCATAGCCATAAACCTAACCCTAGCCCTAACCCTAATCCTAGGCCTAGCCCTAGCTCTAGCCCTAGCCCTAACCCTAACTAAAGCCCTAGCTCTAGGATAACCCTAGTATTAGACCTAGCATAAGCCCTAGCAAGAACCCTAACCCTAGCCCTAGACCTAACCCTAACCTTAGACCTGGCATAAGCCCTAGTCAGAAACCTAACCCAATCCCTAATCCTAAACTTAACCCTAGCCCTAATCCTATCCTAGGCCTAATGCCAGCCCTAGCCATACCCATAACCCTAACACTAACCATAGCCCTAGACCTAAACATAACTCTAGCCTAATCCCTTGCAGGCTACTAACCCTAACTCTAAACCTAAACTTAACTCTAAATCTAACCCTAAAACTAGTCCTAGCCCTACCCCTAACCCAAACCCTAACCAAAGCCCTAACTCAAGCCTTAGACCTAGCAATTATCCTATCCTAGGCCTAAATCTAACCCTAAAACTAACTCTAGCCCCAGTCATAACCATAACGTGATCTAATCCCTAGGCCTAGCCTTAGCCCTAGTAATAGCCCTATTCCTAAACTTAACCCTAGACCTAGCCCTAGACTTAGACCTAAACTTAAACCTAACCCTAGCCCTAACCTAATACCTGGTTGGAAACATAACACTTACCCTAGCACTAACTCTAAACCTAGGCCTAGGCCTAGCCCTAGTCCTAAACCTAACCTTAAAGGTAGCCCTAGCTCTAACACTAATCTTAGCCTAATCCCTAGCCAGAACCGTAACACTAACCCTAAACCTAACCCTAGCCTAAACCCTTACTGGGAACTTAAAACTAACCTTAACACTAACACTAACCTTAATCAGGCCTTTGTCTAGCCCTATCCCTAGCCCTAACCCTAGCTCTAGCCCAAGCCATAGCCTTATCCCAACCCTAAAGGAAACCATAGCCCTAGGCCTAACCCTAGACCTAGACCTAGTATAACCCCTAGTCAGAACCCTAATCCTATTCCTAACCTAAACTAGGCATAGCCCTAGCCCTAGACCTAGCACTAACACTAAACCTAGCCCTAATGCTAGTCCTAGACCTAGCCATAACCATAGCCCTCGCCCTAACCATAACTATAACCCTAAACCTCAACCTAGCCCTAGCCCCAGCACTAGATCTAGGCATAGGTGTAGGCCTAACCCTAAGCTAACCTTAACCCATCCATAACCATAACCATAACCATAACCCTAATCTTAACAGTAACACTAACCATAACCCGAGGATTAGCCCTATTACTAGTCCTAGCCAAGCACTAATGTTCACTAACCCTAACCTAAACTGTAGACCTAGCCCTAACCTATCCTAGCACTTATCCTAACCATAGCCCTAGCCATAGGCCTGGGGCTAGCTGAGCCCTTACCCTAGGCCAAAAGATAGCCCTAGGCTTAGATCTAGTCCTAGCAGTAACCCAAAACTAACACTAAATTTAACCTAGCTCTAGCCCTAGTCCAAGCCCTATCACTACATCCTAAACCCAAACATAACCCTAGCCCTAGCATTAGTCCTAACCCTAACTCTAAACAAGTACTTAGTCCTAGCCCTAGACTTAGCTCAAGCCCTAGCCCTAAGCCTAATCATAACCTTAGCCCTAGACCTAGGCATAGACCTCACCCTAGCTGTAACCAAAAACTTAACCCTAAACTTAATCCTAGCTCTAGCCATAGCCCTAGCCATAGCCCTAAACCAGGCCCTAACACTAAACCTAGCCCTAACCCTAACCCTAACCTTAACCCTATCCCTAACCTTAACCCTACCCCTAGCCCTAGGTATAGACCTAGCTCTAGCCATAACACAAAAATTAACCCTAAACTTAATAGCCCTAGCCCTAGCACTAGCCCTAAACCAGGCCCTAACCTAAAATGTAACCCTAACCCTAACCCTAACCCTAGCCCTAGCCCTAAGCATAATCTGAACCTAGCCCTAGCCTTAGCCCTAACCCTAGCCAAAGTCCTAGCCCTATCCCTATTCCTAAACCTAGCTTTAGAAATAACCTTAATCCTAACACTAGACCTAGCCATAGCCATAGCACTAGATCTAGGCATAGGCATAGCCCTATCCCTAAACTAACCCTAACCTATCCATAACCATAACCTTAATCCAAACAGTAACACTAACCATAACCCTAGGACTAGCCTAAGTCCTTGCCCTAGCTCAGCCCCATTCTTAACCCTAAACATAACCCTAACCTTAGTCCTAGTTCTAGCACTAATCCTAACCATATCCCTAGCCATAGACCTGGGCCTAGCCTGAGACCTGACCCTAGGCCTAATCATAGCCATAGGCATAGACCTGGCCCTAGATGTAACCCAAAGACTAACTCTAAACTTAACCCTAGCCTTAGCCCAACACCTAGCCACAACCTTGTCTCTAACCCTAGCCCAATCCATACACCAGGCCCTAGACTTAAACCTAGCCCTAACCCTAACCCTAGCCCTAGTACTAACCACAGTCCAGGCCTAGTCCTAGGCATAACCCTAACACTAACCATAACCCTAGCTCTATCCCTTGCCTTAGCCCTAGCCATAACCTTAGCCCTAACCCTTGACCTGGCTCTAGCCTAGCCCAATCCCTAACTGTAACTCTAACCCTAACCCTAACCCTAACCCTAACCCTAACCCTAACCCTAACCCTAACCCTAATGGTAATTCTATCCCTAACCTTAGCCCTAACCATAACCCTATCCCTACTGAGGCCTAGCCCTAGATCTAGATCTAGCCCTAACCCTAACCTTAAACCTAGCCCTGGCACTAGGCATAACCCTAGCCCTAGCCCTGGCCCTAGGCCTAACTCTAGCCCTAGCTCTAGCCCTAGCCATAGATCTAGGAATAGGCCTAGCAATATCCCTAACCTAACCCTAACCCAAGCCCTAATCATAACCCTAACAATAATCCTAACACAAGTCTAACCATAACCATAACACTAGGCTTAGCCCTAACCCTAGCTCTGGCCCTAGCCCTAGCCCTAGCTCAAGCTCAGCCCTAGTCCTACCAGAACTGTAACCTTAAACCTAACCCTAAGAGTAACCCTGGCCATAATCCTAGCAGTAACCCTAACCATAGTCCTCCCCTGGGCCTAGGCCTAGCCTGAACTGTTGCCCTAGGCAGAGCCTTAGCCCTAGAAATAGATCTAGTCTTACCCCTAAACCTCAAACTTACCATAAATTTAACCCTAAATCTAACCATAGCCCTAGCCTTAGACCAGGCCTTAAACCTAACCCTAACCCTAAAATAACCTTAAGCTTTCTTCTGTGACTTCCACACACCTTTTGTGACTTACAGCGTTCTATCTTTTTCATTCCAGCCTAGAATAACCTAGTCATCAGGATAAAATAATTCTTACAAATCATGTCCTTCCTTTATTTAAAAAACCTCTTTTCTAGAATGATCCAACATGGGAAGCAGGATACACAGCAGACTCATAGAATGGCAGATGCCCTAAACAGCACTCTGGCCTCACAATCAGCCTTTAAGGCACTCAGATCTGGCTAAAAAGCCCATGAGAGTTTCTCAGGCGTGGAAAGCCAAGACCAAGACACTGTGACAAAAAATGACCTAAATGAAAGATCTCTGTGAGTGAGACTCCAGCAGAAAGAATGGGCCATCAAAGAAGGAGGTACCTTTCTCTGAAGGGAGAAGAGATCTTCCACTTTGATTTTGGCCTTGTCTAAATAAGGTCAGAGTTTGTGAACTCCAGTGGCTTCCAAAGTCTTGGCAGTTCATGCAAGAGCCTCAGATGATTACTGATATCATAAAAAGTGTAAATTGTTAAATCAACAACAGGAGTCACTGTACACTTACTCCCCATGTACGATCTCTGTCTTTAATGTGTTGTACTATGCGAATTAATGGTACAACTAGTCTTCAAAGAGTACTTTATACTTTGTGTGTCTGTTTGGGTTCAAACTGTTGAAATCTTTACTTAGTGTATACTAAGTTGATCTTCTGTATATAAAGATACTTAAAAATGAACCTTAATAAAGAATGGGATGGGAGAGGAAGTAGGAGATGGGATGTTTTGTGGATGGGATGCTGATTATGGGGGGAAAAACTGCTATAATCCAAAAGTTGTACTTTTGAAATTTATATTATTAAATAAAAGCTTTAAAAAAACAAATAAGTAGTAAAAGACCACATTTCAGCAGGAATATGGGCAAGGACTATAAACAATAATCAAATGAGAGGATGTCTATTTCCCTCATATACAACACACTTTTTTAAATAAAATGTTTCATGAGTTCCTACTGATATTTTCAGTTCAATTTACACTATATACTATTCGCTTAATCTCATTAAATTTTTCCATATATTCCTTTTCTTTTTCAAAAGCTAGTTCCTAACAGCACTAACATAATTCATTATCACAATACAAAAATAATATTAGTGCTAAAATACTAAGAGGTATGTTTTCTACATATAGTCATAGAGTCATTTTCCCATGTTTTTTCTGTGTATGACCTGACTCTTAACTCTGCACAATTAAGATCATTTGTTTCATTTTGGTTATATTATATTTTTGTATATATATGTATGTGTGTGTGTATAACCATGTATAGCTTCTAAACCAATACCTACCACATAACTTAAAAAGTAAAAAAAAAAAAAAAAAACTCTTTCCTTTTTAACCTTCCTTACCAAGAACATATGTCTATATCTGTGACCTTTTTCCATCTGCTTCCATAGATTTATATTTTTTAAATATTTATTTTAATTATTTTAAAGAGAGAGTTACAGACAGAGGTAGAGACAGAGAGTCTTCCATCCACTGGTTCACTCCCCAGATGGCCACAATGGCCAGATCTGCACCAATACAAAGCCAAGAGCCAGGAGCTTCTTCCAGGTCTCCCATGCACATGAAGGGGCCCAAGGACTTGGACCATCTTCTACTGCTTTCCCAGGCTATAGCAGAGAGCTGGATTGGAAGAGGAGCAGCCAGGACTAGAACTGGCGCCCATATGGGATGCCAGTGCTTCAGGCCAGGGTTTTAACCTGCTGTGCCACAGCACTGGCCTCCATAGGTTTATATTTTGAAATAACCTTTTTAAAGTCTCCAAATTAAACATTTTTAAAATAAGATAACACATCAAATTTCAGCCTAAGTTACTTTTAAGCAGTGCTGAATTATTTTAATAGTTTATGAAAACATATTTGTTAACAGACCCAAATAGTTTTTCTACAGAATATAAAGTGTTAGGAGTACCATAGTTTACATTTTAGACATGTTTATCTCATTTACCTTTACCCAATTTACATTTAGTAATTACACCTAGGTGACTTATTATACCTTTATCTGAATTAAGGTCAAAATTACATTTATATGGAATTGTACTCCTTTTATAAAACTCTAGTTATAAATCAATGACATTAAGCCAGAGATTGCAAAATCCACCTTAGGGGGGGGGGTCTATAATAAGTACTGATTACTCATTGTTATTTCATTAAGAACCTGTTAAACCAAGTTGAAAAACAAGTTCAGCAAGTTATAAAGCAATATTTTAAAGGCAGTGATCTTTCTAGATTTAAAAGAGAGAAATTTCTTCTTGCTTCTTGGCCTTTTGACTAAGATCAAGTGTGGAGAAATTTCTTTCAACCCAATGTCAAGTTAAGTGGAAATAAATTCCCATGGATAAGATTCTTATTTATCAAATACTTCTCTCTAGATTTTTGATTGAATTTGAGTCTAATCTTTTACATAACAAGTACCTTAGGCTAATATGTAGTGAACAGCCAGGCACCAGGACCATCTCTGAAACAAACATGTGTTCAGAAAGTGTCGCTCCCCCTCTTCGTGGAGGAATGACACAGGACCCTGCGCTGTTCTTTTGTCTGCTCGGCCCTCCCCGGGTTTGCTGCTGGTTCTTCCCGGGTTGGCTGCCGTCCCTTCCACCTCCGTGGAAGGGCGGTTCCCCCTGCCACTTTCCCCACTTCCGCGGGGGAGCGGCACACCGCCGGCCGGCTCTCTCGGGGGCTGCACAGGTGTTCCTCTTAGATGTTCCCCTTAGATGTTCCTGGTGCATGTTGTCTCTCTCCTCCTTTAAAGTCTTCCTCCGCCAATCCCAACTCAGCTGCCCACACGCCGAGTACGCTGCTCTCCTCCAATCAGGAGCAGGATCAGCTCCTGGAGGTCATCACTCAAGTTGGCAAGAGGCAGCTGCGTAGAAGCTGTTTTCTCCTCTCCCAGCGCCATATTGTGGGAGAGCAGATGCATAGAATAAGTCTTAATTCCAGTAACTTAGTCTAGTCCGAGTTGCTCCCCACAAGAAAGATGCAAGGTAGTTTCAAGGATGTATGTGAGCCAGAGGCCAGTGTGTCATGGTCCAGAATCCCACTGGAGATTTCCAATTTACATTTAGGAGACTTACAAGTATCACTGTCCCAGGATGAGAAACAGGAGACCTTCTTCCTCCCCTGTCTCAGCAAAGGAGTGGAGTTAACATACCACAAAACAAAGAGAGAAATCCTTGAACACACACTGAAGAGTCTTAGACTGAGCAGAGTACACATTTAATGGAAGGGACCAACAGACTCCAGAGACAAAGGAATGAGGGAGACAGACAGGTAGGACAAGGAAAAGCATTTACCTCCTAGGATTTTGGATGTCCAAAAGTGATCATGAAACAGGAACAGCAGGCACAGACAAGAAAAGCCAAGAAAAAGGTAAAAGGAAGCCTACAAGGGAAAAGTCCTGGAGTGTTCCTAGGTAACAAAGGTTGGTGATTCAGGAACGGTGGTGGTCAAAGGATAATGTGGCTGGAAACAACCAGGTGATGTCCTCGAGAAGACAGTGAAGGAAGAGACAAAATGACAGGACAAACCAAAAGCGCTGTTAACCAGAACTGAAACAGAAGACTGCTGCTAATATCTTAGGGTGTCCATGGAGGGGGAGTTCAGACTGTGTCAGAGCCAAATTGTGTAGTCTTTATATCTGAAAGCCAGTGGTTTCAAAGGGACATGTGCTCTCCAAATCATGCAGCCCTGGTTGAGCTCAGGGACAAGCTTATAAAGGCAAAAGCCACATCCTATTGGGAGTTAATTACAAAGCCGACCATTTCTTACAGAAGCCAAAACAAACAAGGTTGTGCTTATCTAAGAGAGCATTGAACATACTTTCCAAGCATGTAATGTAAGTAATCCTTATAGCTAACATTCTTACAAGGCTAGTTTTTGAGTAGTTTAAGTTATAGTAGTTGTATGACTGGTTAGAAGAAAGAGGACAATGAGTGTGACTAGAGGTCATCCAGAGACAAAATAGAGTGACTCAGGTCAGGCTATAGCTCACTTCCATTTCATCTTGTACCAGGTAGATTTCCCTTTGGCCTTCTGGAAGGTATTTCCCAAAACAGGCCTTGTTACTATATATTTTTTTTTCTTTTTTGTGTGGTACTATTTATTTTGGACATTTTAAATTTTTTTTCTGTTAATTTCTTACCCTTCTGCTGTATTGTGGAATTGGATTCCCAGTCTTTTTATTTAAATCATGACTCCATGCATGTCAGCATTTGGATTTCATATTTTCTTTATCATTTTAGTTTCACTCTGGCTTCTTCACCCTTTTGGCTATGCACTAGTCATTTCATAGATTCCCATTCTTTAAATTTATTTTTTTTTTCTCTCAACAAAAACAACACATTTGACATGTTGTACATTAGGATAGAAAAAAATACCCCACATTTGAGATTTTATTCTCAGAAAAATAACAGAGAATATCTAAACTTCAGATATATATAGATACATTTGGGAAAACTAAATCTAAAGCCTTTATGTCATACGCAAGTTTTTCACAATTCTTTTTTTTTTTTTTTTTTTGACAGGCAGAGTGGACAGGGGGGGGAGAGAGAGAGAGAAAGGTCTTCCTTTGCCGTTGGTACACCCTCCAATGGCTGCCACAGCCAGCACACTGCAGCTGGCGCACCGTGCTGATCCAAAGGCAGGAGCCAGGTACTTATCCTGGTCTCCCATGAGGTGCAGGGTCCAAGCACTTGGGCCATCCTCCACTGCACTCCCGGGCCACAGCAGAGAGCTGGCCTGGAAGAGGGGCAACCGGGACAGAATCCGGTGCCCCGACTGGGACTAGATCCCGGTGTGCTGACGCCGCAAAGCGGAGGATTAGCCTAGAGCCATGGCGCCGGCTCACAATTCTTTAAAATGGATTTGCCTCAGATTTTCATTTTTAAAAAATTAGGAATTCTAGAGCAACTTTTCATTGACCAGTTTTGCTAGTGCAAACTGTAAAAACTGAGTCTGTTGCTACTAACCATAGATTCAGGAAGTGAGAGTACAAATGTGGCAGAGTGTCCACTTCTGTGGCGAGTGGTTTGACTTCCACCCTGACATGGAAGTTTCATAAAAACAAAATATTGTCAAGTTGCAGATACCATGAGGACTCCGACCTTACTGGAAGATGGGCAAGAGACTCCACCCTCAAGATGGTGGCCCCAATGGCCAGTCCCATGCTGCATGCCTGATTAGGGGAGTGATTCTGATTATTTTTATATTTGATATTACGGAGGTTCTCTTTGCTTCTTCGGTTTCCATCCTGCTTGCTTGGCAGTGGCATCCTGGTGTTCAGTATCCCAGGCATTGTGGACCTTCTGAGGTTTTATATCATACCATGGGGATTTTTCTTTGGCCTTCTAGCTGTTACCCAAAACAGGCCATGTTTCCTTTATATATGTTTTCTTTTCATGTGATACTATTTATTTTTGAAATTTAAAAATTTTCTTCTGTTATTTTCTTGGCTTCTTGCCAGATATTGGAATTCATGTAACTCAATTCCTGGTCTTTTTCTTTAAATCATGATTCCATGCATGTCACCTTTGGTTTCTTCATTTTCTTTATTGTTTTGTCTTCACTGTGGCTTCCTTATCTTTTGTCTATGCACTGGTCCCCTCATGAATTCCCATCTTTAAAATTTATTTTTTTTTCTGTCATCAACAATACATTTGACATCTTATACCTTAAGATAGAAAAAATATCCTAATAATTCGTTCTCAGAAGAATACAGGGAACATCTACACTTCTGATATATGTATAAATCTTAAGACTTTATGTCGTACAGAAAGATTTCATGGTTCTTGAAATGGGTTTCTGTCAAGTGTTCCTTTTTTAAAAAATCAGGAATCCTAGAGAAACTTTTCATTCCTCAGTTTTGGCTGGTATAAATTGGAAAAAACAATTCTGTTGCTACTAACAACATAGACTCAGCAAGTGAGAGTGCAAACATCGTGAAGGGTCCCCTTCATCTGGGTTTGACTTCCACACTGAAATGGTAGTTTTGCTAAAAAACAATAGGTTGCCAAGTAGGCTTATACCATGAGGGCTTCTGACCTTGCAGGAATATGGGTAACAGATTCCACCCCAAAGATTTCAGCCCCTTAGATGGTCTCATGCTGCGTGCCTGAAGAGGGGAATGGTTTTGATTTTTTTTTATCTTTATGGGGGTTCTCTTTGCCTTCTAGGATTCTATGTTCCAGGGTTGTCAGTGGCATCCTGTTGTTCCCAGCCATAGTTGGCATTCTGAGATTTCATTTTGGTCCAGCTGGTTTTCTCTTTGACCTCCTAGGCTTCGTTATCCCAGGCATGGTGTGCCTTTTGGAATTTCATCTCATACCAGGTGTTTTTTTTGTGTGTTTTGTTTGTTTGTTTGTTTGTTTGTTTTGACAGGCAGAGTGGACAGGGAGAGAGAGACAGAGAGAAAGGTCTTCCTTTGCCATTGGTTCACCCTCCAATGGCCGCCACGGCCAGCGCGCTGTGGCCGGCGCTCCGCGCTGATCCAAAGGTAGGAGCCAGATGCTTCTCCTGGTCTCCCATGGGGTGCAGGGCCCAAGCACTTGGGCCATCCTCCACTGCACTCCCTGGCCACAGCAGAGAGCTGGCCTGGAAGAGGGGCAACCGGGACAGAATCCGGCGCCCTGACCGGGACTAGAACCTGGTGTGCCGGCACCACAAGGTGGAGGATTAGCCTAGTGAGCCGTGGCGCCGGCTCCCAGGTGGTTTTCTCTTTCACCTTCTGGATGGTGTTTTCCAAAACAGGCCATGTTTTCCTTATATTTATTTTTCTTTTTTATTTGGTACTATTTGTTTTGGATTTTAGAAAACCTGTTCTGTTATTTTCTTGGCTTCGAAATGGATTGTGGATTTCATGTAATTGGATTCCTGGCCTTTTCCTTTAAATCATGACACTGCACATGGCACTTTTTTGGATTCCTCATTTTCTTATTTTTTTATTTTTTTATTTTATTTTATTTTTATTTTTTTGACAGGCAGAGTGGACAGTGAGAGAGAGACAGAGAGAAAGGTCTTCCTTTGCCATTGGTTCACCCTCCAATGGCCGCTGCGGCCGGCATGCTGCAGCCGGCACACCGTGCTGATCCGATGGCAGGAGCCAGGTACTTCTCCTGGTCTCCCATGGGGTGCAGGGCCCAAGTAATTGGGCCATCCTCCACTGCACTCCCTGGCCACAGCAGAGAGCTGGCCTGGAAGAGAGGCAACCGGGACAGAATCCGGCGCCCCAATTGGGACTAGAACCCGGTGTGCCGGCGCCGCAAGGCAGAGGATTAGCCTAGTGAGCCGCGGCGCCGGCCCTCGTTTTCTTTATCATTTTAGCTTTACTGGGGCTTCCTTATCCTTTTGGTTATTGACTGGTGCCCTCTTGGATTCCCAATTTTATATTTGTTTATTTATTTTTTCTGTCATTAAAAACAACACATTTAACATGTTATAGCTTAAGACAGAAAAAAATATTGCACATCACAGATTTTATTCTCAGAAAAATACAGATACTCCTACACTTCTAATATATGTATTTGGAAAAAGAGACTCTCAAGCCTTTATGTCATGGGTTTCCAACCACCTTGCTTGGTGGTGGTATGCTGGCAATTGGTGGGCATTCTGAGAATTCATGTTAAACCAAGCAGTTTTCCCTTTGACCTCCTGGATTTCAGTATCCCAGCCATGGCAGGCCTTCCAGCATGTCATCTCAGACCACGCGGCCTTCTTGGTCTCTACTCCCAGGCAGGGAAGGCCTTCCAAGATTTCATCTCAGACCAGGCAGTTTTCCCTTTGGAATTCTGTGGTTCAGTATCCAAGGCATGGCGGGCCTTCCAGAATTTCTTCTCAGATCTGGTTGTTTTCTCTTTGGCCTCCTGGGGTTCTATTCCCAGGCATGGTGGGACTTCTCCAGTTTTATCTCAGATTACGTGGTTTTGTCTTTGGCCTTCTGGAAGACATCTCCCAAAACAGGCCATGTCTTCTTTATATACATTTTAGTTTTTGTGTGGTACTATTTGATATTTGAAATTTTTTTCTCTGATTTTCTAAGCTTCCTGCCTGTTTGTGGAATTCACGTGATCAGAATCTTGGGGTTTTTTTTTAATTAATTTATTTATCTGAAAGGCAGAGTTACACAGAGTGAAGGAGAGGCATAGAGAGAGGTCTCCATCTGCTGGATCACTCGCCAATTGGACACAACAGTTAGAGCTGCGCCAATCTGAAGCCAGGAGCCAGGAGCTGGTCTCCCATGTGGGTGCAGAGGTCCAAGGACTTGGGTCATCTTCTGCTGATTTCCCAGGCCACCACAGAGAGCTAGATCAGAAGTGGAGCAGCCAGGACTCAAACCGGTGCCTGCATGGGATGATGGAACTGTAGGTGGTAGTTTAACCTGCTACACCACAGTGCCAGCCCCCCGTGTTTTTCTTTAATTCATGCCTCCACCCATGTCACTTTATCATTGGAAGATGGGCGTAAGAAGCAACTCCCAAGATGGTGGCCGAAATGAATGTAGCATGCTACCTGTCTGATGGGGGGAGTGATTTTTATTGTTTTTGTTTTATCTTTACATGTGTTCACTTTGCCTCCTGGGTTTCAATCCTCCTTGCTTTGCAGTGCCATCCTGGTGTTCAGTATCCTAGGCATGGGGGGGCCTGCCAGAATTTTATCTCATTCCAGGCTGTTTTCTCTTTGGCATCCTGGATTTCTATTTTGAGGCATGGTGGGCCTCCCAAGATTTCACCTCAGACTGGGTTGTTTTCATTTGGCCTTCTGAAAAGTGTTTCCCCAAACAGGTCATTTTTTTTTCTTTTTTGTGTGGTACTATTTATTTTGGATTTTTAAAACATTTTTTCTGTCATTTTGGTGGCTTAGTGCCTGATTATGGAATTCTCATAATTGGATTCCTAGTCTTTTTCTTTAAATCATGACACTGAACATGTCACCTCTTGGATTTCCTGTCTTCTTTATTGTTTTGGCTTCACTCATGCTTCTTAATCCTTTTTGCAAGGTGCTGTTCCTCCTCACTGATTCCCATTTTAAAAAAATCTTTTTTCTTTCATCAACAACACATTTGATACGTTATACCTTAAGATAGATTCCATCTGTCTTGCTTGGCAGTGGCATCCTGGCATTCAGTATCCCAGGCATGGTGAGCATTCTGAGATTTCATCCCAAACCAAGCAGTTTTCCCTTTGGCCTCTTGGGATTAAGTAGCCCAGGCATGGTGGCCTCCCAGAATTTCATCTCATGCCAAGTGCTTTTCTCTTTGGCCTCCTGAGGTTCTATTCTCAGTCACGGCAGCCCCTCCAAGATTTCATCTCGGACTTGTGATTTTCCCGTTCACCTTCTAGGTGGTGTTTCCCATAACAGGCCCTTTTTTTCTTTACATATATTTTTTGTATGTAGTACTATTTATTTTGGATTTTTAAAATATTTGTTCTGTTATTTTTGTGGCTTCACACCAGATTGTAGAATTCATGTAATTGGATTCCTGGTCTTTCCTTTAAATCATGACACTTCACATGTAACCTTGTGGATTCCTCATTTTCTTTTCACTTGAGCTTCATGCTGACTTCCTTATTCTTTTGGCCATTCACAGGTCCCTTCGTGGATTCCCAATTTTAAATTTATTTATTTAATTTTTCTTTCATCATCAACAACACATTTGACATGTTATACCATAAGATGAAAAAAAAAAAAACCTACATCTGAGGTTTCATTCTCAGAAAATTACAGAGAACACCTACAGTTATGATGTACGCATTTTGGGAAAAATACATCTAAAGCCTTAATGTCATACAGAAGGATTTCATGGTTATTAAAAATGGGTTTGCCTCAGGTTTTCCTATTTAAAAAAAATAGGAATTCTAGAGCAACTTTTCATTAGCTGGTTTTGGCTGGTTCAAACTGGAAAAAAAAACAGATCTGTTGCTACTAACCACATAGATTCATCAAGTGAGAGTACAAACATGGCAGAGGGTCCACTTCCTGTGGCAAGGTGTTTGACTTCCACACTGAAATGGCAGTTTCATAAAAACAAAATATTGTCAAGTTGCGGATACAATGAGGTCTTCCAACCTTACTGGAGATTGGCAACAGACCCCAACCCAAGGATGGTGGCCCCTGGGGACAGTCACATGATGCATGCCTGTACAGGAGAGTGGCTTTGATTAATTTTTTAACCTTTACAAGGGTTCTCTTTGCCTTCTGGGATTCCATTTTCCAGACTTGTCAGTGGAATCCTGGCATTCAGAATCCCAGCCACAGTGGACATTCCAATTTCCTTTTGGTCCAACCAGTTTTCTCTTTGCCCTCCTGGGCATGGTGGGCCTTCCAGAATTTCATATCAGACCAGGCAGTTTTCTCTTTGGTCTTCTGGATGGCATTCCTCAAAAGAGGCCATGTTTTCTTTAAATATTTTTGTTTATCGTTTGATACTACTTATTTGGGATTTAAGAAATTTTTTTTCTCTTATTTTCTTGGCTTGGCACCAGTTTGTGGAATTCATAATTCATGTAACTGGATTCCTGGTCTTTCATTTTAAATCATGACTCTACTCTTTTCAATTGCTCATTTTTGTTATCATTTTGGCTTCTCTGGCTTCCTTATCCTTTTGGGTATTTGCCAGTTGCCTCGTAGATTCCCATTTTAAAAATTTACTTATTATTTTTCTGTCATAACAATACATTTGAAATGTTACACCTTATGATAGAAAAAAGCACCCACATCTGTGATATATTCTCAAAAAATACAGAGAATACACTTCTGATATATGTATTTGGGAGAAATAAATCTCAAGCCTTTATGTCATACAGAAGCATTTCACAGTTATTGAAAATGGGTTTGCCTTAAATTTTGTTTTAAAGAAATCATAAATTCTAGAGTAACTTTTCATTAGCCAGTTCTGACTGGTTCAAATTGGAAAAGTCAATTTTGTTGCTGCTAACCACATAGACTCAGAAAGTGAGAGTATAAATATGGCAGAGGGTCTGTGGTGAGGGGTTTGAATCCATACCAAAATGGCAGTTTCATAAAAACAAAATATTGTCAAGTTGTGGATACCATGAGGACCTCCCACATTATAGAAAAATGGGCAAAAGACTCCACCCCCAAGATGGTGGTCCCCCATGGTTAACTGCATGCTGCATGTCTGATTACTGGAGTGATTTTAATTATTCTTTTTGTATCTTTATAGGGTTTTTCCTTGCCTCCTGTGATTCCAACCCACTTGCTTGGCAATGGCATCCTGGCATTTGGGATCCCAGGCATAGTGGGCATTCTGAGATTTCATCCTGGTCCAGGCTGTTTTCCCTGGCATGGCAGGCCCCCAGAATCTCGTCTCATACCAGGTAATTTTCTCTTTGGCCTCCTGGGGTTCTTTTCCCAGGCATGGTGGGCCTTCCAATGTTTCATCTCATACCAGATAGATTTCTCTTTGGCCTTCTGAAAGGTGTTACCCAAAAGAGGCCATGTTTACTTTATATATTTTTTTTCTTTTTTGTGAGGTACTATTTATTTTGGACTTTTCAAAATGCTTTTCTGTTATTTTCTTGGTTTTGTGCCAGATTGTGGAATTCATGTAATCAGATTCCCAGTCTTTTTCTTTAAATCATAACTCTGCTCATGTCACCCTTTGGACTCCTAGTTTTCATTACCATTTTGGCTTCAGCCTGGCTCCCTTATCATTTTGGCTATATGCCAGTTGCTTCATGGATTCCCATTTTATACATTTATTTTTTTCTGTCATCTCAACAACACATTTGAAAGGTTATACCCTAAGAGAGAAAAAAACACCCACCCCTGAGGTTCAATATCCCAGGCATGGTGGGCCTTCCAGAATTTCATATCATTTCAGTTGGTTTTATCTTCAGCCCCTGGAGTTCTACTCCCAGGCATAGTGGACCTTCTGAGATTTCATCTCATAAAAGGTGGATTTATCTTTTGCTCTCTGGATGCTGTTTCCCAAAAGAGGCCATGTTTCCTTCTCGTTTTTTATTTTTTGTGTGGTATTTTTGTGGCTATTCCCCAGTCACCTCATGCATTCCTGTTTTTTTAATTTATTTACTTTTTTTGTCATTAGCAACAACACATTTGACATGTTATATGATGATAGAAAAAAAACCCACATCAGAGATTTTTTTCTCAAAAATATAGAGAACACCCACACTCTGATATATGTATTCAGAAAATATAAATCTAAAGCTTTCATGTCATACAAAAGGATTTCATGATTATTGAAAATGGGTTTGCCTTAGGTTTTCATTTTAAACAAATCAGGAATTCTAGAGCAACTTTTCTTTGTCCAGTTTTAGCTGGTTCAAACTGGAAAAAAAAAATTCTGCTGCTACTAACCACAAAGACTCACGAAATTAGAGTAAAAACATGGCAGAAGGTCCACTTCCTATGGCAAGGGGTTTGATTTTCACACTGAAATGACAGCTTCATAAAAGCAAAATATTGTCAACTTGTGGATACCATGAGGACTTCCGACCTTACTGGGAGATGGGCAACAGACCCCACTCCCAAAATGGTGGCTCCCATGGCCAGTTTCATGCTGCATGCTTGATTAGGGGAGTGATTTTGATGAATTTTTGCTTCATCTTTACAGGATTCTCTTTGCATCCTAAGTTTCCATCCCCCTTGCTTGGCAGTTACATCCTGGCCTTCAGTATCATAGGCATGGTAGGCATCATGAGATTTCATCGTGGACCATGTGTTTTACCTTTGGCCTCCTGGGATTCAGTATTCCAGGCATGGCAGGCCTTCTGGAATTTAATCTCATATCAGGTTACTTTCATTTTGGCCTCCTGGGATTCTAGTCCCAGGCCTGGTGGGCCTTACGACATTTCATCTCATACAAGGTAGATTTCAATTTGGCCTTCTGGCAGTTTTTTTTCCCATAACAGGCCATGTTTCCTTTATATTTCTTTCTTTCTAGTGTGGTACTATTTATTTTGGACTAAAAAAATTGTTTTTGTTATTTTCTTGACCTTGTGCTGCATTGTGGAATTCATGTAATTGGAATCCTGATCTTTTTCTTTAAATCATGATATGCTCATGTCATCTTTTGGATTCTTCATTTCCATTATCATTTTTTATACATTCTGGGTTAGTTATTCTTTTGGCTATGCACCTGCCACCTTCTGGATTCCCATTTATTAAATTTACTTATTTATTTTTTCTGTCATCAACAACACATTTGACATATTATACCATACGATAGAAAAAAATCACTTCATACCTGTGATTTAGACTCAGAAAAATACAGAGGCTGCATACATTTCTGATGTATGTATTTGGGAGAAGTAAATCTTAAGCCTTTGTGTCATATGAAGGATTTCATGGTTATTGAAAATGGCTATACACGTTGGAGCACTGGACTCCATTCCAGGAACTGACTTCAGCCCCAACAACTAATGTCAGCATGGCAAATTATTGAGCAGTTACAGTCAAGACACAATTGCCCAGAAGGAAGGTGATTCTGGGCCAGATTCCCCTAGCATTTCAGAAGCAGTGCGTTTCAGAGGCAGCAAATGTGCTTCACCTGAACCGTGGTGGGAGGATAAACTACGCATGAAGTAAATATGAGGAAGGCAGTGAATCTGCCATTCTGAACGTAGCCCTGCCACTCAGTTCCCTCTGAGTGTTCCCCACACAATATCAGTACATGGCAGCTCCTGCACATGCCATAAGCTCGAAACATGAGCAAAGAGGGTTACTGGGAAACACATGATTTCCAATAGCTCGGTCAATGAGTGCAGTTGCTTCCAAGTTTGGCATCAGCCAATATCAGATTTTGGTTGGAACATACGGCATATCCTGCAGTCACAGACTGTATGCTTTGGGGTTAATATGTGTCCATGGCCTGAAAACCATGATAAAGAATCCCATGGGAGCTGCTTTGCTACCCATGAATTATCCTGGTGAATGGGTGCCACCTCTCAAGTAGAACAGGATTGCTACATTGTGTTTCCTGGGGAGAAACCTTGGGCCTACTGGGTCCCCTGTGGGAAGCCCACAGAAAGGAGTAGGCTGGGATTCAAGTGTTTCCCAAAAGCAGTGTGTCTCTGCAATAGTGTAGAAACCAGGCTTCATAATGTCTTTTCCATAGCTATTAATCCTGCGTAAGAGAATCACAAAAGAAAACTGTTTTGTCTCTTTATTTCAATTAACAAATGTCATGTCTCTAGTAGAAAACTGCTGCATTTTTTCTGTGTGCTAGGTAATAAATTGAGACTCTTAGGTCACAGTATGCATTAAATAAATACTTAGGGAAGTGATTGTTCATTGAGAGGAGTATTCCCAGAAGTAGTCTCAGTGAATGGATTTTATAGACAGGATGGTATGCACACATTCCCTTGAACTACATAGTGAATACTTTATTTCCAATGTATTAAATATCACTTGGTAGAATCATATTAGAAGGAAATGTACTTCTAAGATATTTCAGGAAGTACCACTGCAGAACAGTGTTCAGACTTTCTTACATATATTCACTGATGTATTTAGATATACTTTCTTGGTATACTAGGGAAACTCTTGTATTAAAACTTTATTGGGGGTCAGTGCTGTCGCACAGCAGGTTAATCCTCTGCCTACAGTGCCTGCATCCCATGTGGGCACCAGTTCTAGTCCCAGCTGCTCCTCTTCCAATACAGCTCTTTGCTATGGCCTGGGAAAGCAGAAGATAGCCCAAGTGCTTGGGCCCCTGCACCCATGTGGGAGACATGGAAGAAGTTCCTGGCTCCTGGATTCAGACTGATGCAGCTCCAGCCATTGCAGCCATTTGGGGAGTGAACCAGCAGATGGAAGTCCTTTCTCTCTGTCTCTCCCTCTCACTGTCTGTAACTCTACCTCAAATAAATAAATAAAATCTTTAAAAAAAACTTATGTGGAAGAAACAAGAGTGTGGCAAGAGCATGGGGAAGCCACAGAAAGCAGGAAGTATGAGATCATGAAGTGAATTCTTAGTCTAAGTGATCAGAGGCTTAAACAAAAGGATGGATTAAGACCTAAAAAGAAGGAAAAGACAGATCTCACTGCACTGAAGGAAAGAGCAGTCTCCCAGCATCCTTCCTGCTTATTCTTCCAATACAGTACTCAACTGGGTCCACCTTACCACATCCTGATTGATATCAACTTTATCAACTTTTCCATTAAAGCCAAACTGGACTTAATACAACAATAATGGACTGTCTATAAAGCAAGTGTGTTCCTTGTAGAACTGATTGTGTAATGGCAGAAACTGAGAAATTGGGGCAGAAGTATCAAGTGGTGCTAAGGACTGCAAAGATCCAAGATTAGAGTGATTACCATGTGCACACAAAGGAATTGATGCAGATTCCTGCCTAATCCAGAGAGTGACTCAGCACAAGTGTTACACTGTGGCCACAGTTGATCGGGACCTTAAAGGAAGAATCTGGAAGAACCCTGGAGTTCCTATCATGTACAATTCTACCCACAGATACAACATCAAGTGGATGCCAGATGATTATGGAACCCCTTGGTTCTAATTCTTCCAAGACAAAGTTTCCTGGCCTTCCTTCCACCAACTTTATGTGTTGCCAATTCATTAAACATGCTATAGGAGGAATTATTATTCTCTACACACTTTTGCTGTATTATAAACTGAATTTGATTAAATATACTCACTTTTTATGCTGATTTGAAACACAAACTTCATGTGATCAGAATGGTAAACACATCTAAAGTCTCAAGTATTGTGAAGATGAATTATACTACAGATGAATCATAGTAGAGACTTGGTGTGTTTTGAGTTACTTTAAGGAATAAATTTTTCATTTGGAGTGTGGATGTTACCTTCAGTCCCATGTAAATTTACAAACATGATTAAAAGGAATTTGATGTAACTCAAACAGAGTAATTTTCTTGATTGTCTCCCAAGGAGTGGAGTTGATACCAGCACAGTACTAATTACATTAGGTTTCCTTGAGAACTTAATTGTAAATCTTTTAACACTGTTAATTTTTTATTAACATATTTTAATATGCAATGTAGTTCCAATGTTTAAAATATCACTTTATTTTTATTAAAGATTTTTATTTGTTTATTTGACAGGTAGAGTCACAGACAGTGAGAGGGAGAAACAGAGAGAAAGGTCTTCCTTCTGTTGGTTCACTCCCCAAATAGCCGCTACAGCCGGAGCTATGCCAATCCGAGGCCAGGAGCCAGGTGCTTCCTCCTGGTCTCCCATGTGGGTACAGGGGCCCACTGCCCTCCTGGGCCACAGCAGAAAGCTGGACTGGAAGAGGAGCAACCGGGACCAGAACCCAGCACCCATATGGGATGCTGGTGCCGCAGACGGAGGATTAACCAAGTGAGCCACAGTGCTGGCCCCTAAAATATCACTTTAAATAATGCTACTTATATGAAGTTGACTTTTGCCTGAAGTGATTTCAAGAAATTTCAAGAAATGCCTCCTGAAATGGGCCTTGTTTACTGCTTTATATGTTTGCTTATCTGTTTCTTTATATGTTTACTGTTTTTCTTTGAGTCTACAACCAGTGATGTAAACAAACTTGACAAGATGAGGGATGTGAATGTTACTGAAAAAAGGGATTTAGGAGAGTACATGAACATATCATCTTTATTAACACTACTGAGCTTAGTAAACAATGCATGTCCATGTTTTGTACTCATAAAACCATTGTGTCAGAAGTCATTTACTGGAATTAAATTAGTTTCTAAGAGACTAAACTTTCTGCATTGTTTCCTGTGTTTACTGATTGCTTTATGTACATAGATCTTAAAATGCAATAATTTTACCACTGCAAAAAAATATGCAAAAGGAATCAACTGAAAAATTATTTTTGGCCCTAATACTAATCTTAAAAATTAACCTAGCCTTCACCTTCAAGATAAGCGCAATATTTTTTTTAACTTTTATTTAATGAATATAAATTTCCAAAGTACGACTTATGGATTACAATGGCTTCCCCCCCATACCGTCCCTCCCACCCGCAACCCTCCCCTTTCCCACTCCCTCTCCCCTTCCATTCACATCAAGATTCATTTTCGATTATCTTAATATACAGAAGATCAGCTTAGTATACATTAAGTAAGGATTTCAACAGTTTGCTCCCACACAGAAACATAAAGTGAAAAATAATAGATGATTTTTTTAAATGATGATGAAATCAGATCAGACCTATTGTCATGTTTAATCCCAGTGAGATTCCAGTTGGGAATTGATAATTTCTTTTTTTTTTTTTTTACAGAGGATCAGTTTAGTATGCATTAAGTAAAGATTTCAACAGTTTGCACCCCCATAGAAACACAAAGTGAAATATATTGTTTGAGTACTCGTTATAGCATTAAATCTCAATGTACAGCACATTAAGGACAGAGATCCTACATGAGGAGTAAGTGCACAGTGACTCCTGTTGTTGACTTTACAAATTGACACTCCTGTCTATGTAAGCGCAATATTAACTATAACTTTAGCTATAACTTTAATAAAACTCCTAACACCATCCCTAACCATAATCTTAATCCTAACTCTAATCGTAGGAAAACTCCAAATCCTAAAACCCTTATAATCCTCACTACTCTGAGTGCTAACACTAACCCTAAAGACACCACTAATCTTAACTCTAGTCATAATACTAAATATAACCATGGACCTAGCAAAAAACTAGCTCTAGGCCATGCCTTAAATTTAACTATATGTCTAGTCAAACTCTAGTGCTAGTCTTAAAACAAACCCTAGCCTTAGCCTTAACCCTAACATAAAACCAAATCCTAATCCTAGTATGTGTCCTAGCCCAAGTCTTGCCCTAACCCTAACACTAACCCTAAGCTGAACCCTTGAACTGTCCTAGCCCTATCCCCAGCTCTAAACCAAGCTATAGCCCTAAACCTAGGCCTAACCCTAGAATTTTCCCCAACCCTATATCTAATCTTAGCCCTAACTAGCACTACCCTGAGACCTATCTGTAACACTAACCCTAACCTTAGTCCTAACACTAACATGAATCCTGACCCTATATCTAACCCCAACACTAGCATGAGTCCTCAATCTATTCCTAGCCCAAGCCAAGCCTTAGCCCTAAACCTAGTTCTAGCCATATTCTTGTCCTAGCATTAACCAAAACTGAAAGCTCAACCTAAACCTAGCTCTAGCTCTAGTTCAAGACATAGCACTCCCCTAATCCTAGCCCTTACCTTAACCCTAGACAGAGTTTTAACAGTAACACAAATCCTAACCTTAGCCCTAGACCAAACCAACCCTAACCCCAGCACTAGTCTTAGCACTATTCTGATCCTAGCACTAATACTATCCCTAACCATAACATATTTCTTGACAATAACCATACCCCAGACCTAACACTAGCACTGGACCAAATCTCATCCCTACCTCTAGCTCTAGGCCTAACCCTCTCAACCAATCCCTAATCCTAAACATAAACAAAACCTTAATCTAACCCTAGGACTAACACCCTAAACCTAAAGTAGCCCTAGACCTACCCTAGCTCTCACCCTCACCCTCACCTAACCTTAGTTGCATTCCTAACAATAGACCTAGCCTAGCCCTAATCCTAAACCTAGCAAAAGTCCTAATCTTAACCCTAAAACTATCCCAATCCATAGCCTTGGTCTGAGCCCTAGTCCTATTCTTCACCCTATAATTTTTCCTAAACATAACCGTAGTACAAACACAAATGATAACCCCAAAGAAGCCCTAGATCTAGACTTAACTATAGCCCTAGTTTACTGCTGACCCTAAAACACAACACACTTTGATGTGAATATGAAGAGATTGATGAACTACCTCAAAAATAATTCAAAAGAATGATCATAGTATTACTCAGAATCCTGGTCCTAAAACTAGTCCTAATCTTAGCATGAGTGTTTACCCTAGCCCTAACATTTACCCTAACAAGCACTAAGCCTAACTCTAGCCCTTGCCTTAACCCTAGCAAGAGCATTAACCTTAACCCTAAACCTAGACTAGTGATAACCCTACCCAAAACCTAATCTTGGAACTACAACTAGATAAACCTTAGATTTAACTGTAAGCCTAAACCTAACCTTGGACCAAGACCTAATCTTGACCTGAACACTAAACTAAACCCTAACCCTAACTGTAGACCTAGCCCTAGCACTAACATACCCAAAACCAAATCCTAGTCCTGTCATTAACTCTAGCTGTAGCCCTAATCCTAGCCTTAGCCTGAACCCTAGCACTAGCCCTAACAGAATCTGAGCCCTTATAGGAACCAAATCCCTATCCCGGAGCATAACTCTAACCCTATCCCCAACCTTAGTCCTAGCCCTAACCCTAGCACTAACCATATCCCTTGCCATCTCTCTGGTCTAGGTCTAGACCAAGAACTAGCCCTAGCCCTGACCCTAACCTATGCTAACCCTAGCTCTAGCCCTAGTTCTCTAATTTTTTTAGAAGAGATTTATTCTTGGCAGATTCCAGGATGGCTAAATAGGGAAAAGATGTACTTCTTTAGACAAGTGGAAAAAGCAGGAAGGAAGTACATTCCCATGGGAGAGTTAGAGAAATTTGCAGTGGAAATTCTAAAGAAGGAAAATGGATGCTGTCAATCAGTGTGGAAGGTGCAGATGTGCCACAACTAGCAGACATCACACATGATCCCTGCAGCTAAGAGCTGGAGGATATGCCAGCTTGAGAAAGTGAGGTGAGAGCTGCCAACTGGAGAGTGAACCAACAGATGAAAGACCTCCCTCTCCCCCTCCCTCTCCCTCTCCCTCTCCCTCTCCCTCCCCCTCTCCCTCATCTCTATCACCCTGCCTCACCTTCTCTCTCTGTGTAACTCTTTCAAATAAATTCTAAAAATCTAAAAATTAACTTATAAAAAAAGAAAGTAAGGTGAGAGCATACTGCAGCAATCCATGCCACTGCTGATATTGATAGAGGAAGAGCCTTGTGAACCACACCATCTATTTTTCTTAAGCTTGATTGATAAATTGATTTGAAAGGTAGAGTTACAAAGAGGTAGAGAGAGAGAGAAGTATTCCATGCACTAGTTCACTCCTCAGATGGCTACAACAGCTGAAGCTGCACCAATCCAAAGCCAGGAGTCAGGAGATTCTTCCAGGTCTCCCATATGAGTGCAGGGGCCCAAGGACTTGGGCCATCTTCTACTGCTATCCCAGGCCGTAGCAGAAAGCTGGATAGAAAGTGGAGCAGTCGGGACTCAAACCGGCACCCATATGGGATGCTGGCACTGCAGGCAGCAGCTTTACCTGCTATGCCACAATGTCGGCCCTGGACCACACCATCTTTAAGTCCATCATGCAGCCCTAATGAGGGGCAGGGTATCTGCCTAACCCAGTGAAAGAAAAGCATGTTTCTTTCTCCCCATCCCCTCACAAAGGGTGCCTGTCAACCAGTGAGGAGAATGCGCCATTTTGACATCAGTAGCAACTGTGGCAGCTCTTGTGCATATACGTGATCAGGTGATTTCACTAGATGGAAAAGAATCTATGTTACCCACTGACTTTGAGTGTGTCAGAGGATCAGCAGGAGGCTGGGTACCCACATAAGACTGTGAAGTGGCTCCCAGCCTCAACATATCACAGGCTCTAGGCCTCAAACTTCCGAGACAGAGCACCACAGGCAGCTAGCTCTGGAAATGTCTCTGCTCTTTCTGTAAATAGGACAGATAGGTGGAGTGGAGAGATCTTTGTGTGCTGAGACTACAGAAACTCTGTGACTGCACTATAGGGTGCAGGGTATAGCTGGGTCTCTGGGCAATCAGTGTGTCTCATGCCAGAGCTTCAGAACTCCCTGTTTACCTCACTGCAAGAGATCTGTGCTCACACTGAGTACTACACAGATCTTTTGTAGTGCCCAGTATGGGCTAACCCAGTGTGTTAATCACCTTGGAAGAGGAGGTGAGGATGTGATTACACCAACAGAGGTGATCATATCCTGTCCCTTGCTGACAATAGAGGGGATCTACCATGCCCAACTTGGGTGTCACCCTGGATACCTGCCCCACCCTGTAGCACTGATCAGATCTCCTTGCCACACCCAGCCTCTGGGTATTCACTGAAAGAACAGACACTCCACTGAGCCACAGAAGTTTCGTTCAAAGATGAAATACATAAGATGAGAAAACCAGTAAGTGTTTTCACACATGTCTAAAAATAAATGTAGAAATTAAAAAAAAAATAAGGAAGACATGATTCCTCCAGAGGAACACAACACTTCAATGTGAATATGAAGAGATTGATGAATTACCTCAAAAAGAATTCAAAAGAATGATCATAATATTACTCAGAAGCAATGAAAAACAAATTAATGAGTTAAAGAAATCCATACATAAACATGGAAGAAAAATTTTCCCATGAGATTGAGACTTTGAAGAAAAATCAAACTGAAATATTAAAAATGAAAGATTTAATATGTCAAATAAAAATACAGTGGGAAGACTTAACAATAGACTTGGTGAGGCAGAAGAAGGAATATTCAAGCTAGAACACAAATCTTTAGAAATATCTGTCAGACTAAAACAATAAGAAGAAATTAGAAAATTTAAAAACAATGTTGGTGATGTATAGGATATTATCAAATGACTCAACATACAGGTCTTAGGAGTTCCTGAATGTGTGGAAAGAAAGAATGGATTGGAAGAATTTTTCAGTGAAATAATTACATAAAACTTCCCTAATTTGGAGAAAGAATGTGACATCCAGGTACAGGAGGTATACAGAACTCCTAAAAGACATGATCAGAGAAGATCCTCACCATGACACACTGTAATCAAACTTTCAACAGTAAAATATAAAGAAAAGATTCCAAAATGTGCAAAAAAAATGCTAGATTACTTTCAGGTGATCTCCAATTAGACTCACAGCTGATTTTTTTTTTTTTGACAGGCAGAGTGGACAGTGAGAGAGAGACAGAGAGAAAGGTCTTCCTTTGCCGTTGGTTCACCCTCCAATGGCCGCCGTGGGCAGTACGCTGCGGCCGGCGCACCGCGCTGATCCAGAGGCAGGAGCCAGGTGCTTATCCTGGTCTCCCATGGGGTGCAGGGCCCAAGCACTTGGGCCATCCTCCACTGCACTCCCTGGCCATAGCAGAGAGCTGGCCTGGAAGAGGGGCAACCGGGACAGAATCCGGCGCCCCGACTGGGACTAGAACCTGGTGTGCCAGCGCCGCTAGGTGGAGGATTAGCCTATTGAGCCACGGCACCGGCTTCACAGCTGATTTTTAATCATAAACACTACATGCAGGCTAGGAGAGAATGCAGAGAAATAGTTCATGTATTAAAAGAAAAAATAAACTGTCAACACAGAATATTGTATCCTGCAAAGCTCTTATGAATGAATATGAAATAAAGACCTTCCATAACAATTAGAAATTGAAAGAATTTATCACCTCTCATCCAGCCAAACCCTCAGCCAACATCTTATTGGATGGAGAAATGCTGGAAGCATTTCCACAAAGATTTGGAATCAGAAAAAGATGCCTACTCTCAACACTGGTACTCAATATAGTCCTGGAGGTTTTAGCCAGAGGTGTTAGGCAAGACAAAGAAATCAACTGAATCCAAATTGGGAAGGAGGAATTCAAACTATCCCTATTTGCAGATGGCATCATTCTATATAGAGAAGAAGCAAAGGACTCCACCAAGACTACTGGAAACCAAAAGAGTTTAGTAAAGTGGCAGGATATAAAATTAACACACATAAAAAAGATCAATAGACTTTGTATACACAGGCAATGCCACAGCTGAGAAAGAATTTCTAAGTTCCGTCTTATTCACAACAGCTACAAAAAGTTAAATACCTTGGAATAAATTTAACCAGGGAGATGAAAGATCTCTATGATGAAAATCACAAAACATTAAAGAAAGAAACAAAGACACACACACAAAAAATGGAAAACTCTTCCATGTTCGTGGATTGGAAGAACTAACATCATCAAAATGTCCAAATACTATCAAAATCAATTTACAGATTTAATGGAATCCCAATCAAAATACCAATGACATTCTTCTCTTATCTAGAAAAAAAAAGATGCTAAAATTCATATGGAAACAGAAGAGACCCTCAAAAAGTAAAGCAATTTTAAACTACAAAAACAAAGCCAGAGGCACCACAATACCAGAGTTCAAGACATACTATAGGGTTAAAATAAAAATATCTTGGCAATGCCCCTTCGGCATAGTAGGCTAAGACTCTGCCTGTGGTTCCAGCATCCCATATGGGTGCCGATTCAAGTCCCTGCTGCTCCTCTTCCAATTCAGATCTCTGCTGTGGCCTGGGAAAGCAGTAGAAGATGGCCCAAGTGCTTGGGCCCCTGCACTCATGTGAGAGATCTGAAGAAGCTCCTCACTCCTGGCTTTCAATCAGCTCAGCACTGGCCACTGCAGCCATTTAGGGAGTGAACCAGCAGATGGAAGACCTTTCTCTCTGTTTCTTCCTCTGTCTGTAACTCTACCTCTCAAATAAATAAATAAAATCTTTAAAAATTATTTCAATTAAAAAAAAGATTTAGTGACTTTAAGCATGGAATAATTGTATGTTTTGTGTAAGGCATGTATTTCATGGAGCCAGTAGTGAAAAGATAATAGTTTGAACAGGATTTACCTCCAGAATTCATTAAGTCCCAAAGACACAGATGGATAGTACTTACAGGACTGAAGTCTTGACCCAATTATGGTGTCTGAAGGTGGAGTCTCTGGAAAATGGTTGGATTAAGGAGGAGCTCCAAAAATTGATCACTGTATCTTTATAAGGAAAGACCATATACACTGGACAGGCATTCTTGTTCCCTCTGGTTCCTGTTTTACCACGTGATCCTTCCTTTGCATACACTCCACCAGCCTCTGGCCACATGTGTCCTGAACCAGTGGGCCTGTATGACCTTGGACAGTGAACCCACAACATTAGAAAAAATAAATTTTTCCCTTTATACATTAGCATCTCTTGGGTATATTAGTGGTAGTAATGCAAAGCTACTACAATTCCCTAGTTTAATTTTTTTGGATTTTCTTAAAGATTTTTTTATTTGAAACTCAGAATTACAGAGACAGAGAGGAGTTAAAGAGAGAGATCTTCCATCTGCTGGTTCACTCCTGAATGGAAGCAACTTTTTTTCATAACATTAATATTTATTGTTTTATATGCATACTGTATTGAAAACCCAAGCCAAGTTTACTCACAGAAATTATACAATTATATACTGCTTCACAAAGGCAGTAAACACACTACATTCTACAAAATCTACTTTACAGAAATTTTAAAATTCTAAATATCAAAAAGTATAGCTGAGGAAACAGGTATAAATTTGGCAGCCAGTAATTTTGACAAGGAAGTTGCAGCTCACATGACTTTAAATATGTGAATTTGAAAATATTGAGTTTACAGTAATCATTGTGCTTTGTGTTGATTTGAAAAATATAACACTGGCTTCTCCCAGGCCTCCCACATGGGTGGGAAAGACTTGGGCCATCTTCTGCTGCCCTTCTGGGCACATAAGTGGGAAACTGGATTAGAAGTGGAGCAGTCAGGACTTGAACCAGAGCCCATATGGGATGCCAGCACTGCAGACAGCAGCTTAACCTGCTGTGCCACAGTTTCCCTCCCCTTAGTTTAATTTTTGAGAAAGAGGGTCCTCCTACTGTAACTTATTTTATGTCCACTGAACCTGCACTGCTCTTAGGTAACTAGACTGCACAATAAATCTCAGCAGTACCTTCCTAGGATCCAAGAAACTCCTTATCTTCTCTAAGGTCTGGTTCCTAATGTCCCTCAGTCCCAGAATCTCACACTCCTTAAAATTACCATAGAAAGGCCTCATATTCCAACCCTCTAAGTAGTTCCTCTCAATAGTCTCTATGGTGAAAAAACAGAAAAGAAAGAGAAATGACTGTGCGTGTATTATCTGCTTATTTTTACTAGTATTTTTGATTTCAAAAGTAGAATAAAACAACCTTTTAAGATTTTATTTATTTATTTGAGAGGTAGAGTTACAGACAGAGAGAGGGAAAGACAGAAAGGTCTTTGATCCATTGGTTCACTCCCCAAATGGCCGCAATTGCCAGAGCTGGGCCGATCCAAATGTTGATTCTCTTCAGGATAGATGTCAATCACCCCCACTGCTTCTAGACTTAAAAATGAAGTCCCGCAGTCTTATAAAAGTAAGATACAGAGTGATATTACTATGGTGTATATGGTTTCTCCCCTAAAGGTTCATGTGCTGGGAGCTTGGTCAAGTACAGCAGTGTGGAGATGGTAGACTTTTGAGAGGTGGGGCCTACCTTAATGCTCTCTCACAGGATTCATGATGGTCTTGTGGAGTGGATTAATTCTCATGAAAAGAAGAAGTCAGAAAAATCTACGTTCAGCTATCTCAGATCCCCATCTTGCTCTGTGTCGTCATGTGCCTCATATGCCAGGAGGCCCTCACTAGCGCCAGTCAGATGTTGGCCCCATACTCATGAATCTGCAGGACTGTGAGGTTAATAAACCTATTTTCTTTATAAATTCAGGAGCATCAGGTATTTTGTTGTAGTAAAAAAAAAAGCAGAGTAACATATCTATGAGGTACATCACACTCTAAAAGAATTCCTTGAATTTTATAAATTACATGAGCATAAATCCAAGGAACATGAGTCAGACTGTATATTAAGAGTGTGGGATAATACAAAGAACATAAAGTTGGATCAGGTCATATTTACTGATATCAACCATGCAGAGATTTTGTCTTTAATGGCACAGGTAAGAGAGCTAAAATGGAGCTGTGTTTGACTGGTGGATTGAAACATGGACCGAAACATGGCTGATTATGAATGACCTGGAAATGCTCAATCTCTGGTTAAGGTAAGAAGAAGGCATTCAGAGGCTTAGGGAAAATAGTGTCAGAGTAGATTTGTTAATTAAGAACTTCTCACTCAGGCAGGCATTGGGCACAGAAGTTAATTTTCACCTGGGACACCAACATCCATGTCAAAATTTGTTAGCTTAAATCCTGGCTCCACATTCCATTCACTACAGCTTCCTGCCAATGTACAACATGGGAGGCAGCTGGTGATGGCCCAAGTACATGATGAATCCCTGTCACCAATGTGGGAAACCTTGGGTTCCTGACTCCTGGTCTTGAATTGGTCCACTCCTGATTGCTCTGGGCATTTAAGGAGTAGACTGGCAGATGGGAAATCTCCGAGTTTCATATAAATAAATAAAATAGCTTATGACCCACTAACACTGGGTCCCAAGGATATGTTTTTCTGAAAGAAAACCCAACACTGTTGAAGCACTGGGTAATCACTTTCCTCTGTGAGCCAGACTATATAGCCAGAACCATAACACAACTTGAAAAACCAGATACAATGGAAGAATTGGATCCCAGGGTAGCCAGGGCCAAGTGGTAGCGTCCAATACCCAAAGCAGGTGGGCATGAAATGGAGAAGAGTCAATCTGACTTGTAGAGACCAATGGCATTTGTCAGTTAATCATGGTATTGCCAGATGTGAAATGCAAGGGTACTTTTAAAAGTTCATGAAAAAATGGAATTCAATGCTAAGTTTACTTTAGTGCAAAAAGTTTTTGAAATCCATGTAAATTTTTTGCATAACATATATTTTCCATGAACTTTTTGCAAGACACTCCCATGTATGGATTTCAAAAATCTGCACCAAAATTAACTTACTCTTTAATTCTATCTTCCATAAATTTTTAAAGCTATTTATTTACCCTTATTTATTTGAAACAGACTTCACAATTGACTATAACAGTCAAGACTGCCATGCCAAAGCCAAGAGCCAGGAAATCCATCTGGGTGTCCCTTATAGGAGCCAGGGACCCAAATACCTGAGCCATTACCTGCTGCCTCTTGGATATGTATTAGAATAAAGTTGGTCTGGAAGCAGAGGCAGGACTCAAACCCATGCATTTTGATACAGAACACAGCTACCCCAAGTGGTGCCTTAACCACTGCACAATGCCTGTACCTCCATGAATTTTTTAAAGTAGCTCCATAGATAAGAAGCCTACTAAGTTCTTACTTGATTTGTATATTAAAGTTCTAAGTAAAGTGAACAAGTCTGATTTGATTCATAAAAATAGTCCCAGTTCATCACTAAATTCCTAGATCTTAACCACTTAACACACTCAGAATGCTTGACAAGGAGAGCAGTTTCTCTCAAGGAAAGACCCATTTGCACTACAAAAAAAAATTATCCTGCTAATATTTGTCCCAACCTTCCCCAGAGATATCTATGGTCTTTTACTATGATAACCATACATTGAGGAAAAGAAAATAGACATTTCAGAAATGACTGGACACTGGCTCTGAACTAGCACTATAAGAAGTCAAAGAATAAGTGTGTTCTGCAGTCAAAGGAGGGGTGTCTGAAGGTCACGTGATAAACGGAATTTTCTCACAGTGCATCCAAAATACCCCAGAACCCATCTTATGATTATTTCCTGAGCTCCAGAATGGATAACTGGAACAGACATACCACCTACCAGAATCCCCAAAATGGTTTCCTGACCTGTAGAATGAGAGCTATTACTAAGGATAAGACCAAAAGGAAGTCATTTAGAACTGCCTTTATTTAGGAAAGCAGAGAATTAAAAACCATCTCTCATCCTCAAAGAGAATGAGGAAATCACTGTCACCATTCAGAATTCAAAGAACAAGTATGATTATCATTAGCCTGTGAGGAAGACCTATAGAACTTAAGAGAATTATAAATTTGATGAGATGTTAACTCCAATTACAGATGCTGTGCCAGTGTGGTTTTGTTGTTTGAGAAAATTAACAAATCACATGGTACCTGCTATGCAGATATTGATCTCTGATTTAGTCCATTTTGTGCTGTTATAAAATTGAAGCTTTTGACTTTTGTCTATGTCCAATCCCTTGTGTTGTAAACTTCCTTGGTTATAAGAAATGTAAAAAAGCCCAGAAGTCAGTCTCACAGGTGGCTGCTTGCCTCCTTCAGTAAGTGCTGGTCAAGCATCTTGTCTATAGTCACTGTGCATACATAGTAAGATCATTTTGACTGTGGCCTGGCTGAGGGCTATCGAAGCCCTTGACTGCACAACTGGTACTTCAACGTATTGGTAACCAGCAGTGCTGAGCAAAGCCCAGGCACTCTGACTAGGAGATTTGCACTGGGAAAGCAACTGAATTTCCTCTTCTAGTCATCTAGGAGGGACTGGCTCCCTTTTCTTTTCCCAGAAATGCTAGCTCCAAGGACATGCACAATACCCTGGGGGTCGAGTGTGTGTGTAGTTGCAGCAAGGGAAGGAGGAACACGGGAGATGTGAGGCTGCTATCCCTGCCTGAATGACTTCTTAAACCATCAGACTGCTATGCTTTATTCTCCCACGGGGCAGTTGCCTTCCTTACACAAATCTCACAAAGGACCATCTACATGTCCATGCCTGAGGTGTACAATAACAATGGTACATAAGTATGTCCCCAGTCAGAAATGGTCACTAGGCTATATGCAGTACTCAGCGCTCTGACAAAATCCCAGTAAGTGAAGCCCCTGCTGACCTGTTAGGGTATTGTGCTGTTACTTACTTTAAAGGTGGGACAGAGAGCATCTGTGAAACAGGGTGAACCCAATGGCAAGTCATGCCAGGATATGGCCAATCGATTATTCCTGTCTTGGGACATTTGAGGATGGGAAAAGATGAGATATCTCTCCCCCAACCACAGTACAGTGCACACTAAACTGCAATCCTGCCAGCAATTTGGTGGTTCTGCCCAAGTAATCTTTCTGCATCATGAAACCAGTTACTTCGCAAATAGCAGTTAATTGGAAGCTAAGTAGGTGACTCTAATCTTAGATGGACCACCCTGGTTATGATGCTAATTGTTTGAATTGCTTCCTATTCATTCTCCTGGTGAGAAAGGGCTTCCCCCCATGAAGTTATGGAATAGTTGAACACATGACACCAGACAGGTAGGATCAACATTAATTTATTGTTCACAAATACTCTCAGAACATGTAAGGACACCTAGTGCTATTCAGAGCCCACAGGGATCCCACATGGGAGCACAGTGAAAAAACAGGAGCTGTGGGAAGCAATTTTGCAGTATTAACTGGGTGCAGTGGCCTGTTTGCAGTGAGTGGACATGATAGGTTTTTTGAATAATTCCATGGGCTGGCAGGGAAGTGTAACTTGCTCCTCATAGATAAGCAAGAACTGTGCCTGGTCCTACTGATCAGGAGGGCTGTCTGATTAAGGATCTTATCTGCAAGAGCAGAGTAGGGAAGAAAACTTCTGGTTAGGCCATTCTCAGCTGCAGATGTCAGGAGAGCTTAATCTCAAGCCAGTTAATATAATCTGATATATATTAAAGATATATAAAAAGATATACAAAAGCAATTTGAATATTTATTAATTGTGATGATAGTTTCAGTGCTGAGATGGGGCTGACAAAAATACTTTACTATAGAAATAAGATGTCATAAAGGTAATGAGGAACTTAAGATAATTCTGAAAAGACTTAGAAAAGTGAAAAGCTGTACTTAGTAGTTATCAGCCTAACAGTGCTGAGATTGTCCTGTTACCCAAAGCCCTGTAACTCCTCCATGGAAAAACAAGTACTAAATGCCAGGTTTCCTTTTAGTAAATTATATGAGATTTTATATATGTGTATATATATATATATTATATTACAATATATATTATTTAATCATATATCAGTTTACATAAACTCATCAATATTGCTATAAACATACAGAGTGTGTTGGTTGGTTATTTATTCATTTATTTATTCAATACAATTTTTAAGCAGAGTATAGGGTATTTAATACACTTTTTTAAGCAGAAAATAGGGTTACACAAAAGTTTAGCAAAAAGTACAAAGAATTCCCATATGGCACTTCATCTCTTCTCCACAGTTTCCTCTAAAAGCATCTTGCATTAGTGTGGTACATATGCTAACAATTTGTTGATCCAATACCAATACATTACTATTAACTAAAGCCCAAGATCTGCATTAGTGTTCATTCTGTTTTGCATTCTGTGGGTTTTGACAATTGTATAATGACATATAACCACCATTACAGTACCCCACAGAAAGACTTGATATCTTCCAAACCCCCTCTCCACCTGTTCATCCCATTCTCCCTTCCTCGGAACCCGACAACCACTTATCTTTTCATGGTCTCCATAGTTTTTTTTCCTTTTCAGAATGTCACAACTACAGCATGAAAGCCTTTTCAGACTGGCCATCTTTTGGCTAACAATATTCACTTAAGGTTCCTTCATGACTTTCTGTGACTGAACAGTATCTTTATTGTCTGCTCATGTATCATCCTGCAACGTTACTATAATTGCTTATTACTGCAAGTAGATTTTATGTTAGAATTTACTACAAAGATAATCACATCATCTGTGAATATAGTTTTGTTTCTTCCTTGCAAATCTATGTGTCTTTCATTTCCTTTACCTGTCTCACTGCATTAGCTAGTATTTTCACAAGGATTCTGAAAAGTAACAATGAGAGGGGACATGTTGTCTTGCTCCTAATCTTAGTGGGAAAGCACCTAAATTTTAGACATTAAATATGTTAGCTTGTAAGCTTTGTAGCAGTTCTTAATCAAGTTGAGAAAGTTTCTGTGTGCCTAGTTTGTTGAGTGGCTTTTATCATGAATAGATCTTTGTCATCAACAGATGCTTTCACATCATTTACTGTATGATGATATTTCATCTTTGACCTGATGGTATGCTATATATATGTAGATTACTGAATGTTAAATAAGCCTTGCATACTTTGTCATGTATATAATCTTTTTCATACTTTGTTATTTGATTTGTTTATATTCTGTTGAAGACTTCTGCCCACGGCAGACACTGGTCTATATATTTCCTTTCCTGTAATACTGGTTTGGTATTAAAAATGCTGGCTTCATGGAATCAGGAGTGTTCCCTTTGCCATTATTTTCTGGAAAACACTGTACTGCACAGAACTGGTATCATTTCTATCTTAAATGTTTGGCAGAATTCACCAGTGAACACATCAGTCCTGGTATGTTTTGTTTTGTTTTGTAAAATTATCTATGATTAATCCAATTCCCCTTAATATGTTTTTTAACAAGATTTATTCTTGAGTGCCAATAGAATCTTAAAAGGAACTGGTCCATATCAGCTAGGTTATCAAATTTTTGGGCACAGTTGTCCATAATCTTCCATGTTCCTTTAAATGTCTATGGGATCAGCCAGCGCCACGGCTCACTAGGCTAATCCTCCACCTATGGCAGCGGTACTCTGGGTTCTAGTCTCGGTTGCTCCTCTTCCAGTCCAGCTCTCTGCTGTAGCCTGGGAAGGCAGTAGAGGATGGCCCAAGTGCTTGGACCCTGCACCCGCATGGGAGACCAGGAGGAAGCACCTGGCTCCTGGCTTCGGATTGGCACAGCGCGCCAGCCAGAGCAGCCATTTGGGGGGTAAACCAACAGAACGAAGACCTTTCTCTCTCACTGTCTAACTCTGTCAAAAAAAAAAAAAGTCTATGGGATCAATAGCAATGGATCCTCCTTAATTTCCAATATCAGCAATTTTTCTCCTTCTTTTATTTAACCAAGTCGAGTTTACCATATTATTAAACTTTCCAAATGACCAGCTTTGAGTTTTATTAAAATTTCTTCCAATTTCATCAATTTTTACCGTAATTTATTTTTCTGCTAATTTTTGATATAATTTCTCTTATTTTCCTAGTTTCCAAAAATGAAAATGATCCACAATCATTCCACAACCTAAGAATACTGGATTGTGTAATCTTATTTACATGATCTGATCATGTAATAGCCTATGACTTTTAAATTGTCAATAGAATCCCCATCCCAGCTTGATTCTGGTTCTGTTCCAGCCTCACTCCTTCACAAACTGTCAAAACTCTGGTTTACAGCCCAACAGACATGAGCAGCATCTAGTCTGTATTTGTGAGCCTTTTCCCTAAGCCCTGTCTTGCAGGGAGCTGCTTACAAATAGTCCTCAAGACAAGGGATGGAGCACAGGTGAGAAGAGAAGAACATTAAGGAATAGGAATTTCTTCTCCCAATGCACAGAATACATTAAGGATAAATCTAATCATTTTAACCTGGTTATTCTACCTCTCTATGCTTTTAAAAGGCTTCATAATCAAACAGTCACAAGAGTGAGGGTTACAAAAAGAATGCAATTAACACCAGTGAACTTCTCAAAATCAAATATTGATTCCTTTGTAACATTGTTGTGATTCAGATTCCAGACTTTTCAGTTTTATAATCTAACTGTGTTGATGGATACTTAAATTGATAGAATTACACACACTCATATAGGGAGCATTTAAAATATAGTAAAATCTGAATATTAAAGTTTGAATCTGGTTATCATAAATTTCTTGTACTTCCTAATATACTATGGTTATATAAGATATTATCATTGGAAATAGCTTGATGACAGGCACATGGGAACTCTGTACTCTTATCGCACCTTCTGTGATTAAACAATTTTATTAATTTCTTAATTTTTTAAAGCTTTATGGTTCTAAAACATACATAAAAATTAGAATTTCTGATGGTTTCAGAAGGACAATTATAGTATCAAACTTGTAGTATTTTATTACTTCTATAGAAAATCTTCAATTTATATTTCTTAAAATTTCACCTCCATATTCCTCCTGAAACAATCTAACTTGCATTTATTGCTGAAACCCTTTACAAATGCCAATAATCTCTAAAACCTGATTCAGTATTGGGATATCACTTAACAGTTGCAATGTTGAATAAGGCCAAATTATAGATGAAAGTTACTGAATGTTCAAGGTCACAACAGAATACTGTGAAATGTAATGGAGGCTATCCTATGGCTGAACATATTTAATATTCATTTCACTCATAAGATTTTTCTCCTGTGTGTGTTCTCTGATGTACAATGAGGTTTGACTTTTGAGAGAAGGTTTTTCTACATATGTTACATTCATAGGGCTTCTCCCCTGTGTGTGATCTCTGATGTTTAGCAAGGTCTGATTTACGGTAAAAAATTTTCCCACATTCATTGCACTGACAGGATTTCTCTCCTGTGTGAGCTCTGTGATGTACGGTGAGGGATGATTTGTGACTAAATGATTTCCCACATTCACTACACTCAAAGGGTTTCTCCCCTGTGTGTTTTCTCTGATGTAAAATAAGCCCTGACTTCACACAGAAAGATTTTCCGCAGTCATTACATTTATAGGGCTTGTCTTCTGTATGAGTTCTCTGATGTACAATTAGAGCTGACTTATGGCAGAAAGCTTTTCCACATTCATTACATTCATAAGGCTTCTCACCTATATGAATTCTCTGATGTTGAGTGAGCTGTGACTTCTGACAGAAGGTTTTCCCACATTCATTGCATTCATAGGGCTTCTCCCCTGTATGGGTTCTATTATGTTTAGTCAGATATGATTTATTGTAAAAGATTTTCCCACATTCATGACATTCATAGGGTTTCTCTCCTGTGTGTGTCCTGTAATGTTGAGAGAGTGTTGACTTATGACTGAAGAACTTCCCACATTCAGGACATGCAAAGGGTTTCTCCCCTGTGTGAGTTCTCTGATGTACTGTCAAGTCTGACTTCAAACAGAAGGTTTTCCCACATTCATAACATTCATAAGGTTTCAACCCTGTATGAATTATTTGATGTCGAGTGAGTACTGACTTGTGGTAGAATGTTTTCCCACATGCATTGCATTCATAGGGTTTATCCCCTATGTGAGTCCTTTGGTGCTGTGTAAGATGTGACTTTTGACAAAAGGATTTCCCACATTCAGGACACTCAAAGGGCTTCTCACCCGTGTGAGTTCTCTGATGTACTGTAAGGTGTGAATTCATACAGAAGGATTTCCCACATTCATAGCATTCATAGGGCTTCAGTCCTGTGTGTGTTCTCTGATGTTTAGTGAGGTCTGACTTCTGATAAAAGGTTTTCCCACATGCATTACACTGATAGGGCTTCTCACCTGTATGCGTTCTTTGGTGTAATGTGAGGGCTGACTTGTGGCTAAAGGCTTTCCTACATTCATTGCACTCAAAAGGTTTCTCCCCTGTGTGTGACCTCTGATGTTTGGTGAGGTTTGACTGCTCCCAGAAAGTTTTTCCACATTCACTACATTGAAAACGTTTCTCTCCTGTGTGTATTCTCTGATGTCGAGTAAGGTGGGACTTCTCCCAGAAAGCCTTCCCACATTCACTACATGCAAAGCGCTTCTCTCCTTTATGAATTTTCTGAAGTTGTAAGAAAGATAACTTCCTCCTGAAATTATATCCACTTTCATTATATTCATAGTGTCTCACATGTGCTCCATGTTTCCATAGGGTGGACTTCAAACCTAAGGATTTCTGACAATTACTAAACGCATAGTGATTTTCCTTTAAGGGCAGTATCTGATGGAACAAGAGGCATGAATTATCACGGAAAGTTCTCTGATATTCATTTAATTCACAATCATTTTCTTGTGTAATCCCTCTCTTGTGTGTACTGAATATTTCCTTTTCAAGGAAGGTTTCCTGAGGTGTGCTGTATTCAAAATCTTGCTCTAAAGTGTGAATCTTCTCATGCTGAGCTGGGTCCTCATGATGACTTATAGTTTCCCCATTTTTAAAAAATTCACTTTTCTCTCTAGTGTGAGTTTTCTCTTGCTTAAATTTGAGCAGAAATTTTCCACAGGCATTAAACTCATCAGGCTTTTTTCCTAAATGGTTTTTCTTACTAATAACCAGTTCTGAAATATTATTGAAATTCAATCCACCTGAGTTAAACTGGCAAAGTACTTTTCTAGAAGGAAAAGAATTTATGTCCAAGCTAAATGGTTTTTCGGTTATATTACCTTGTTCCTTAGTCAGTGTTTTGTTATTGATGAATATACATTCCCAAAAATGTTTCAGGTGATTTTCTTTGCTCCTTTCATTTAGGTGATCAGCTTTCCAAATTCCTAGAAATAAGAGAAATTAATCCTACCATACAAATAACAACACATTTCTTAGGAGAATGAGACCTTTAATAAATGCTATATGTTGTAAATGACACTGGTTTTTCATCAATTTTTTAAGGATGAAAATAATTGCAAGTATATTTATGTGTAAATATGCACATGCCTATATATGTGTGTACATATATGTGTAAATGTTTGTATGCACAGAATTTAAAGTATTTGAGGTGAAAACACAAAAAATTAGAAATAAAGGTATGGCACAGACAAAATGGGGAAAAGAATTTGGCTGCTGGAACACACACATCTGATTTCCAATTTATAAATGTTATGCATAATAGTAAATGCTTCCATCTAAACTTCTCCACGCATCCTCCAAAGGAAAAAAAACTATAAGGATCAATATGATGACAACAAATAACATTACCTGAAACAATTCATGACTTTACTATAACAAGGATATAGACCACTTCTAACTTGAAATCCCAACTAAGTAGGGAAATATTCAAGTATAGAAGATACAGACAGCCCGTGTCTTTGATCAAAGTCAGCTGGAGACTGCGGGGATCATAGGGAAAAGAGCAAACAGTCCTGGAATTGAGGGAACACAAAGAAGCCTGTTCCCATAAAAGGGAAAGTTCCACTGAGTGGGAAAGTACTAAGATGTGTGAGTTCAGGAAGATGATTGCTCAGCATACTGGTAGGAAAATGGTGCAGTTTTATCTGTGGCACGATCTACACCCTGATTTACATCCTATGCCCTGGCTCCCACCGCCACAGCTGAAAGCCAGGTAGCCACATGGCCCAACTACCTGTGTCAAGCCCGACTCCCATCCTAATGGGATTCACTGCTCCTGCTTTCCTGCCTGCCCTCCAGCAAAGTTTTAAAAGGGCCTGTTCCTGAACATGTGGCTCTCTTTTGGCTCTTCTCTCCCCTCTCTTGGCTCCTCTCGTCTCTCTTCCCATCTCTCCTCTCCTTGCTAGCTCTCTCCTCTCTGTCTCTCTCTCTTACAGTCTCCTTCTCTCTCTCTTGCCTTCTTCGCCCCTTCCCTCCAGCCTGCTGGCTTTTCCCCCAATAAACCCTTTCCCTTACTCAGGTGTTTGGTGTGTTTTGTGATGGCCTAACAGAAACACATAACATATACTGGGAAATGTAAGACATGGCAAGTTAATCAACATCACTAATGAAAATGTACAAACAACAAAGGGATCTTAGGAAATAGGATTTAAATTACAAGAAAACTGTTATAGACTAAATTGTACCTCTCCCCACAACTCAAGCTGAAGTCCTAACATCCAATGTGAATGTATTTGGAGATATGGCCTTTTAGAGAATAATTAAGGCTAAAGAGGTCATAAGGACAGAACTGTAAGAGGACTAGTGTCTTAATAGATGAAGATTCTAGAGTGCATGCTTGCATATTCTCTGTGTGTGTGTGTGTGTGTGTGTGTGTGTCCAGAGAAAGGGTCATGTAATGGATGTAATGACACAGCAAGAAGGTGCCATCTGCAAGCCAGAGATAGGCCTCACCAGAAACCAACTCTGTGGCACCTTGATCTTGTAGTCTAAGCCTACAGAATTGTAAGAAAAGAAACTTACATTGTTTAAGCAACCCAGTCTTCATATTTTATTTTGCTTCTCAAGCAGAATTTTTTTATAAAAAGCTCAAAGGGAAATTAGACATAACTGAAATTTTAATAAACAGTACTGAATTAGGACATGAAACAAGATGAAAAGGCAACATAAGAAAATGAAGAAAAAAGAAAATTAAATGTAAAGAAATGTTCTTGTAGTTCCAATTAAAATTATCATGTTTAACACACACATACATTTATACTTTGTAAAAATAAATAAAACAAGTCTAATACTAAAAACTATTAAGGAAACTCTCCACAAATGAAATAGGACCTGATCCACATATTCAAAGGAGCCACCATGAATTTGGGAAAGAACAGACTTGTCTACTACAACAGCTAAGTAAAACTACAAGGCCTTAAAATTAAATACAAATTCATGTAGACATCAGAAGCCACGTGCAGGGGCCCAAGCACTTGGACCATCCTCTACTGCTTTCCCAGGCCATAGCAGAGAGCTGAATCAGTAGTGAAAAGCTGGGACTCAAACCAACGCCCATATGGGATGCTGGTACTGCGAGCAGCAGCTTTACCGGCTACACAGCAACTTTATCACAGTGCTGGTCCTTGGAGTCCTATGTATCTTTTGTTCAATTTCACTCCAGTAGTCCAGTTCACTTAACACCAGAAATACATTATGAGGAGTACATCCCTAGGTGATTTTATATGGAACACCATAGTATTCTTATAAAATCAAGAGTTTTAGTAAATATACATTTAGTGTGTGTGTGTATATATATATATATGTTTAGTAAAGATACATTTAAGGTATCTGCCAGTGTAATACAGTATGCTGTTTAACAGCAGTTTTTTTTCTATAAGTCTAAGAAGTACATTCTAAAATAATAATAGAAAGTATAACATAGCAAATACACAAACCAGTAAACATCTGTTAATTATCATTATCAAATGTCATATACTGGGGCTGACATCCCACATGAATGCTGCCTCTACTTCTGATCCAGCTCCCTGATAACGGAACAGCCTGGGGAAACCAGTGGACGATGGTCGAAGTACTTGATGGCCTGTCAGCCACGTGGGAGACCCAGAGGTTCGTGGCTCTTGGCTTTGGGCTAGCCCCACCCCAGCCAATGTGACCATCTGGAGAGTGAATCAGTGGATGGAATATCTCTCTCTCTCTGTTTCTCCCTCTCTTTCTGGGACTCTTTCAAATAAATTTTTAAAAAAATCTTTTTTAAAACATGTTATATACTGTACTTAATTATATATGCTATACTTTTATATAACTGGTAGCCAGGTTTGCTTACATCAGCACACTACAAACAAGTAAGGAATGTGTTTTTGCTATGATTTTAGAATGACTACAATGTCTCTAGGCAATAGGAATTTTTTAGCTGTTATAATGCTTTATTAAATGTTTTTAAAATGTATACTTTTTATTTGAAAGGCAAAGATACAGAGAAACAGAAACAGATTTTCCAACCACTGGTTTACTCCCCAAATACCTGCAATAGCCAGGGATCGGTCAGTCCATAGCCAGAGTCTAGAACTCAATCAGGGTCTCCCACATGGGTGCCAGGGACCCAACTACTTGAGCCATCACAGTTACCTCCCATTGTATGCATTAGCAAGAAGCCAGAACCAAAGTACAGCTGGAGCTGGGACTCAAACACAGGCACTTCAAAACAGAACAAAGGTATACCAAGCAATGTCTTAACTGCTGGGCCAAATGTCCACCCCATCATAACCATATGGGACCACTGTTGTATACACAATCCATCATTCACCAAAACATCATTATGTAGCACATGACTATCTAACTTTTTATGGAATGACTATAAATGGTGCTGTTTTTAATTTAGACTTTCATGTGTTTCACTGTTAGTAGAGAGAAATGTGATTTATACCTGTGTTCACCTTATATCCTGAAACTTTGTGGAAATCACTCATTAGTTGTAAAGATTTAAAATTCCTTAAAATTTTCCATATACACAATATTATCTGTAAATATGAACAGTTTTGTTTCTTCTCTGTGTATCTGTATGTCTTCTATTCCCTCTTGTTGTCTTACTGTGCTAGATAGAAGTTACAGTACTATAGGAAATAGTGGTGGTAGTGAACATACTTGCAATGTCCCCAGTTTACAGGAAAAGCATTTGGACTTTCACCATTAAAGATTATATTTGCTGGGGGCCGGCACTGTGGTGCAGCGGGTTAAAGCCCTGTCTTGAAGCGCCGGCATCCCATATGGGTGACAGTTCTAGTCCCGGCTGCTCCACTTCTGATCCAGCTCTCTGCTATGGCCTGGGAAAGCAGTAGAAGATGGCCCAAGTCCTTGGGCCCCTGCACCCACATGGGAGACCCAAAGCATGCTCCTGGCTATTGGCTCTTGGCTTCAGATTGGCAAAGCTCCAGCCACTGTGACCAACTGCGGAGTGAATCAGTGAATAGAAGAGTCTGTCTGTCTGTCTGTCTGTCTCTCTCCTTCTCTCTCTGCCTAACTCTTTCAAATAAACAAATCTTAAAAAAAAAAAAAAACCTGTATATATGAAATACATGAAATTTGTTCCCTTTATATAAATTTTAACAGGTACATTTGCAACTTTGTCATAGTCTATTAGCATCGACATTTTTTCACTTCAAGTGGAATGTAGAAATCTTAGTTCCATTTAAGTGACTTCACTCTCCTCACTATTAAAATATAATTGCTGCCGGCGCCGCGGCTCACTAGGCTAATCCTCCACCTTGCAGCGCCGGCACACCGGGTTCTAGTCCCGGTCGGGGTGCCGAATTTTGTCCCGGTTACCCCTCTTCCAGGCCAGCTCTCTGCTGTGGCCAGGGAGTGCAGTGGAGGATGGCCCAAGTGCCTGGGCCCTGCACCCCATGGGAGACCAGGATGAGTACCTGGCTCCTGCCATCGGATCAGCGCGGTGTGCTGGCTGCAGCGCACCAGCCACGGCGGCCATTGGAGGGTGAACCAACGGCAAAAGGAAGACCTTTCTCTGTCTCTCTCTCTCTTACTGTCCACTCTGCCTGTCAAATATATATATATATATATATAAATAAAATTGCCAGGCCAATACTGTGGTACAGTGGGTTAGGCTGACACCTACATGCTAGCATCCTATATCTGAGTGCCAGTTCAAGTCCCAGCAGTTCCACTTCCAATCCCGCTCCCTGATAATGTGCTGGGGAAAGCAGCGGAAGATGGCCAAAATGCATGGGCCCTGGCCACCCAGGTGGAAGACACAGATGGAGCTCTGGGCTCCTGGTTTCAGTCTGGCCCTGCCCAAGCCGTTGTGACCATTTGGAGAGTGAACCAGGAAATGGAAGATCTCTGTGTCTAACCTCTTTCTCTGTCACTCTGCCTGTCAAACAACTAAATCTTTAAAAAAGTAAAATATAATTGTCTTAGGTATATCCTCTACATATACAGAATCAAATCATGTATTATAAATTTTGCTCTATCAAATACTAGTATTATTTTAGGAAGTCAGAAGGATGCTTGTTATATTTACTCCTATTTTTTTCTAACTTCCAACATTCTCTCTTCTCTGAAGTTCCATGCCCCCCTGCATTATTTCCCTTAGAAATTCCTCTTGCCATATTTTAAAGGCAACACTTTCAGTTTTCTTTTGTCTGAGAATACCTTTAGTTCACCTTCTTTAGTCATGTATTTTCACAAAATATAAAATTTTAATTTAATAGTTCCTTTCTTTCAGCACTTGAAAAAACGTACTACTTCCTCCAGGCCATAATGGTTTCAGATGAGAAAGATGCTGGCGTTCACCCTGGGCACTATGTTGCTCCACAGTGAGTCCTTTCAGAACTGTCTGCCTTTAACTTGCAAAAGTTCAATTTCTTCTGGTTTACCATACCTGGTGTCACTATACAAGAAGCTTTCAGACGTTATTTCTTCAATTACTTTAAATATTTCAGTCTTCTTTTTCTAGTACTCTGACGTTACAAATGTCAGTATTTTTGTCATTGCCCTACATTCAACTCTTCTCGTACCTCATGCCTTCCAGTTTCTTTAACCCACCACAATCACTTAGGAGGAGAACCTCAACAGTCCTTTAATAGGCTCTCTATGCTCACACCCATCCCGTCTTCTCTACAGAGCCACATGAGATCTTACACAAATATAAATCACATGCTACTCGTTTACTGATTTAAGAAAAAAAATTAAGTCAAGTAGTAATGGTTAGGACCCTCCCATCTTCTGGAATACAGTTGGCTATCTGACATCATCTCCTGCCACTAACTCCAATCAAAGAATTCCCTTCAGCCACTGTGACTTTTGTGTTCTTTCTCAAAATCACCAAGCACATTTCTGCCCATGGACTTAGCAGCTGCTGTTGCCCATACTGACAAGAGAAAGAATCCTAACAGCTCACACAATCACTTCATTCAAAGTTCTTACCTGTTTTCCTAGATGATTCTTTGTAAATTACCACATTTGATAAACGTGTGATTTCTTTGATACTCTTCACATCACAAGACATTAAATATGCAAAGTATCTGTTTTTATGTTTAGTGGTATTTGTATAAACTCATTTAGAGACATTATTTTAAAATTATACCCTCAGGTCTTAGAAAATGACTGCACAGGGGCTGGTGTGTGGTTTGGCAGGTAAAGTCATCACTTGCAATGCAGCATCCCATAAGCACCAGTTCATGTCCCAGTAGGTCCACTTCTAATTCAGCTCCATGCTAATACCCTAGGAAAGACAGTGGAAGATGTTTGGGCCCCTGCCACCCATGCAGGAGATGTGGAAGAAGCTCCTGGCTTCAGACTGGCCCATCACTGGCCATTGCAGCCATCTGGAGAGTGAACCAGTAGATGAAAGATACCTCTCTCAGGGCCAGCACTGTGGCACAGTGGGTTAACGCCCTGGCCTGAGGCACTGGCATCCCATATGGACACCGGTTCTAGTCCTGGCTGCTCCTCTTCTGATCCAGCTCTCTGCTATGGCCTGGGAAAGCAGTACAAGATGTCCCAAGTCCTTGGGCCCTGCACCCACGTGGGAGACCTGGAAGAAGTTCCTGGCTCCTGGCTTCGGTTCGGCACAGCTCTGGCTGTTGCGGCCATCTGGGGAGTGAACCATCAGATGAAAGACCTCTCTCTCTCTCTGCCTCTCCTTTGTGTAACTCTGATCTTCAAATAAATAAATAAATCTTTAAAAAAAAAAAAAAAAAGATACCTCTCTCTAACTTGGACTTTCAAATGAATAAAACTTTAAAAAAAGTAAGAAAGAAAATAATTGCATATAGTAAGGACTCAAAATTATTTTTGGGATTAAGAAATGAATATATGAAAGAATGTCTGGCAACAAAAAGAATACAGCAATGTAGCACAATGGACCTAAGGTGGGCAACAGAAACTGCTTGAAGAAATGTGACGTAATCAAGAAAAACAACAGTAAATTTCAGAGTGCAAAGAAGGGACCAATCAGATATAAAAATGACAGTCAAAAATTAATTAAAAATAGAAAATCTTTTGTGAGAGGCATATCTAGTTTCACTGAAGAATCAGTATTCTCCATCACCACAAGGGTTACTACCTATAAAGAGACATTTTTGAAAAATGTTCCAAAGTTGCCAAGCTCTCAATGAACTACAAGGAATACTAAATGCCCAGATGTTCATCTGTACAGCAAACATTAACTCACCTGGGAAACTCTGGTTGGAGAATTCTTCCTCCAGTATCCACGGCTCTTCACCCTGCTCCAGCCTGAAGATCACCTCTGGTTTGGTAACACAAAACCCTGTTAACCAGAAATAATTTAGGATTTGGATCAGAGAGTCTAGATTTCACAGTCTCTGAAAGGAAAGGAAAACTCTGGAGCTGCTCAGTGAAGAGGTCATGGGAACACAAATATCTTCTGGCTACCTATATATAATCAACAGAAACAGATTCTTGGATTCCAACTCTAAATATCATTAAATTGTACAGGGTGCCCTTAAGCTTCATAACTGAAGAGATCATCAAATGTCCTGGAATTATATAGCCAACAGGCCTTACCTACTGAGACGAGGTGGCTATAGTTCTCCAGCATCACATCTCTATATAGAGACCTCTGACTGGAGTCCAGGTGCTGCCACTCTTCCTGGGTGAATCCTACAGTCACGTCCTTAAATGATACTGCTCCCTGGAATTTCTGTTCCATCTGAAAAGTTCCAAATTAGATGACATGGAAAAGCTGCATGGGATTAACCCATGATTATTGTTTACACATTACCTAAATGGTTTACAGAATATTTTGCTTTATACTGTGGGGAGGAAAAAGAAATCGTAACAGGAATGTTCTACCATTGTATCATAGATTCATGCAAAAAGAATTGGCAAGTTCCCAGAATGCACCTATAACAATTATAGGAAATGCTAAGATTAATAAATATCTTCTTGCATTTAAGGACCATATAATCTGTAAGAAAATATAATATATGCAGAAACATGTTACAAGTGCTAAACTGAAAGTGCATACAAAATAGATTAATGTTATAGCTAAGGAGCAAAATTACTACTGTTTTGAGTTTCACTAGGGAAGTACAGTTGATGGTAGAACAGTAGCATGTTCTCCATAAGCACAGGCCATGGCACAAGCAGACAAGGTGTTTCTAACACATTCAAGAAATCCACAGAAAGGCAAATAGCACAGGAGATGAGGATATGCCTGAGAGAAAGAACCATGGAAGTTATTCAGGGAATTGATGGTTGAGTAACTTTATTTTTTTTGAAAGTTAAAAATAGAAATACATAAACTAGCTCTGAACATAATCCCATTTAAATTCAAAACACTTTTGTAGGCAATAGTACAAGTCATTGAGTCCATTCACAAGGCACTGGGGCAATCAGTCCTTTTTACATTAACTGAAGAAAAATGGACATCCTTTACAGACCTTTTTTTAAGATTGGAAACAGAGGTCAGGGGAGCCAAATCAAGACTGTAAGGTGGATGCCTAATGATCTGCTGCTGAAATTGACAAAACTGCCCTTGTTTGAACAGGGAAATGGAACAAGAGCATTGTCGTGATGGAGAAGTACTCTTCGGATGAACTTTCTGTTAGTTTTTCTGTCAAAGCTTTGGCTTTCTCCAAATACACTAAGTGGCAGATGTTATTGTTCTTTTGTCCTCCAGAAAGTCAACAAGCAAAATGCCCCAAGCATCACAAAAACTGTTGCTGTGACCTTTGTTCTTGACTAGTCTGTTCTGGCTTTCACTGGACCACGTCCACCTCTTGGTAGCCATTGCTTTGATTGTGCTTTGACTATGGATCATACTGGTAAGGCCATGTTTCACGTCCTAATGCAATTCAGACTCTTGACTTCACTTGCATAAAGTTTCCACAGAAAGCTCTGCCCTTGTCTTCAGCTGATCTGGGTGCAGAAGCCTGAGCACCCACCAAGTTTGCTTAACTTTAGTTTTTCAATCAGAACTGTGTAAGCTGAACCAATTGAGATGTGTATGGTGTTGGCTATTGTTTCTGCTGTTAATCATCAATCCTCTTCAATTAGGACACAAACAAGATTGATGTTTCCCTTGCAAATTGATATGAATAGTCAGTCACTGTGGCTTCATCTTCAACATCATCTCTCCCTCCTTTTTAAAACAAGTTACCCACTTGTAAACCAATTTCTTTTGAGCATTGTCCCCATAAACTACTTGTGAAGTATCAATGATTGTGCATTTTTCCATCCAAGCTATACCATAAAATTTAAAGTTTGTTCTTGCTTCAATTTTGGCAGAGTTAAGGATACCTTAATAGGGACTCATTTCAAACTGATGTCTTATCTTTCCATATGCCTCAAACTATTTTCTGTTCAAACCTATTATAACAAGCTTATTTTGTTGCAAATGAATTATTGAAATGCATGCATAGTTTATTCACAATATTCATTCTCCATGAACTTTTTGAAGACCCTGTGTATTGCTCCTTGCCTTATCTTTTGTGCAACTGGGCAGAGCTGGCACACGGGCATGCCCTGCCTTCATTAGCCCTGTCTCATACCTGCTCTATAAATAGAGTATGATAACATCCCCTCTTGTGCTGACTCACCAAAGCAAAGTCCATGAGTCAGGGCCTGCCTGGAGGTGTGGATCAGTTCATCTCTGGGACCTCCTTGAGAGTCCTTATGTCCTTTCATCTTCAGCTTTTCAGCAATTCAAATTCTAATATGACCAGAGAGGCATGGATTTTTGACAGCATGTTCAAGATGACTGGAATTGCAGATGATGACCATGGTTCTTGTTCCTGCTCTCTGGCACAGTGTCTCTGAAGTAAAAGCCAGTGTTAGGATGCTGAAATCTTCACTCATAATGTCGTCTCCAATATATCTGATATATATATATATACACATATATATATGATAATTTACTATGTTCAAGAATATAACAACACAAGAGATCTACAGAAGGAAATTGTAAGGCATAGGTTATAAATTGTAACTTAATTCTCATTAAGATTTTAAAAACTTAGAAAGACAGCCTACTTTATTTCGTAAGAACTTATCTCATTCCTACAGCAAAATAGTTTAGGCATGGTTTTTAATCAAGATAAGTCTCAAAAATACCAAATTTGAAACATATTACTGGAAGTCTAGAATGAAAATAAGGATTTAACAGGCATTATTAATTTGACTTTGTTGATTTACAAGAGTGAATCACAGGCTGACAAGAACTGATGAAAGAAAATAAAAGTAGAATCTGAGGGAAAATCACTTTTTAACTGGCTTATGGAGAATGAACAAGTCAAGACAACCATGAATTTTTCTTAAGGACAGAAATAAGAGTAAAAATGCTATATAACCCAATAGATGATCATATCTATAGATCTCTTGGCAAACTAGGAATAAAAAGAAATTTCCTCAATAACACATACAATTTCTGTAAATACCTCTATCAAATATCATATTTAGGGGCTGGCACTGTGGCACGGTGGGTAAAGCCACCACCTGCAGTGCCGACATCCCAAATGGGCACCGGTTTGAGACCTGGCTGCTCCACTTCCAATCCAGCTCTCTGCTATGGCCTGGGAAAACAGCAGAAGATGGCCCAGGTCCTTGGGCCCTTGCACCCATGTGGGAAAGCTGGAAGAAGTTCTTGCTGGCTTTGAATTGGCCTTTCTCCAGCCATTGCAGCCATTTGGGGAGTGAACAAGCAAATAAAAGGTAGCTCTCTCACTCTCTCTCTCCCTCTCTCTCTCAGCAGATAAAAAAATCTCTCTCTGTCTCCCTCCCTCCCTCTCTCTATTTGCATCTGCCTCTGCCACTCTGTAACTCTTTCAAATAAATAAATAAATCTTTTCTAAAAATCACATTTAATGTTGAAATATGGAATGTATTCAACTTAAAAACCAGGACTAATATAAGAATGCTTGCTGTTTCCAATTTTATTCAACATTTTCTAAAGTCCTTAGAGTAATAAATAAAACAATTATATACATGGAAAAATCTAAATAAAAGCACTATTTTATAAACTGGTTATGAGTTCACGAAAACAAATGTTAGGTATTTTATTAGTACAATCAGAAAAGTAATATATTTGAAAGACATAATTAACAACAGTAGGAAGAATATAAAAATCTCTATAAAGAGAATTATAAAATACAATGAAGGAAACTTAACAAGCACCAAAAGAATGGAATAACATTAACAGACTGCCAGATGGGAAGGCTCAGTATCATAAAAATATCAATTCTCCCCATGATGTCATACATACAGAAGCATGGCAATCTCAAAACCCCAGCTGATACTCTGAGGAATATCAGGCTAATTCATAGGAGGAAATGCAAAGGCCTGTGAATAAAACAAGCAATTTTGAAGAAATCAAAGTCAGCAGAAATACTATCTTATTTCAGATACCATAATGAAGATAGAATAACACAGGCTTAAATGACACAGGCTTAATGACACGGAACAGTGACCTCAAAAATAGGCCCAAGTATAGTCATTTGATTCACAACAAGAGTGACAGGAGAACAATCATTTCAATAAATGGTTCTAGTTTAATGATAATGAATATTCATGGATCTCTTATGTGTAAACAGGAATCCTCATTAGCATGGGTCTAAAGTTTAGAAGCCAAAGCAATAAAGTGACAGAAAATATCACAGGAAATTTTTCTTCATGATATCAGGATAAGCAAAGACTTTTAAACAGGACACAAATTAATCATATTATATTAAAATTAGCCATCTTTCTTAATAGAAAGAATAAAAATGTAACCCAGAGCAGGGAAAGATATTTGGAAAACATACACTAAAGTAGTACATACATCTTTCCTTATTTTATGAACTCTGGCATGGACCACATATTATGTCATACTAGTATATCCACACTTCCTTCAAAAAATAGTATGTACATGTATATACATATAGGAATATGTATATAAAGTATTTATTATAAGTGAACGCAGTAAAATATTAAAAAGTGTTAAATATGTATGTACTCATTCATAAATATTCTTGGTACCTTTGCAAAACTAGGCAAATGGATTTATATCATTTGAAGCTTCTGCACAGCAAAGAATCAACAGAGACAACAGAATGTAGAAAATATTTGCAAGCTACTCACCAACAAATAATTAATCCAGATTATATAAGGAACTCAAGAAACTCAACAACAACAAAAACAGCCCAGTTATGAAACAGCCAAAGGATCTGAATGGTCATTCTCAAGAAATACAAACTGCCGGAGCCAGCGCTGTGGCTTAGCAGGTAAAGCCGCTGCCTGCAGTGCTAGTATCTCATATGGGCACCAGTGCAAGATCCAGCACCTGCGTGGGAGACCCAGAAGAAGCTCCTGGCTTCTGACTTCTGGTCAGCCCAGATTCAGCCATTGTGGCCATTTGGGGAGTTAACCATTATCAGGAAGCTGGATTGGAAACAGAGTAGCTAGCTGAGACTTGAACTGGCACTCTGATATGATACAGGTGTCCCAAGTGGTGGCATAAACCATTGTGCCACAGTGCTCACCCCAACAGGGTGTATTATGTAAGGAATATAATTCAGTGGAGACACATTCACAAATATTTGTGTATCAAATAAAATACATCCACACATTTAGAAACTATATATATTATATATAGAGAGAGAGCAAATTCTATATAAAACATAGAACGTAAATAGTATGCCTCTGCCTCTCTGTAACTCTACCCTTCAAATAAATAAATAAATAAATAAAAAGAGGCCGGTGTCGCGGCTTACTTGGCTAATCCTCTGCCTGAGGCGCCAGCACCCCGGGTTTTAGTCCCGGTTGGGGCACCAGATTCTGTCCCAGTTGCTCCTCTTCCAGTCCAGCTCTCTGCTGTGGCCTAGGAAGGCAGTGGAGGATGGGCCAAGTACTTGGGTCTCTGCACCCACATGGAAGACCAGGAGGAAGCACCTGGCTTTGGATCGGCGCAGCACGTCGGCCATAGCGGCCATTTGTGGGGGTGAACTAACAGAAGGAAGACCTTTCTCTCTGTCTCTCTCTCTCTCACTGTCTAACTCTGCCTATCGAAAAAAAAAAAAAAAAGAAAGAAAGAAATACAGGCAGCAGAAAAAAGACTCCATAAGACTAGCAAAGTAAACCACAATGAGATAGCCTACTACAAAAAAGTAACAAACACTAAGGACAATGCAGAGAAAGAGAAATTCTTACACACTGCTGGTGGGAATATAAATTAGTATAGCCGCTACAAAAGATAATATGGAGAAGCCTTAAAAAACTAGAAATAGAACTGCTATGTGATCTAGCAATCCCATTATGGTGGATATATCCAAAAGAAATGAAACCATCCCATTAAAAAGATACCTGCACCACCATGTTTACTCCAGCGCTAGTCAAGATAGACAATCAACCAATGATGAATGGATAAAGAAAATGAGGTGTATATACACACATAAAAAAAGAATAAAATGTTACCTGCAACAACATGGACATAACTACGGACATTATGGTAAGTTAAATAAGCAGACACAGTAAGACAAATATCACACATGGGCCCTCACATGAGGAAGCCAAAATGAAGTTGACCTGAACATGACCTGAATATGGAAGAGACAGGTTAGAGAGAGGTTAGATAATGGGTACGAAATCAGATAGGAGTAAGCTCCCTGCATTACAAAGTACAGCAGGGTGACCACAGCTCACAATAATCGATTATATACTTCCTGAGTACGTAAGAGGATCTCAATGGCTCCAATCAACAGGTCATGAGAAAGGGAAACGTTACGTGACATGATCCAATCAGCACACAATGTTTACAATTATTGAAGCTTTACCCACTGCACCACAGCACTAGCCCCTAAAACAGTAACATTTTTAAAAACCCTTATTGGTTCTGCAAATACTTTCATAAACATGACAATACATTTTAAAACATATATATCAGGGCCAGCACTGTGGCATAGCAAGTAAAACCACTGCACACAACGCCAGCATCCCAAATGGGCACTGGTTTGAGTCCCAGATGCTCCACTTCTGATCCAGCTCCCTGCTATGGCCTGAGAAAGCAGTGAGAGATGGCCCCCAAGTCCTTGGGCCCCTGCATCTGCATGGGAGAACTAGAAGAAGCTCCTGGCTCCTGACTTCTGATCAGCTCAGCTCTGGTCATTGGGGCCATTTGGGGAGTGAACCAGCAGATGGAAGACCTTTCTCTCTCTCTCTGCCTCTGCCTCTCTGTAACTCTGCCTTTCAAATAAATAAATAAATCTTTAAAAAAAAAAAAAAGTATGTATTGCCATTTCCAAAAGATTTGAAAATATTACTATCCCATCATTAAAAAACAAAAAAACTTTAAAAAAAAAGATATCCTCCAGAAATCTTTGTCTTCCCAGGAATCACTCTGTCTGAATCCAAAATTTAATGTCTTCCTCTCTGCCATGGTTATTGGAAACATCAGAGACATCTGCAGCTCAACTTCACGACTCAACACATATACATCAACACATCAACTTGGCCCTGCTATTGCTCACTTACTGTGGATTTTCTGGGATGTCTGATTTTTATCTATTGCTAATTTCTCATTTTTACATGTTAACTTTTTTTAAAAGATTTATTTATTTTATTTGAAAGTCAGAGTTACACAGAGAGAGAAGGAGAGGCAGAGAGAGAGGTCTTCTATCCACTGGTACACTCCCCAATTGGCCGCAACAGTCAGAGCTGTGCCAATCCAAAGCCAAGAACCACATGGGTACAGGAGCTCAAGGACTTGGGCCATCTTCTACTGCTTTCCCAGGCCATAGCAAAGAGCTGAATTGGAGCAGCCGGGACTTGAACTGGCCCCCATATGAGATTCCAGAACTGCAGGTGGAGGCTTAGCCCACTATGTCACAGTGCCGGCCCCAACTTACTAACTCTTATAAATTCACAAAACCCACTGGGAAACAAAGCGGGAAATGAATAAGCAGACAGCTTACCGTATTCATTGTATGCTGTTTCTTGGACAAATGCAGACAATTCTGAAGCTACTGCTGGGTTAAAAGAAGAATGGGGTCATGAAAGACCTGGCTGTCCTCAATCCTCCTGCCCTAAAATCCTACACATACCCACCAAACAAAATGCTCCCCGTGAGAAAATGTCAACACCCCTCTCACCCTTCAGAATAACAGGGGAATGGTACAAGATAGATAATACGACTAACCTAATTACGTAGCACTTAAGCACAAAGACATCTTTTTTAAATTATTTATTTAAAAGGCAGAGCAGAGAGAGAAAGATCAGGCACAAGAGTGAGAAAGGGGGCCAGCACTGTGGCGTAGTAGTAGGTTACATCTCTGCCTGCAGCGCCAACATCCCACTTTGGCACCAGTTCAAGTCCTGACCATGCCTCTTATGATACAGCTCTCAGCTAATGGTCTAGGAATGGCCCAAGTGTCTGGGCCGCTGCACTCACATGGGAGATTCGGAAGAAGCTCCTGGTTCCTGGTTCCAGACTGGCCGAGCCCTGGCCATTGTGGCCATTTGAGGAGTGAACCAGTGGACAGAAGACCTCTCCCTATGTCTGTAACTCTGCCTCACAAATAAATAAAGAATTCTTTAAAAAGAGTAAGAAAAATCTTCCATCCTCAGGTTCACTTCCCAGAAGACTATAACAGCTAGGGCTGGGGCCAGGGTGAAGCCAAGAGCCAGGAATTCCACCTGAGTCTCCCACATGGGTGGTAGGGATCCAAGTATTTGGGCCCTTACAGGCTGCCTTCCCAGGTACATTAGCAGGGACCTGGATCAGAAGTAGAACAGCCAGGATGTGTGATACAGTGCTCTGCTATGGGAGCTCTGACACTGGATGCCTGCCTGGCAGGCAGCACAAGATTTTTCACTGAGTAAATATAAATATTGGCTTCCTAAGGATTTTTAATAATGTAAATTTCCTTTGGTATTTACAATTTAAAATTACAATACTGGTTAAACAACAATATCGTGTATTAACAATTCACTAAACTGCTGTAAAATATGCTCAGGGCTATCATTTTCCTACTCCTGTTACTTAACCTTGGGCTACTGACTCCATAGAGAGCTATCAAAAACAGTGCTTCAAGGAAAAGGAATGTTTTAGGGGCTGGCATACCATATCCCATACGTGTGCAGGTTCGAGTCCCAGCTGCTCCACTTCCCATTCAGCTCCCTGATAATGCACCTGGGAAAGCAGTGGAAGATGGCCCAAGTGCTTGGACCCCTGCACCCACGTGGAACCCAGAAGAAGCTCCTGGCTCCTGGCTCCAGACCCACACAGCTTCAGCCATCACAGCCATCTAGGGAGTGAACCAGCGGATGGAAGACCTCGCCTCTCTCTCCCTCCCTCTCTCTGTAACTCTGCCTTTCAAATACATAGATCTTTCAGGAAAAAAAAAAAAAAAAAGAGGAAAAAAAGAAAAAGAATGTTTTAACACCTTTAATTTTATTGCTGTTTCTAAAAGGATGTTTTATAAGTCACTCGCTTCTGTGGAAAGTGAAGAGCACCGACTTAGGAGTCAGGAGAACTGATTTTCAGTCTTCACTTCTGAAAAGTCACTAATCTTCAGAACAAAACAAAAAATTTCTACGAAATGAGACAAGAACAGGTAACTTTCTAAGACCTTTCTCAAAAGCAGGGAGAGTCGATATGAGAAGGCGGTGAGGGACACGGCCAGACAGCATTGCAGGAGGAACCGAGGCGCGCAGCCTGCGGGCACAGGGCCGCGCCCGGAGACCCGCGGCCGGGCGACCCCTCCTCCGGGCCCGGGCCCGCGCCTTCCCGCCCTCTCCCCGCACCGCCCCCGCCGCGCATGCGCACCCGCCCCCGCGCGCGGCCCGCACGTCGGGGCAGCACGGAGGGCGCCTGGGACCCGGTCTGACCCAGGCGGCTCTGCCTCACTTCCCGCCCTCGGGGGACCCTCCGGGATCCCACGGGGCCCACCCCGCACCGCCCGGCACCCGCCGGCTCCCTCCCGTCCCCAGCAGCGCGAGGCCTTCTCGGTCCTCGCCCAACCCTCCAGGCCTCACCCGTGTGCTACACTGGTCCTAGAAGACCGTGTCCACCGGGCGGCTCCACGACGCCCCCACCGCGACAGTGGAGGAAACAGGAGGCGCGGCGGAAGCCCACAGTGGGCGCAGCTGGGGAACTACGCATGCGCGAAGCCCGCGCGCAGGCTGACGTCGCGGTCGGAACTACGTTTCCCGAGAGGCTCCGCGAGCCGCCGGTCGGGTTGGCTGGGAGACGCGGCTGCGCAGGGTGCCTGGGACGTGGGGTAGCTAAAGTGAGCGCCTGGTGGACGGTGGTGTGGGGTCCTCGCGGTGACACCGAAGCGGAGTACAGAGCCTTGCGGCGCTTGCGCTCAGACCTCGGCGGGCGCTGTGCGGTGGCTGCTGCGCCATTGGGGCGCCCCGGGGTGCTGGCGGTCAGCCGGGGATAATGGGATGCGGGAGCAGCCGAAAACATTGAGGGTGATTAGAATACTCTGGAGCTGGGTGGTGGTGCTGAATTATCTGTTTTAATAATACTTTTTAAAATGAAGACACAAGAGGCGCAAATGTCTAAAGCAAAGGTGAAGGGCCCTTGCTGGGGTGATATTAAAACAAGCACCTTGCAAAAAGAGGTACCCTGGTCCACTGTTGGTGGGAACCTAAGCTGGACCGCTGTGGGAGACAGTATGGAGACGCCGCAGAAGTCTGAATACAGACCCAGCCATCCCACTCGGAGTTTCCCGAACCACAGGAAGTCGGCATGTGAAAGAGCTATCTGTACCCGCAATTTCATTGCAGCGCAATTGCAATACCTAAGATATGGGGTCAACCCAGATGTCCATCAGCTGTTGAATGGATAAAGAAATTATGGTATATGTGTACACTATGGAGTATATGTAGTGAAATCCCGTCTTTTGCAACAACATGGACACAACTGGAAACCATTATACTCAGTGAAATAAGTTAGTCCCCAAAAGACAGATACCATGTGTTTTCCTCGATCTGAGGTAGCTGATAAGAGTACTTGAAATGTAATGTTTTGAGATTGGATGATTGTTCACAGCTCTTATAGCTTCTGTTGAGGCCCACTGTTTTTGTTTTTGTTTTTGTTTTTGTTTTGGTTGTTGTTTTCTTTTTCTCTTCATACTATGTGTTGGACTCTTTTACTTAGAGTAGGGTTAACTATACGATCATTAAGTATACTGAAAATAGAGCTTTGTAAAAATTGAGAGTGGGAAAGAGAGAGGAGGAGGAAGGGTTGGAGTGTAGGTGGCAGGGAGGGTGGGGGAAAGTGCCACTGTGTTCCAAATCTGTATATATGAAATATACATACTTAAATAAAATTTTTAAAAATGAGCATCTTGCAAGCAGAAGGAAACTCCTCACCCTGTCACCCAGTCTACTGTCATGTTTGAATGTTTAGAGTGATAGTACGTGTTAAAAATACAGTGCTTCTAGCCCTGACTGCTAATGGACAACTTAATACATTATCCCTCATAGTATTTTTTTTGTCTGGTCTACTTAATATGACTGGTTTAATTCTGTAATTATCACACAGTTATTCTTAAGTGTTGAAATTTAACTGAAATGTGATCCCTGTTAAACATAAGAGTGGGAATAAGAGAGGGAAGAGATGTATAATTTGGGGCATGCTCAGGCTGACTTGCCCCAATTGGTAGAGTTGGAAACATACCAGGGGATTCCAATTCAATCCCATCAAGGTGGCATGTGCCAATGCCATCTCACTATTCCAAGTGATCAATTTCAGTTCACAACTGATCATAATGAAAGGACTAAGAGTCAAAGGGAGCACATAAACAAGTCTAGTATCTGCTAACACCAACCGATAGAATAAATAAAGGGGAGAGTGATCCAACATGGGAAGTGAGACACTCAGCAGACTCATAGAATGGCGGATGTCCTAAATAGCACTCTGGCCTCAGAATCAGCCCTAAAGGCACTCGGATCTGGCTGAAAAGCCCATGAGAGTATTTCAGGCATGGAAAGCCAAGACACTCTGGCAAAAAGATCTCTGTGAGTGAGATCCCAGTGGAAAGAACAGGTCTTCAAAGAGGGAGGTGCCTTTCTCTGAAGGGAGGAGAGAACCTCCACTTTGACTATGACCGTGTCTAAACAAGATAAGAGTCGGAGAACTCAAGGAGCTTCCATAGCCTTGGAAACTCATAACTGGTGCATAGGGAGATTACTGATGCCATAAACAGGAGTGTCAATTTGTAAAGTCAACAACAGGAGTCACTGTGCACTTACTCCTCATGTAGGATCTCTGTCCTTAACGTGCTGTACACTGAGGCTTAATGCTATAACGAGTACTCAAACAGTATATTTCACTTTGTGTTTCTATGGGGGTGCAAACGACTGAAATCTTTACTTAATGTACACTAAACTGATCTTCTGTAAAAAAAAAAAAAAAGAAAGAAAGAAATTATCAATTCCCAACTTGACTCTCACTGGGATTAAACATGACAATAGGTCTGATCTGATTTCATCATCATTTAAAAAAAATCATCTATTATTTTTCACTTTATGTTTCTGTGTGGGAGCAAACTGTTGAAATACTTACTTAAGGTATACTAAGCTGATCTTCTGTATATTAAGATAATCGAAAATGAATCTTGATGTGAATGAAAGGGGAGAGGGAGTGGGAAAGGGGAGGGTTGTGGGTGGGAGGGACGGTATGGGGGGGAAGCCATTGTAACCCATGAGTCGTACTTTGGAAATTTATATTCATTAAATAAAAGATAAAAAAATAAAAAAAAATAAAAAAAAAGAAAGACAAAAAAAAAATACAGTGCTTCAATAGCTCATCCAAAAAGATTGCAAAGCAACAAAACGAGGCGATTCTACTTTTTTTTTTAATGCTCTTGACATAAAGTTAACAGAGTTATCAGGTCACCAAATAGTTTCATATAAACATGAGTCATAACCCACTGTTAGCAAGGCTTTGAAATCTGTGATTGCTAAGTCATTCAAAAAGTTGGGGGGATTGCACTATTTGAATTTCTGAGAATAATATGATTTATGTAAAATTTTCTTAAAGTGTGACATAATTTAAATTCATGTAGTCTCTGAGAGAATAGTTCTATGTATTTTCTGTAGGTTCATGTATAATGGATAAAATGCAAGGGAAAAACTAAAATACTTGTACCAGCGATTACATCTGTAGAAGAGGCTAGGTTGGTGGTGGTGGTCCAAAGGGGTTTTTGTCCTTATCTGCAAGACAATGCATTCTACATTTGTGACAGCATAAAGCAATAACTTAAAGAATAGACAACACAGTCCTGACAAAACCACCTGTGGAGCAGCAGGAGAGGGGACAATCTAAAGTGGCTCATTCTCCTTGACATGGTAATATTTTCTAATTTTCACTCCTGCCATCTTTTTAAATTTTTTAATTAATTTTTAACAGATCCAAATGGTTTGCAGATACAAGTCTAAGAACATAATGATATTCCCTTCCTCCCTCCCTCTGATCCTCCTCTCTTCTAACTTTTTTTTTTTTTTTAGTTTCCGAGACAACATTTTAAATTTTCACTGCAGTAAAACAGCCTAGTACATGACTGAAGAAGTTTAACAAGTACAAAACAAAAAGACCTTAGTTTAGTGAGAATATAGATAATGGCTGTAAACAAAAATTGAATGGAAAAGTAACCATTTCACCAATATACTGGGAATTTTTTAGCAATTAGTCATGTGTGATTTCTTTCAATGAATAGAACCAATGACAATGTAACATCTAAGTATTTCCTGTGTGGTTAGAAAATAATAAAGTTCATTTAGACTTTAAGCCATTTCTCCTCAACAGTTTATGCATGCACAGGAATAATTTTATGCAGGTTGTAATATTTTACATTTTTATCAGTTACCACAGATCAGGGGAAAATATGATATTTGTTTTTTGGGGACTGATTTAACTAATGATTTCCAGTTGCATCCATTTTGTTGCAAAAGACAGCATTTTATTCATTTTTATAGCTGAGTAGTATTCCACAGTATGTATGCCACATTTTCTTTATCCACTCATCAGCTGAAGGACATCTGGGTTGATTCCTTATCTAAACTATGGTGAACTAGGCTGCAATAATCATGAGGTTATAGATAACTCTTTCATATGCTAATTTCATTTCATTTGGGTAAATTCCCAGGAGTGGAATGATTCATTCATATGGTAGATTATTTTCAGATTTCTGAAGAATCTCCACAATGTCTTCCATAATGGTTGTACAGGTTACACTCCCACCAACAGTGGAATAGGGTACCTTTTTCCCTACACCCTCACTAGAATTTATTTTTTAGTTTTTGGATGATGGCCATTCTAATTGGGGTGAGGTGAAACCTCATTGTGTTTTTTATTTACATTTCCCTGATCTCTAGTGATCCTGAGCATTTTTTCATGTGTCTGTTGGCCATTTGAATTTCATCCTTTCAAAAATGCCTGTTCACATCCTTAGCCCAGAATAACTGGATTGTTTGTTTTGATTTGTTGAGTTTATTGAGCTCTTTATATATCCTAGATATTAATCTTTTATCATTTGCATAGTTTGAAAATATTTTCTCCATTCCATCGGTTGCCACTTCATGTTGTTGTTTCCTTTCCAGTGCAGAAACTTCTTACTTGATGTAATCTCATTTGTCTATTTTTATTTTATTCCCTGTGCTTCTACTGTCTTTTCCAAGAAGTCTTTGCCTATGCCGATGTCATGCAGGTTTTCCCCTGATGTTTTCCTCTAGTAATTTGATGGTATCCAGTTGTAGATTTAGATCCTTGATCCATTGTGAGTTCATTTTTGTGTAAAGTGTAAGGTATGGGGTCTTGTTTTATGCTTCCACACATGTAGATCCAATTTTCCCTACACCATTTGTTGGAGATACTGTCCTTTCTCCAAGGATTAATTTTAGCTTGTTTGTGAATTATTAGATGGTTGTTGTGCATGGATTAATTTCTGGGATTTCTATTCTGTTCCATTGACCTAACATGCCTATTTTTGTGGCAGTACCAGGTTGTTTTGATTATAACTGCCCTGTAGTATAAGAACCAGAACAACAAAGATCCAGGTTGCCAAGAGATTGACTGAGGGAAAACTTCAGTAAACAATGTGATAAAACTCAAAACAGCACAGAGAATCAGAAAACCAGAACAAAGAGAGGAAAAAAGTACATTGAAACTCCTACCCTGGCTCCTGGTCAGGGAAACTCTACTGTGCTGGGGAAAGCTCAGCAGCCCTCATCATCTCCATAGATTGGCAGCACTAACCACAGAAGTCTATGGACTTCACTGTTCTTACATCTGTTCTAGAAAGCTGTATGCTGTATCTGTTCTAGAATGCTATAAGCACCAGCATCACCCACACTGACCCAGCAGGAACTAGGGAAGGTTCCATCCACATCACATAGTGTCAGGGCTATGACTGTTGGTGTCACAAGGCACAGAGTCCCTCAAACGTGTCTGAAAGGATAAGGGGACAGCCCCCTATGTGTCCCACAGCACCAAGAATGTGGCTATAAGCATCACAAACCCTAGTGTCATTGACACCCAAGTCTGGGACCAGAAGACAGACACCTTTTAAAGACAGCATTGACTTCAAAGTCAACTGCTACCTGCATGAACTTCTGCAGATTAGACAATTGTGGCACTCATAGACACTTTGATTACAGCTGACACTTCTGAGTTCACTAAAACCAAAGTCAAAGCCATGACCCAACTGATACCCAACATTCCATCTAAACAAAAAGTATTTTCCAGTGGAAGCTACTCTGCAAATAAAGTGTGCAGACATCAGTGAAAATATTCAGAATATAGGGTGCTATGGGTACGGCAGGATTTGTCTCTCCAAAACTCATGCAAATGTCTTAATGGTTGATGGATTAGGGGTGAGGACTTGATCTAATTGTGACAACTAGGAAGTAGGTCTGATGGCAGGTGTTTGGGATACTTGGAGGTGGTTCTCAATAAGGTTGATTTTTTTAAAATTCTAGTTTGGCCTAGGTACTCTCTCTTGCTCTTCTTCCTGGTCTCTCCTGCCAGGACAGGTTTCCACCAGATGCTGGATGATGGGACCACCCAATCCTGAACTATAATCTCCAACTGTGAACTGAAATAAACTTCTTTCTCAGAAAAGCTCCTCTCAGTTATTTTACAGTAATAAAAAGTGGATGATCACAAAGGGATATCTGAAGGGAGTAGAGAAGAAAAATGCACTGAGAATCAATTATAGCTAAAAATGTCCCAAGTCTTGAAAGAGATATGGATATCCAGATACAGGAAGCTCAAAGGACCCTAATCAGACTCAGCCTTCTGTTAGGGCCAGTGTTGTGTCATGGCAGATAAAGTCACTGCCTGCAACCCTGGCATCCCATATAGGCACCAGTTTGAGTCCCAGCTGCACCACTTCTGATCCAGCGCCAGTTTTAGTTCCGGCTGCTCCTCTTCCTATCCAGCTCTTTGCTGTGGCCTGGGAAAGCAGCAGAAGGTGGCCCAAGTCCTGTAATCCCTGCACCCACATGGGAGACCAGGAAGAAGCACCTGGTTCCTGGCTTCAGATTGGCACATCTCCAGCCACTGCAGCCATTTGGGGAGTGAACCAATGGACCTAAGACCTTTCTCTCTGTCTCTCCCTCTCACTGTCTGTAACTCTACCTCTCATATAAGTAAATAAAATCTTTTTTAAAAAGTCTTTATATTTCATATATGAGTGGTTGGGGCCAGCATAGTAGGCTAAGCCTCTGCCTGTGGTGGTGGCATCCCATATGGCAGTGGGTTCATATCTCAGCTGCTCCTTTTCTGATCCAGCTCTCTGCTAATGTCCTGGGAAAGCAGTAGAGGACAGCCTATGTACTTGGGCCCCTGCACTCACCTGGGACCCCAGAAGAAGCTCCTGGCTCCTATCTTTGAATAAGCCTAGCTCTGGCTATTGTGACCACTTGGGAAGTAAACCCCTGGATGGAAGACCTTTCACTCTATCTCTGTAACTCTGCCTTTCAAATAAATAAAATCTTAAAAAATGAAAAAAAAAGGTATAAGTGGATTACACACCATTTTTATAGTAGTAGAGCAATCCATCCAACTGCTGTCTGTATGGTTACTCTTACCAGTGAATTTTATACCTTCTGATATTTTCTTCTTACTCACTAGTGTTTGAATAACTCCCTTTATCATTTCGTGTAAGGATGGTCTGTTGGTAATAAATTCAAAACTTGATGGAGGCAGTGGAGCAGAGTCTGGGAATGTCTTTATTCCTCCTTTATTTCAGAAGGATAACTTTGCTGAGTACAGTATTTTTGTCTGGCAATTGCTTTCCTTCAGTACTGTGAAAATCTCATCCCACTCCCTTCTGAATTATAAGGCTTCCACTAGGCAGGCTGCACAGCAGCCTCATAGAATGTCAGATGCCCTAAACAGCACTCTGGCCTCAGAATCAGCCCTTAAGGTATTCGAATCTGGCTAAAAAGCCCATGAAAGCATTTCAGCATGGAAAGCCAAGACACTGTAGCAAACAATGGCCTCCATGAAAGATCTCTGTGAGTGAGATCCCAGTGGAAAGAAGGGACCATCAAAGAAGGAGGTACCTTTTTCTGAAGGGAGGGGATAACTTCCACTTTGATTATGGCCCTGTCTAAATAATGTCAGAGTTTGTGGACTTGAAAGGCTTCCATTACCTTGGCAGTTCATGACAAGAGCCTTGGGTGGCCAGCGCCGCGGCTCACTAGACTAATCCTCCGCCTTGCGGTGCCAGCATACCGGGTTCTGTCCCAGTTGCCCCTCTTCCAGGCCAGCTCTCTGCTGTGGCCATGGAGTACAGTGGAGGATGGGCCAAGTCCTTGGGCCCTGCACCCATGGGAGACCAGGATAAGCACCTGGCTCCTGCCATCGGATCAGCGCGGTGCACCGGCTGCAGTGTGGCGGCCATTGGAGGGTGAACCAACAGCAAAGGAAGACCTTTCTCTCTGTCTCTCTCTCTCACTGTCCACTCTGCCTGTACAAAAAAAAAAAAAAGTGCCTCGGGTGATCACTAATGTCATAAATAAGAATGTCAATTGTTAAATCAACAACAGGAGTCACTGTGCACTTACTCCCCATGTAGGACCTCTGTCCTTAATGTGTTGTATTATGAGAATTAACAGTGAAAGTAGTCTTCAAACAGTACTTTATACTTTGTGTGGGTGCAAATTGTTGAAATCTACTTAGTATAGAGTTGATCTTCTGTATATAAAGAGAACTAAAAATGAATCTTGGGCCAGTGCCACAGCTGAATAGGCTAATCCTCTGCCTGCGGTGCCGGCACCTCGGGTTCTAGTCCTGGTTGGGGCTCCGGCTTCTGTCCCGGTTGCTCCTCTTCCGGTCAAGCTCTCTGCTGTGGCCTGGGAGTGCAGTAGAGGATGGCCCAAATCCTTGGGCCCTGCACCCACTCGGGAGACCAGGAGAAGCACTTGGCTCCTGGCTTCAGATTGGCACAGCGCGCCAGCCGCAGCAGCCATTGGGGGGGTGAACCAACGGAAAAAGGACCACCTTTCTCTCTGTCTCTTTCTCTCACTAACTCTGCCTGTCCAAAAAAAAAATAATAATAATCTTAATGAAGAATGGTATGGGAGAGGGAGTAGGAGGTGGGATGGGAGTGGGGTGAGAGGGTGGGTATGGGGGGAAGAACCATTATATTTCAAAAGCTATACCTATGAGAGAGGGCGGAGCCAAGATGGCGGAATAGTAAGGGCGCGCACCGATAGTCCGGGTAAATTTAGTTTAATAAAAGGGGAGTTACAGTAGCCTCAGAAAAAAGAACCAGGAAAATATTGCAGAGTAAACTCTTCTAGATCGAGTGGCTGTGAATCGGAAGACCTACTGGGAGAACAAGGTCACCCACCGCGCGAAAGCCGAGCCGCAGGTGCCGTGGAAGCCGCAGGGTCTGCGTGCCAGTGCGGGAAGGGGAGTGCATGAAAAAACACAGACAACAGCGGGGAGAGTTCCGACGTCCAGGGCTCGGAGTCCACACATCGGCGCTGGAAGGGGAGGTGAGCTCAATAACCCGAGACATTGGCGGGGAAACGGGGGTCAGAATCTAGAGGGGGGCCGGAAAGTGCAACAAACTCACTACCGGAAAGAAGGAAAAAAAAAAAAAGAGCTTGGGGGTTTCTCTCTCAAGGCTTGAAGAATTCGCAAGAGACAAAGAGCAGGCCCCCTCTCTGGATTTACATAACAACAGGGGAGAGCTAAGGAACTGAGTCACTACAATTCAGTAGCCTAGGCAACCCAGTGGGAGTCCAGAGGAGCCTAAACAGACTCTGGGGAGAAGCCATGCCATGCAGTGTTACTTACCCCGTGAATAAATAAAATAAATAAATAAATAAATAAATAAATAAATAAATAAAAAGAGAGAGATTTACCATGCATAACCTGAGGCTGTCACCTTTGGACACCCTTAGCCAGGAAGAACCAAGCAGAGCTCTCAGGCCGCACCCATCTCAAGCCTCCAAGGCTCCTCCAACAGCAGGCAGTCCACTTAACACGGACATAGTATAAAATAAAAAAAAAAATAAAAAAAACGCACAGTGACAAAAGATGAATTAACTATGCCAAGCAACAAACACAGAAATCGAGCGAACAAGATCAATGATGACACTATGATGCCTCCAAATAAACAAAACACCCCAAACCAAGATTATGAAGATGATGAGATAGAAGAAATGCAAGATACGGATTTCAAAAAATTTATGATAAGCACAATTAGAAGTTTTCAAAAGCAAATCCTTGAACTACAGAAATCCTTATTGGACAGGATTGAAAATCTCTCTTGTGAAAATGAAATTTTAAGGAAGAATCAAAATCAAACTCAGAAACTAGTAGAACAGGAAAGTGTGATAGTGAAGAGAAATCAAAATGAAATGAAGAGCTCAATAGATCAAATGACAAACACATTAGAAAGCCTTAAAAACAGAATGGGTGAAGCAGAAGAGAGAATATCGGACTTAGAAGATAGAGCACAGGAAAACATACAGTCAAACCAAAGAAAAGAAGAGGAAATTAGAAATCTAAAAAATATTGTTGGGAATCTACAGGATACTATTAAAAAAACCAACATTCGAGTTCTAGGAGTTCCTGAAGGCATGGAGAGAGAGAAAGGATTAGAAGGCCTTTTTAGTGAGATACTAGCAGAGAACTTTCCAGGTTTGGAGAAGGACAGAGACATCCTAGTACAGGAAGCTCATAGAACCCCCAATAAACATGACCAAAAGAGATCCTCACCACGACACGTAGTAATTAAACTTACCACAGTGAAACATAAAGAAAAGATCCTAAAATGTGCAAGAGAGAAACGTCAGATTACTCTCAGAGGATCTCCAATCAGACTCACAGCAGACTTCTCATCAGAAACACTACAGGCTAGGAGGGAATGGCGAAACATAGCACAGGTGCTAAGAGAGAAAAATTGCCAGCCCAGAATATTATATCCTACCAAGCTCTCATTTGTGAGTGAAGGTGAAATAAAGACCTTTCATAGCAAACAGAAATTGAAAGACTTTGTGGCCACTCGTCCGGCCCTGCAAAAGATACTTAAAGATGTGCTACACTCAGAAACACAGAAACACGCCCATCAATATGAAAGAAGGTAAAGGAAGAACACCTACCAGTAAAAGAGCATGGGAAGCTCAAAGCATATACTAGAAAATATCTCCGGGAAAATGGCAGGGCAAAGTCACTACCTATCAATAGTCACATTGAACATTAATGGTCTGAATTCTTCAGTTAAAAGACATCGTTTGGCTGACTGGCTCAAAGAACACAACCCAACTATTTGTTGCCTACAAGAAACACATCTCTCTAACAAAGAGGCATGCAGACTGAAAGTGAAAGGTTGGAAAAAGATATTCCATGCCAACAGAAACCAAAAAAAAGCAGGTGTAGCCATATTAATATCAGACAAAATAAACTTTAATACAAAAACTGTTAAGAGAGACAAAGAGGGACACTATATAATGATTAAGGGTTCAATTCAACAGGAAGATGTAACTATTATAAATGTATATGCACCTAATTACAGGGCACCGGTCTATTTAAAAGATATGTTAAGGGACTTAAAGGGAGATTTAGATTCCAATACAATAGTACTGGGGGACTTCAATACTCCACTCTCAGAAATAGACAGATCATCCGGACAGAAGATCAACAAGGAAACAGCAGATTTAATTGACACTATTGCCCAAATGGATCTAACAGATATCTACAGAACATTCAACTCTACATCTACAGACTTCACATTCTTCTCAGCAGCGCATGGAACCTTCTCTAGGATTGACCACATACTAGGCCATAAAGCAAGTCTCAGCAAATTTAAAAGAATTAGAATCATACCATGCAGCTTCTCAGACCACAGCGGAATGAAGCTGGAAATTAGCAACTCAGGAAACCCCAGAAAGTATGCAAACACATGGAGACTGAACAACATGCTCCTGAATGAACACTGGGTCACTCAAGAAATCAAAAGAGAAATCAAAAACTTTCTGGAAGTAAACGAAGACAACAACACAACATATCAAAACTTATGGGATACAGCAAAAGCAGTATTGAGAGGCAAATTTATAGCAATAGGTGCCTATATCAAGAAATTGGAAAGGTACCAAATAAATGAGCTTTCAGCGCATCTCAAGGACCTAGAAAAACTGCAGCAAGCCAAACCCAAATCTAGTAGGAGAAGAGAAATAATTAAAACCAGAGAAGAAATTAACAGGATTGAATCCAAAAAAAACACTACAAAAAATCAGCCAAGCGAGAAGCTGGTTTTTTGAAAAAATAAATAAAATTGACACCCCATTGGCCCAACTAACTAAAAAAAGAAGAGAAAAGACCCAAATCATTAAAATCAGAGATGAAAAAGGAAACGTAACAACAGACACCACAGAAATAAAAAGAATCATCAGAAATTACTACAAGGACCTGTATGCCAGCAAACAGGGAAATCTACCAGAAATGGATAGATTCCTGGACACATGTAATCTACCAAAATTGAACCATGAAGACATAGAAAACCTAAATAGACCCATAACTGAGACAGAAATTGAAACAGTAATAAGGGCCCTCCCAACAAAGAAAAGCCCAGGACCAGATGGATTCACTGCTGAATTCTACCAGACATTTAAAGAAGAACTAATCCCATTTCTTCTCAAACTATTCAGAACAATCGAAAAAGAGGGAATCCTCCCAAATTCTTTCTATGAAGCCAGCATCACCTTAATCCCTAAGCCAGAGAAAGATGCAGCACTGAAAGAGAATTACAGACCAATATCCCTGATGAATAGACGCAAAAATCCTCAATAAAATTCTGGCCAATAGAGTACAACAACACATCAGGAAAATCATCCACCCAGACCAAGTGGGATTCATCCCTGGTATGCAGGGATAGTTCAACATTCGCAAATCAATCAATGTGATTCACCACATTAACAGACTGCAAAAGAAAAACCATATGATTATCTCAATTGATGCAGAGAAAGCATTTGATAAAATTCAACACCCTTTCATGATGAAAACTCTAAGCAAATTGGGTATAGAAGGAACATTCCTCAATATAATCAAAGCAATTTATAAAAAACCCACAGCCAGCATCCTATTGAATGGGGAAAAGTTGGAAGCATTTCCACTGAAATCTGGCACCAGGCAGGGATGCCCACTCTCACCACTGTTATTTAACATAGTTCTGGAAGTTTTAGCCAGAGCCATCAAACAAGAAAAAGAAATCAAAGGAATACAAATTGAGAAGGAAGAAGTCAAACTATCCCTCTTTGCAGACGATATGATCCTTTATTAGAGGATCCAAAGAACTCCACTAAGAGACTATTGGAACTCATAGAGCAGTTTGGCAAAGTGGCAGGATATAAAATCAATGCACAAAAATCAACAGCCTTTGTATACACAAGCAATGCCATGACTGAGAAAGAACTGCTAAGATCAATCCCATTCACAATAGCTACAAAAACAATCAAATACCTTGGAATAAACCTAACCAAGGACGTTAAAGATCTCTATGATGAGAACTACAAAATCTTAAAGAAAGAAATAGAAGAGGATACCAAAAAATGGAAAAATCTTCCATGCTCATGGATTGGAAGAATCAACATCATCAAAATGTCCATTCTCCCAAAAGCAATTTATAGATTCAATGCAATACCAATCAAGATACCAAAGACATTCTTCTCAGATCTAGAAAAAATGATGCTGAAATTCATATGGAGGCACAAGAGACCTCGAATAGCTAAAGCAATCTTGTACAACAAAAACAAAGCCGGAGGCATCACAATACCAGATTTCAGGACATACTACAGGGCAGTTGTAATCAAAACAGCATGGTACTGGTACAGAAACAGATGGATAGACCAATGGAACAGAATTGAAACACCAGAAATCAATCCAAACATCTACAGCCAACTTATATTTGACCAAGGATCTAAAACCAATTCCTGGAGCAAGGACGGTCTATTCAATAAATGGTGCTGGGAAAACTGGATTTCCATGTGCAGAAGCATGAAGCAAGACCCCTACCTTACACCTTACACAAAAATCCACTCAACGTGGATTAAAGACCTAAATCTACGTCCTGACACCATTAAGTTATTAGAGAACATTGGAGAAACCCTTCAAGATATTGGCACAGGCAAAGAATTTCTGGAAAAGACCCGGGAGGCACAGGCAGTCAAAGCCAAAATTAACTATTGGGATTGCCTCAAATTGAGACGTTTCTGTACTGCAAAAGAAACAGTCAGGAGAGTGAAGAGACAACCGACAGAATGGGAAAAAATATTTGCAAACTATGCAACAGATAAAGGGTTAATAACCAGAATCTACAAAGAGATCAAGAAACTCCACAAAAACAAAACCAACAACCCACTTAAGAGATGGGCCAAGGACCTCAATAGACATTTTTCAAAAGAGGAAATCCAAATGGCCAACAGGCACATGAAAAAATGCTCAAGGACACTAGCAATCAGGGAAATGCAAATCAAAACCACAATGAGGTTTCACCTCACCCCGTTTAGAATGGCTCACATTCAGAAATCTACCAACAACAGATGCTGGCGAGGATGTGGGGAGAAAGGGACACTAACCCACTGTTGGTGGGAATGCAAACTGGTCAAGCCACTATGGAAGTCAGTCTGGAGATTCCTCAGAAACCTGAATATAACCCTACCATTCGACCCAGCCATCCCACTCCTTGGAATTTACCCAAAGGAGTTTAAATTGGCAAACAAAAAAGCGGTCTGCACCCTAATGTTTATCGCAGCACAATTCACAATAGCCAAGACCTGGAACCAACCTAAATGCCCATCAACGGTAGACTGGATAAAGAAATTATGGGATATGTATTCTTTAGAATACTATATCGCAGTAAGAAACAACGAAATCCAGTCATTTGCAACAAAATGGAGGAATCTGGAACACATCATGCTGAGTGAAGTAAGCCAGTCCCAAAGGGACAAATACCATATGTTCTCCCTGATCGGTGACAACTGACTGAACACCAAAAAGGAAACCTCCTGAAGTGAAATGGACACTATGAGAAACGGTGACTTGATCAGCATAGCCCTGACTGTTAATGAACAACTTAATACATTATCCCTCTTAGTATTTTTTTTGTCTGTTCTACTTAATATGACTGGTTTCATTCTGTAATTATCACACAGTTATTCTTAAGTGTTGAAAATTAACTGAAATGTGATCCCTGTTAAACATAAGAGTGGGAATAAGAGAGGGAGGAGAGGTATAATTTGGGACATGCTCAAGCTGACTTGCCCCAAACGGTAGAGTTAGACACATAGCAGGGGATTCCAATTCAATCCCATCAAGGTGGCATGTACCAATGCCATCTCACTAGTCCAAGTGATCAATTTCAGTTCACAATTGATCATAATGAAAGGACTAAGAGTCAAAGGGAGCACATAAACAAGTCTAGTACCTGCTAACACCAACCGATAGAATAAATAAAGGGGAGAGTGATCCAACATGGGAAGTGAGATACTCAGCAGACTCATAGAATGGCAGATGTCCTAAACAGCACTCTGGCCTCAGAATCAGCCCTAAAGGCATTCGGATCTGGCTGAAAAGCCCATGAGACTATTTCAGGCATGGAAAGCCAAGACACTCTGGCAAAAGATCTCTGTGAGTGAGATCCCAGTGGAAAGAACAGGTCTTCAAAGAAGGAGGTACCTTCCTCTGAAGGGAGGAGAGAACCTCCACTTTGACTATGACCTTGTCTAAACAAGTTAAGAGTCGGAGAACTCAGAGGGTTTCCATAGCCTTGGAAACTCATGACTGGAGCATAGGGAGATTACTGATGCCATAGACAGGAGTGTCAATTGGTAAAGTCAACAACAGGAGTCACTGTGCACTTACTCCTCATGTAGGATCTCTGTCCTTAATGTGCTGTACATTGGGATTTAATGCTATAACGAGTACTCAAACAATATATTTCACCTTGTGTTTCTATGGGGGTGCAGACTGTTGAAATCTTTACTTAATGCATACTAAACTGATCTTCTGTAAAAAAAAAAAGAAAGAAATTATGAATTCCCAACTTGTCTCTCACTGGGATTAAACATGACAATAGGTCTGATCTGATTTTATCATCATTTAAAAAAATCATCTATTATTTTTCACTTTATGTTTCTGTGTGGGAGCAAAATGTTGAAATCCTTACTTAATGTGTGCTAGGCTGATCTTCTGTATGTTAAGATAATTGAAAATGGATCTTGATGTGAATGGAAGGGGAGAGGGAGTGGGAGGTGGGAGGGTTGTGGGTGGGAGGGACGGTATGGGGGGGGGAAGCCATTATAATCCATAAGTCGTACTTTGGAAATTCATATTCATTAAATAAAAGTTAAAAAAAGCTATACCTATGAAATTTATATTTATTAAATAAAAAGCTTTCTTAAAAAAAAAGAAGTGGTAAATGTAAAAAAAGGCTTCCCCTGAGAAACCTGCAGTGAAGCAAATTGAGATACTATGATGTGTTGTTTATTTTCTCTTTTAACATTTATTTTTTAGCTTTAATCATGAAGAGCTTGATTATAGTATGTCATGGAGGTGCTGGTGTTGTGGTGCAGCAAGTAAAGCTGCTGCCTGCCACACCAGCATCCCATGTGAGTACCTATTCATGTCCCAAGTGCTCTACTTCCAATCCAGCTCCCTGCTGATGGCCTTGGAAAAGAAGTGGCAGATGATCCAAGTGCTTGGCCCCTGCCACCCACATGGGAGACGCAGATGAAGCTTCTACCTTCAGTCTGACTTCAGCCTGGCCCAGCCCTGGCTGCTGTGGCCATCTGGGGAATGAACCAGTGGAAGGAAGATCCTCTCCCTCCCCCTCCACCTCCCCCTCTCCCTCCCCCTCTCTCTCTCCCCTCCTTTCCCTCTCTTTCCCCATCCCCCTCTCCCTTTCATTCTCCTTCTCCCTCTGCCTCTCCCTCTCCCAATTCTTTAAATAAATAAGTCTTTAAAAATAAATAAAATGTTATGAAGTAGACTTGGTTAAGTATGACTGGTGCCCTTGACCTTCTTTCTGGATGTATTCCTAGAAAACTAGGATATTTTCTGTTATCTTTTTTGCTATGCTTTCTACCTCTTTGACATTCTCAAGTTCCGCTTGAAACCCAATAACTTGGAGGAGACCTCCAAGATGGCGGTACAGGGAGAGAGCTCACTGATAGTCCAGGAAAAGATAGTTTAATAAAAGTGGAGAAAAAATAGCCTCAGGAAAGAGGGAAAAACTGCAGAGGAAACTCTTCCAGAATTAGAGGGATACAGTGGACATACGTGGAGGGCACGGGCGCCTATGGCTTGGGAGCCCAGCTGCCAAGAGGGTCTCCACTCCAGCACTGGAAAGGGAGGTGAGGTGAAATGCAGTAGCCTGAGACACTGGCAGAAAAGTGGCAGGAAGAGCCTACAGGGACCAAGGCTTGAAGACCTGTGGGGGAAACTACACCAGCCTAACTAGAGGAGAGAAAAAAAAATAAAAGGGGCTGGCAGGGACACGATTCCCTCTACTCACAAAGGTGAGCAAGACAATAGAGCAGGCACCATTTTGGACATTTGTAACAGCTGTGTCAGCTCAGGGCTGCACCCGCTCTCAACCAAGCAGGAAAACCTGACTCTGGTGGGGAGAAATAACAGGAGACTAAGACCTAGTGAATGTGTGGAGCTGATGAACTGGGAATGTGCAAAAAAAAAACTGAGAGTGTGTGGGAGAACTCACAGTGTGGCTGAGACATGAGTAGTCTCAGTGGGAGACACCACAAATTTGAGCAGCCCTGGCTACCTGGCAAGAGACATTGCAGGGGAATCTGAGCTTACACTGAGGACTGCACAGATCCTTTGTGTGGTCCTTGGGACAGAGCAGACAAATACTATACCCACCGGGGCTAACGCTAAGGCACTGATTGCCATGAGGAGAAGAGTTCAGCTGAGTGGAATTAATTCCCTTCTGAATAAAAAAAAAGAGATTTACTACAGCAAACTTGGGTGTGTCTCTTTTGGCACACCCTTAACCCTAAAGAACTGAACAGAGCTCTCTGGCCACACCCACCACAAGTCTCTAGAGATTCAGCAAAAGCAGACAGTTCACTTAATCTAGAGTCATAGTATAATGAGAAAAACCACCACAGCAAAAAAAAAAAAAAAAGAAGAAGAAACTAAAGAATATCTCCACAATGCCAACAACATATGCAGAAACTGAGGAAACAAGAACAAGGAAGACATCATAACGCTCCCAAATGAATATGACACTCCAAGATTATGAAGATGATGATATAGAAGAAATGCAAGATATGGATTTCAAAAATTTATGATAAGAACATTTAGAAGTTATCACAAAAATGCATGAACTACAGAAATCCATACAGGGCAGGACAGAAAACCTCTCTCATGAAAATGAAATCTTAAGGAGGAATCAAAATGAAAAGAGAAATTTTAGTAGAACAAGAAATTGAGATATTGAAGAGAAACCAAAATGAAATGAAGAATTCAATAGAACAAATGAAAAACACATTTGAGAGCCTTAAAAATAGAATCAGTGAGGCAGAAGACAGAATATCAGACTTCAAAGACAGAGCACAGGAAAATATACAGTCAAACCAAAGAAAAGAAGAGGAAATTAGAAATCTAAAAAATATTGTTGGGAATCTACAGGATACTATTTAAACACCCAACATTCAGGTTCTAGGAGTTCCTGAAGGCATGGAGAGGAAGAAAGGATTAGAAGGCATTTTTAGTGAGATACTAGCGAAAACTTCTGGGGTTTGGAGAAGGAAAGAGACATCCAAGTACAGGAAGTAATAGAACCCACAATAAACATGACTGAAAGAGATCCTTACCATGACACATTGTAATCAAACTCACCACAGTGAATCATAAAGAAAAGATTCTAAAATATGCAAGAGAGAAACGTCAGATTACTCTCAGAGGATCTCCAATCAGACTCACAGCAGACTTCTCATTAGAAACCCTACAGGCTGGCCAGGACCATGGCTCATTAAGCTAATCCTCCGCCTGCGGCGCTGGCACTCCAGGTTCTAGTCTCGGTTGGGGCGCCGGTTCTGTCCCAGTTGCTCCTCTTCCAGTCCAGCTCTCTGCTGTGGCCCAGGAGTGCAGTGGAGGATGGCCCAAGTCCTTGGGCCCTGCACCCACATGGGAGACCAGGAGGAAGCACCTGGCTCCTGGCTTTGGATTGGCACAGTGCACCGGCTGTAGTGTCCATTAGGGGGTGAACCAATGGAAGGAAGACCTTTCCCTCTGTCTCTTTCTCTCATTGTCTAACTTTGCCTGTCAAAAAAAAAAAGAAAAAGAAAAAAAGAAACACTACAGGCTAGGAGGGAATGGCAAGATATAGCCCAAGTACTAAGAGAAAAAAACTGCCAGCCCAGAATATTATATCCTGCAAAGCTCTCATTTGTGAATGAAGGTGAAATAAAGACCTTTCGTCGCAAACATAAATTGAAAGAATTTGTCACCACTCGTCTAGCCCTGCAAAAGATGCTTAAAGATGTGTTACACACAGAAACACGGCCATCAATACAAAAGAAGGTAAAGGAAGAAAATCTCTAAGTAAAAGATCACAAGAAGTTCAAAGCATAGCTCTCTGCTGTGGCCAGGGAGTGCAGTAGAGGATGGCCCAAGTCCTTGGGCCCTGCACCCCATGGGAGACCAGGATAAGTACCTGGCTCCTGCCATCGGATCAGCGCGGTGCACAGGCCGCAGTGCGCCGGCCGCGGCGGCCATTGGAGGGTGAACCAACGACAAAGGAAGACCTTTCTCTCTGTCTCTCTCTCTCACTGTCCACTCTGCCTGTCAAAAAAATAATAAAAAAAAAAAAGAAAACCTGAACAGACCCATAACCAAGTCAGACATTGAATCAGTAATAAAGGCCCTCCCAGCAAAGAAAAGCCCAAGACCAGATGGATTCACTGCTGAATTCTACCAAACATTTAAAGAACTAACTCCAATTCTTCTCAAACTATTCAGAACAATTGAAAAAGAGGGAATCCTCCCAAATTCTTCCTATGAAGCCAGTATCACTTAATTCCTAAACTTGAAAAAGATGCAGCAGAAAAAGAGAATTACAGACCAGTTTTCCTCCAATTTTCCTGATGAACATAGACACAAAAATCCTCAATAAAATACTGGCCAATAGAATGCAACAACACATCAGAAAGATCACACACCCAGACCAAGTGGGATTTATCCCTGGTATGCAGGGATGGTTCAATGTTCACAAATCAATCAATGTGATACACCACATTAACAAACTGCAGAAGAAAAACCATATGATTATCTCAATAAATGCAGAGAAAGCATTTGATAAACTACAACACCCTTTCATGATGAAAACTCTAAGCAAATTGGGTATAGAAGAAACATTCCTCAATAAATCAAAGCAATTTATGAAAAACCCATGGTTGGCTGGTGCTGTGGCTCACTTGGCTAATCCTCTGCCTGCGGCACTGGAACCCTGGGTTCTAGTCCCAGTTGGGGCACCAGGTACTACTCCCGGGTTGCTCCTCTTCCAGTCCAGCTCTCTATTGTGGCCCGAGAGGGCAGTGGAAGTTGGCCCAAGTGCTTGGGTCCCTGCACCTGCATGGGAGACTGGGAGGAAGTACCCAGCTCCTGGCTTCGTATCGGCACAGTGCCGGCCATGGAGGCCATTAGGGGAGTGAACCAACGAAAGGAAGACCTTTCTCTCTGTCTCTCTCTCACTGTCTATAACTCTCTCTGTGTGTGTCTCTCTCTCTCTGTCTCACTGCCTAACTCTGCCTGGCAAAAAAAAAAAAAAAAAAAAAAAAAAAAAAAAAAAAAAAAAAAAAACATAGCCAGCATCCTATTGAATGGGGAAAAGTTGGAAGCATTTCCACTGAGATCTGGTACCATACAGGGATGCACACTCTCACCACTGCTATTTAACACAGTTCTGGAAGTTTTAGCCAGAGCCGTCAGACAAGAAAAAGAAATCAAAGGAATACAAATTGGGAAGGAAGAAGTCAAATTATCCCTCTTCGCAGATGATATGAATCTTTATTTAGGGGATCCAAAGAACTCTACTAAGAGACTATTAGAACTCTAGAAGAGTTTGGCAAAGTAGTAGGATATAAAATCAGTGCACAAAAATCAATAGCCTTTGTATATGCAGGCAATGCCATGACTGAGAAAGAATGGCTAAGATCAATCCCATTCACAATAGCTACAAAAACAATCAAATACCTTGGAATAAATTTAACCAAGGATGTCAAATATCTCTACAATTAGAATACAAAACATTAGAAAGAAATAGAAGAAGCCACCAAAAACTGGAAAGATCTTCCATGTTCATGCATTGGAAGAATCAACATCATCAAAATGTCCATATAACCAAAAGCAATTTATAGATTCAATGCGATACCAATCAAAATACCAAGGACATTCTTCTCAGATCTGGAAAAATTGATGCTGAAATTCATATAAAGGCACAGGAGACATCGAAAAGCTAAAGCAACCTTGTATAACAAAAACAAAGCTGGAGACATCACAATACCAGATTTCAGGACATACTACAGGGCAGTTGTAATCAAAACAGCATGGTACTGGTACAGAAACAGATGGATAGACCAATGGAACAGAATAGAAATGCCAGAAATTAACCCATGCATCTACAACCAACTTATCTTTGACAAAGAAACAAAAACCAATTCCTGGTACAAGGACAGTCTATTCAACAAATGGTGCTGAGAAAACTGGATCTCCACATGCAGAAGCATGAAACAAGACCCGTACATTAACACCTTACACAAAAATCCACTCAACATAGATTAAAGATCTAAATCTATGAACTGGCACCATCACATTATTAGAGAACATTGGAGAAACCCTGCAAGATATAGGCACAGGCAAAGAGTTCTTAGAAAAGACCCCAGAGGCACAGGCAATCAAAGCCAAAATTAACAACTGGGATTATATAAAATTGAGACGTTTCTGTATTGCAAAAGAAACAGTCAGGAAAGTGAAGAGGCAATCAACAGAATGGGAAAAAATTGCAAATTATGCAACCAATAAAGGATTAATAACCAGAATCTACAAAGAGTTCAAGAAACTCCACAACAACAAAACAAACAACCCATTTTAGAGATGGGCCAAGGACCTCAATAGATATTTTTCTAAAGAGGAAATCCAAATGGCCAATAGAAACATGGAAAAATGTTCAGGATCACTAGCCATCAGGGAAATGCAAATCAAATCCACAATGAGGTTTCACCTCACCCTGGTTAGAATGGCTTACATATAGAAATCTACCAACAACAGATGATGGCGAGGATGTGGGGGGAAAGGGACACTAACCCACTGTTGGTGGGAATGCAAACTGGTTAATCCACTATGGAAGTCAGTTTTTAGATGCCTCAGAAACCTGAATATAGCCCTACCATACAACCCAGCCATCCCACTCCTCAATATTTACCCAAGGGAAATTAAATTGGCAAGTAAAAGAGCTATCTGCACCTCAATGTTTATTACAGCTCAATTCACAATAGCTAAAACATGGAATCAACCTAAATGTCCATCAACAGAAGACTAGATAAAGAAATTATGGGACATGTACTCTACTGAATACTATACAGCAGTAAAAAAATGAAATCCTGTCATTTGCAACAAAATGGAGCAATCTGAAAAACATAATGCTGAGTGAAATAAGCCAGTCCCAAAGGGACAAATATCATATGTTCTCCCTGATCAGTGACAACTGACCGAACACCTAAAAGGAACCCTGTTGAAGTGAAATGGACACTATGAAAAACAATGTCTTAATAAGCCCTTGTCCTGACTGTCAAGGAACAACTTACTATTTTATTCCTTTTAGTGTTTTTTTTTTCTACTTAATACCAGTGGTTGAACTCTTTAATTAAGACACAATTATTCTTAGGCACTTAAAATTAACTGAAAAGTTATCCCTGTTAAATAAAAATATAATGGAATAAGAGAGGAAGGAGATGTACAGTTTGGCACATGCTCACTCGGACTTACCCCTAATGACAGAGCTAGAAACGTACCAAGGCATTCCAATTCAATCCCATCAAGGTGGCATGTACCAATGCCATCTCACTAGTCAAAGTGATCAGTTTAAGATCATAATTGATCAAAAAGATAGGATTAAGTGTCAAAGGAATTACATAAATAAGACCAGTGTCTGCAAATAATTGATATAATTAAAAAGGAGAGAATGATCCTACATGGGAAGCAGGATAAACAGTAGACTCATAGAATAGCAAAAGCCCTAAACTGCGCTCTGGCCTCAGAATCAGCCCTTAAGGCATTCAGATCTGGCTAAAAAGCCCATGAGAGTTTCAAAGGCATGGAAAGCCAAGACACTGTGGCAAAAAAAAAAAATTACCTAAATGAAAGATCTCCATGAGTGAGATCCCAGCATAAAGAATGGGCCATCAAAGAAGGCAGTACCTTTCCCTCAAGGGAGGAGAGAACTTCCACTTTGAATATGGCCTTGTCTAAATAAGATCAGAGTTGGTGAACTCAAAAGACTTCCATAGCCTTGGCAGCTCATGACAAGAGCCTCCGGTGATTACTGACATCATAAATAAGACTGTCAATTGTTAAATCAACAACAGGAGTCACTGTCCACCTGTTCCCCATGTAGGACCTCTGCCCTTAATGTGTTGTACTATGACAATTAATGGTAAAACTACTACTCAAACAGTACTCTATACTTTGTGTGTCTGTGTGAGTGCAGTCTGTTGAAATCTTCACTTAGTATATACTAAGTTGATCTTCTATATATAAAGATAATTGAAAATGAATCATGGTGAAGAATGGGATGGGAGAGGGAGTGGAAGATAGGATTTTTATAGGTGGGAGGGAGGTTATGGGGGGAAAACTGCTATAATTCAAAAGCTCTACTTTGGAAATTTATATTTATTAAATAAAAGTTGAAAAGAAAAAAAAAAAAGAAACCCAATAACTCAGTTATTTGCTCTTTTCATACTGTCCCCAAATTTTAATGTGCTTTCTTCATTCATTTGATTCATTTTCTCCAGTGAGTCTGTTTTAGGGCTCACTGATTCTTTTGTTTATTCTGCTGTTAATGTCTTCTAGCACATTTTAAATTTCAATTAGTGTACTTTTCAGTTGAAGGATTTGTTTAATTTTTTATAACTATTTCCATTGCTCTGTCAAGTACCTCTATCAGAAAATTAAATCATTTCTTTGTGTTCTCTGGAATTTCTCTGAGTTCCCTTAAAACAGGTATTTTGAAGTTTTCTTCTGAGTATTTGAAAATGTCTATTGTTAAATGGTTGGTTTCTGATGTATTTTGTTTATTATGTGAGGCCATGGCTCCCTGGAAGTTCTTGAAACTTGGTATATGACATTGTGCACTGAAGTATCAGTTGTAATCTGTGTGCATCTGCAGCTGTCCTTCCAAAACTAATTTGTTTCTCTGAGGCTGTGGGCACTTCTACTATTTCAGCACTAGATGGTGCTATAAGATGGAATTTGCCATAGGTCTACTGTTGATGTTTCCATTGTTTCAGTCCTAAAATATGCCCCAAACTCAGATTTATTGCATAAACCTATTTGATATATTGTCCAGGATGAGCTGGGGAAGTGTCTGCAAAGAGATAGTCCATCCCTACAAATCTCCTCCTCCTCCTGGGGCTGCGTAGACCCAGATGCCTAGTTTTGTGGTCACCAATGCCATGTTGTTAGATTATTCAGGACCCACAGCCTTCTGATACAAGTGCATCCTGGGGTAGGACTGAAGTCCACCCTTTTATGGTCTCTCCCCTGTTGAAGTAGACTCGACCTGAGGCCACTCCTATAAGCCACTACTGATGACAGCTAGCACATAAGATAATCAGCTCTAGCCATGGACCTCCATGTGGTACCAGAGAAGGTCCAGGGGCTCCCTCTAAAGACACTGGCTTGGGGACAGACACCATTAATATCTAGTCAATGTCGAGTTGTACCAACATAGCACTGACTCTCAATACACTGCTTTGATCAGTTGCTATCTGCATAAGGTTGCAGGGGTGGTAAAATGGGCAGGTCCAGGGCATGGTGTTAAGCTCCCTCTCCTGCCCTACTCCCCAGCAGCTGCTTTTAGCTAGAAGGTGGAGAATGGGTTACAGAGACAGACCTCAGGCTGCCCAAATATTCAGTCCGCTTTTATAGGCCTTGGGGCTTTAGGGCCTGACCTGACTCTGAATTTTATTATGCTGTTTCTGGCTCTGGGATTATGTAGTCTAAAGACTGGGCTTAATTTTCTATGCTTCTTGCAAGCTGGAGGAGAAGCATCTCTCTCCACACTATTTGACAACTCTTCTCTTCCTACCTCCTTCAATATTACTTTCCTTATTACAATAAATCAAGTGCTGTGGTCCCTCACCTGGCTTCTATAGATCTTTTGCAGAGGTGTGGTGTATTAGTAATTGTTCACATTGGTGTCTATCTGGAGAAATGGTCATCAGAGCATCTTGCTCAGCCAATATCTTGCTCCAGTCCCCAAAGTCTGATTATAATTTACTGTGGTGAGACTGTTTTCTCATCCTGTCTATTCAGGGTCCAAAGACCTGTTATACCTGATATTTTCCTCCATATTGGGGAAGTTTTCAGTTACTGTCTCATTTAATTGGTCTTCTTTAAAAAAATACTTATTTGAAAGTCAGAATTACAAAGAAAGAGGGAGATAGAGATCTTCTACCCACTGGTTAACTTCCCAAATGGCCGCAATGGCCAGAGCAAGGGCAGGCCAAAGCCAGGAGCCAGGAGCTTTATATGGTTGTCCCACATGGGTAGCAGGGGCCAGAGCACTTGGGCCATCTTCTGCTGCTTTCCCATGCACATTAGCAGGGAGCTGGATCAGAAGTGGAGCAGCTGGGACTTGAACTGGTGCCCATGTGGGATGTGAGCACTGAAGATCACAGCTTAACCCGCTGTGCCACAGTGCCTGCCCCTAATTGGTCTTCTATGACTTTGTCCTCTCTTTTCTCCTGAAAGTTTAAAAAATTCAAGTATTTTTATTTAATTGTAGTCCTGAACTCTCAGAATTGTCTTTATTCATTGGTTTCTTTATTCAGTTCATAAGATCTGTTTTTACATTCAGATATTCTTCCGTCTGCTCTTCTAATCTATTGTTGAGACTTTCAACTCTTTTTTTTTATTTTCTGAGTTTTTAATTTCTAAGACTTCTGCTTGGTTTTTGAAAAAGAGATCTCTATCTCTTTGCTGAATTTTATATTTAAATCATGCATTGGTTTCTTAATTTCATTCAGCTGTATTCTCTCATATCTTTTTGAATATTCTTAGAATCATTCTTTTGAATTATTTGTCAGGCATTTCATCATTTACCATTTCTTTGGAAGACTCCACTCAGACGAAACTAAAGTACTGTTGTATTATTTTTGAGACATCAAATTATCCTGCTTTTTCACACTTTTTGTGTCTTTCTGCTGATATTTGGATTCTAGAAGATCAGCTGTCTCTGTTACCCTTAGAGGGTGCTTTGTTGAATTAAAGGCTTTTTCCTGAAACTGTGTCTTGGGTTATTGTTTTGTTACTTTGGCTTAAGTTCCAGTTGGACACTGGAGTGTAGTCTTCCACTGTAATCAATGGCTATAGTGGCAAGAACATGGGGGTCTCTTTTCAGTCCCAAAAGATATGTTCAGGTCCTGGTGTCAGTGCCTGAGGTAATGGCAATACTGGACTGAAGTATGGCAAGAATACATGGCTTCCCACGCCCACTAAGGCTGGACAGGAACAGACCTGCAGCAGAACAAGGCCCAAGTCTAGGGCAACTACTTTCAGCTGGGATGGGGTGGAAATGAAGCCACGGAGGAGTCAGGCCCACATCCAAGGCAATGCATGGCTACCCACAGCTAAGGAATTGGGCAGTGAAAGATTTGTAAACAACCAGGCCTAAGTCCAGCAGGGCACCTGTGAATGCTGAGGTAGGGGCAGCAGCAGAAATGAGCCAGTAGTGAGTCAGGCCCAGGTGTGGGGCTGGTGTGCTCAGCTACCTGTGTTGACAGGATGTAGACTGAGTATATTGGTAGTGTTGGATCACAGCGGGAGCATTTGGGTTTCTGTGGCTGTTTGCTACTCTGAAGGGAAGGTATAAGTATGGGCCCCAAGGTTTCAGAGCCATGCGCCACCTCTTCTAATGTCCTGGGAGCAGAACTGCCCTGCTATACTGAACTACCTAACCCCTGTAAGTGCAGGACACTGCTTCAGCTGAGGTGATGGGGTCATGGTTGCTGGTGGGTCTAGTTGGAATTGTGAAGATTTGATCCTTTTTGCTGTTGAGGTGGGATGTCTGTGGATCTTGGAGATGGGAATATGTAAGAGCTGCTATTCCTTAGTTATATATCTCACGAGTGACCCTTTTCTCAAAATGGCAATACACTAGGGCAGGCGCTATGGCACAGTTGGTTAAAGCCCTGGCCTGAAGCACTGGCATCCCATGTGGGCACCGGTTTGATTCCCAGCTATTCCACTTATGATCCAGCTCTCTGCTGTGGCCTGGAAAAGCAGTAGAAGATGGCCCAAGTCCTTGGGCCCCTGCACCCACATGGGAGACCCAGAAGAAACTCCTGGTTTCTGACTTCAGATGGGTGCAGCTCTGGCCTTAGTGGCCAGTTGGGGAGTGAACCAGTGGATGGAAGATCTCTCTCTCTCTCTCTGTCTCAACCTCTCTCTGCAACTCTGTCTTTCAAATAAATAAAATAAATCTTTTAAAAATGGCAATACACCACCATAGTTGTGTTCTGGAGGTTGGAGGAGACAATGTGAGCTCATTCTCTAAAGCAAAGCTCCCCTTTGAGGTTCTAAGACTGTGATGATTTATGATCTTGTTTGCTTCCTATAGCTAAAACAGTCATTGTCCAGTGTCCCTGGAGGTGGGCTCTGCTTGAGCTCTCCTCAATCCCATGCAATAAGGATTCCTCTCAGTTATGGGCCAGCGTCGTGATTCCTGGTGTACTTTATTCCTCTCTTTTTGCTGCCATCCCAGGTAAATGTGTTCTATGGGTTTTCCTTATCTCCCTTGCTGAGATCCAATATTCTCTCTCAGGTAGTCACCTTGAATTGCAGTTATTTTTTATTTTGATTCTTCTCTACAGAGGAAAAAGCAAATTCTGGGCACATCTATTTGGCCATTTTGGAGAATCCATTTTTGTGGCATTTTAATCTTGCACCACTGCCTTCCCAGAGCACTGCAGATGTTCAAAAGTTAAACGATGTTCACCCACACTGGGTTGACCATCTGCTTTATTCAGTTCACCAATTCAAATGCTAAGCACTTTGGGAAATGGCCTCACAGACATACCCAGAATTAATGTTTAACTAGCTCTCCTGGCTTCCCAGGACCCAGATGTACTTATGAGCTTTAATATTTTCATATTATATTGACACATGAAGTTAACCATTACAAGAAAGGAGAAGCAGAGTAGAACAAATTTTCAATATTCTAACCTGTATGTGATTGTGCAGGGAACTGTTTTCTGTTATCTCTCACTCAGAGCTCAGACAAGGAAAATCAGAATATTGCAGACATATGCTAAAGAAAGGGAAGGCAGCAGCCAGATAATATGTATGTTAGCACTGCGGAGGATTATAGATCTGTGGGTGTCTGAGGCTTGAGCGGAGGGAATTACCAAAAACATAGCCAAGCATCTAAATCCCCAAGAATAAGCTGTAATGAAACTCTTTGAGCTACTAGATATGAAGTCAGCTGTGCATCTGAGGGAAATGGAGGAAAAATAAATAAATAACACTCTCATAGGCCCAGGCAAGAGGCATATCCAGAAAAGACCCAAGAAGATCTTAAGACTTCTCCCTGGGCTGACTCCAAACCTTGAACATTAGCAAATGTGTTAAGTGATTAGCTGAGGTGTTCCACACCAGTCTATACAGATAGGAGCAGTAGCTGTTTCTTTAAATACTGGATTTTCAACAAAATACCACAAGGCATACAACAATCAAAGAATATGGTCCATTCAAGAAATAAAAGAGCACACCAGAAGCTATCTCTGAAGAAATACAGGCACTTACGAAATGATGACTTTAAAAATTGCCTCAAAGAGGTGAAGAAAAACAAATAAATAAAATAAATTGGACAAATAATACAAGAACAAAATGAGAGTATCACAGGGAAAATCACTTTTTAAAAAGAATCCAACAGAAGCTGAAAAATACAGTACCTGAAATGAGCAATTTAGTTTGCACCAACAAAATGAGGAATCAATGGACTTGAAGACAGCACTATTATCAAGTGTAAAGAGCAAAAACAAAAAAAAAATAGAAATGAAAACTGAACAAAAGTACAGATGAAACACCATGAAGCAGACTAAAGTATCCATTATGAGAGCCCCAGAAAAAAAAAAGATAAAGACCTTGTTTGATTAAATCACAGCAGAACACCCCAGATTAGGGCAGAGGTATGGATTTAGAAACTGAGCAAATTCAAAGTACAATGAACATAAATGATCGATAAAGAAGCATATAATTTAGTTGTTGTAAGCTGAAGACAAACTCTTGACAGCAGGAAGAAAAAAGCAACTTGTCATATACAGTGGATCCCCAGTAAAAATTATCAGTGATTTCTGAGCAGAAACCTTGGGGTCAGAGGCAGTAGAATAATGTGGGTAGCATGGAACATTCTCCAGAGTACGCTGTATATAATTCCCAAAACAAGTTTAGTTTTAACTATATAAAGCATTTTTTATGATCAGAATAGAAAGAAACTAGAAGCCAAGAAAGAAGGAAACTATAAAAGTAATAATTCAACATGTCTCCTAAAAGTTTATGGAAACTACATATTATAAAAATAACTGTGTGTTGATTTCAAAAACAATTTTCACAAAAATTAAGCCTATCCCTTACTTCCATTTTACATGAACTTTTTGAAGTACTCTCATATACTGAACGCACTCTTAAACAATTAATGGGGGGCCAGCACCGTGGCTCACTTGGCTAATCCTCTGCCTGCAGTGCCGGCATCCCATATGGGTGCTGGTTCTAGTCCCGGTTGCCCCTCTTCCAGTCCAGCTCTCTGCTGTGGCCCAGGAGGGCAGTGGAGGATGGCCCCAGTGCTTGGGCACCTGCATCCGCCTGGGAGACCAGGAGGAAGCACCTGGCTCCTGGCTTCGGATCGGCACAGCTCCAGCTGCAGTTGCCATTTGGGGGGTGAACCAACAAAAGGAAGAAGCTCTCTGTCTCTCTCTCTCATTTATAACTCTACCTGTCAAATAAATTTAAAAAATTAATGGGACAAGGGAGAAATTACTAGGGAAATTGGAAGATTCTTCTGCACAAGTGAAAATAAAAACACAAAAATGAAATAATACTATAAAATGTAAGCACATTTAACAGAAAAAAATCTCAAATTATCAACCTGACTCAACTCCTTAAAAATCAGATAAAGAAGAAACTGAACCCAAAAGTAGGAACAGGGAGGAAATAATAAATATTACAGCAGAAGTAAATGAAAGAGAACACAAAACAATACAGAAAAATAATAAAAGAATTAGGAAAGATCAACAAAAGTAATTAAACTTCACTTTTTAAAAAGACTTACGTATTCACTTAAAAGGCAGAGTTACAGAGAAGCAGAGAGAGAGAGAGAAAGAGAGAAAGAGAGAAAGAGAGAGAGAGAGAAAGAGAGAGAGAGAAAATCTTCCATCCACTCTTTCACTTTCAAAATCAGCTTAGCTGATCTGAAACCAGGAGCCAGGTGCTTCTTCTGGGTCTCCCATGTGTGCAGGGGCCCAAGCACTTGGGCCATCTTCCACTGCTTTCCCAGGCCATAGCAGAGAGCTGGATTAGAAGTGGAGCTGCTAGGTCTCGAACCAGTGCCCATATGGGATGCCGGCGCTTCAGGTCAGGGCATTAACCTGCTGCACCACAGTGCCGGCCTCATATTTTTATATTTTTAAGCATTTTATAGTCAGTTATAGGTATTATCTAATCCCAACGAATGGAAGACCTCTCTCTTTTTCTCTGCCTCCTCTCCTTCTATCTCTATGTAACTCTGACTTTCAAATAATAAATAAATCTTAACAAAATAAAATAAAAATATACACATAGGAAATTCATGGCATGAATGTAGCAAATATTAGTGACTGAAGAATCTGGGTGAAAGCTATACCAGGTTATTTTTTAAAGTTCTTGGAAAATGGAATTAAAAGATAAGTTTATTTTGGTACAAAATATTTTGAAATTCATCCCTACAAGGGGTTTTCAAAAATCTCATGGAAAATATATGTTTTGAAAAAACTATGCAAAGGTTTAAAATTTTTTGCACCAAATACACAATCTTTTAGCTATATTTTTCACAAACTTTTGAAGTACCCTGATGTTGAAGAGTTAAAATTGTATATGTGCGGGTGTAAAAAGTTAAGCTTAAGCTTACAGGTTTAAACCTTCCTGGTGCAGCTGTGAAAATAAGACAGAGTAAAGTAGCACCTTGACAGTAGGGACTCCATTTTGGAGCACTTGAGACTGCATTCTGGGAAAGCAACCCCCCCCCTCCCACCGTGAGACTCTGGTCTGAAACTATGATCTCAAATAGTCGGACAATAGCAGTGCACTACATCACCCTTGGCAACGCACAAAAACCCCCTAGCATGATTGCTCAAGCTTAAAAGTAAAAAGGTTACACCTGGGTTACCTGGGCTAATAATGAAGATGTGATTTGTCTATGTCTTAAGATCATAATTGCTGATTGTAAGATATTAGCAACCGTGTATTCTCTCCCCCCCTCCCGATTTTGCGGTTTTTGCCTTTATAAACCCTAACCTTTGGTTATTTGGGGCTGCTCTGCTCATGATGATCAGACAGCCCCAGCATGCTGGATAATCAATAAAGCTTCCCCTTGCTGTTTGCATAAGAGACGTCTCTTGGTGACGTTTTTCGGGCGGTCGACTCTAACAATGTGAAAGTTCTTCATCCTATTTTTGAAACTTTTTAAATGCTTAAGATCACTTCAAACTAAATGGGTAAAAGAAAATGTAACAAATTATGAAATTAGACTTTGGTGTTAGAAGTCAGGATGGGGCTACTTTAGAGGAAGGAGTAATAATAGAGAATGGACCTGTAAGTGGGACTCCAGATATTGGTAACATTTAATTTGACCTCTTGGTGTTTACATGGTTGTATTCATCTAATTTTGGTAATTCATTTATCAATTATACAATGATACACTCATGCCATAAGTACTTTTGTATATATTTTTATTCTTCAGTAAACACTTTTAATGGGAAAAAAATTTCCAAGAACTTATGCAGATATAACACCTGGGGACTCCTGTTCCTTCTGTGACTTTTCCCTGAACCTCTGAGGAATGGCCTAAGGTCACAGTGACATTGTCCTATGTGGTCCTATTCCTTATTTCAAAGAATAGTTTTATTCCTGTGCTGCAGAACCAGTGACCCCAAAGTAAGAATTCACTTTGTGTGATGACCTCACCAAGGACACAATATTGCCACTTCTGTTGGAACTTACTAACCCTGAGAAACTAAGGCTGGGCTTTCAGCATGCTTGAACAGTCCCACTGCACCAGGCAGCAAGCACAGTTCACGGGCATCTGGAAACTGAAAACTGCAATCAAACTCAAATGCTCTGAACAAACACCAAAATCCCTGACAATAAAATGCCATGTGAATAGCATCATTCCACAAATTTATTCTACTGTCATTGCCTGAGACCACTCAAAATCACTGGGCTAAATGGTGTGAAGAGAATTAATTTGAACAAAGTTTTACTTGGTGTTTTAGCTAAGGCAGTGCTCTTGGAAGAGAGAAGATGAAAGGTAATATTGCATTTCTTTTTTTTAAGATTTATTTATTTATTTGAAAGTCAGAGTTACACAGAGAGAGGAGAGAGAGAAAGAGAGAGAGGTCCTCCATCCACTGGTTCACTTCCCAGGTGGCCACAATGGCCAGAGTTGTGCCGATCCGAAGCCAGGAGCCAGGAGCTGCCTCGGGTCTCCCACGTGGGTGCAGGGACCCAAGGACTTGGGCCATCTTCCACTGCTTTCCCAGGCCACAACAGAGAGCTGGATTGGAAGTGGAGCAGACGGGTCTCGAACCAGCGCCCACATGGGATGCTGGCACTTCAGGCCAGGGCATTAACCCACTGCACCACAGTGCCAGCCCAATATACCATTTCATGGTTGCTTTAGCATCTCTTTGATTGCTGGTGATAGCACACATTTTTCAGATACAGTGGTTTAAGGTTAATTACACCTTTTATGGCTGTATTCCAATATTCATAAGACGTGGTTTTTTTTTTTTTTTCACATTTTAACAGCTCTGAAATTGCATTTTATAATGGCATGATGTGGGGCCAGCACTTTGCCATAGCGGGTAAAGCCATTGCCTGCAGTGCTGGCATTCCATATGGGCACCAGTTTGAGTCCCAGCTGCTCCACTTCCTATCCCAGCTATGGCCTGGGAAAGCAATAGAAGATGGCCCAAGTCCTTAGGCCCCTGCACCCACATGGGAGACCTGAAAGAAGCTCCTGGCTCCTGGCTCCTGGCTCCTGGCTCCTGGCTTCGGATTGGCACAGCTCCGGCCATTGTGGCCAACTAGGGAGTGAACCAGCAGATGGAAGATCTCTCTCCCTCTCCCTCTCTCTCTCTCCCCCCTTTCTCTCTCTCTCTCTCCCTCTCCCTCTCTCTGTAACTCTGCCTTTCAAATAAATAAACAAATCTTTAAAAACTTACAGCAGAGCATCTGACAAGCCCTGGCAGTCCTGATTGACTGAAGAGCAGCACAATGGGCGGTCCTCACTCGAATGTACATGTTAGGTGTTCGTCTTTCAACTGATTTGTAGGACCATGTTATCAGGAGTGTGAGTACTGTTCCTCTTCATTGCTAAATACATTTGTCACTTTGTGTTTTAGCTTTCTCTTTTGAAATCGGACTTTTAATTTTTCTTAGCAAAATTTGCTTATATCCTTTATGATTTATGCTTTTTGTTTCAAGTTATCTCAAATGAGGTGTTTCTTAAATTTTCTTTTTGCATTTGAAATACTTGATGGTTTACTCTTTGTAAGGAAGGGTCGCAGATTGGTGCCTCCTCACACAGGGCACCAAATGTAAGAAAAGGGGACAGAAATGGAGAGGAGACAGAATACAAACTCACAGCCAGACAGAATTTGTTTGAAGAAAATAAACTCACAGAGGTCGACCAACAGCCAGTGTGCATACAGAAAGTGATGCACAAGGCCCAGACCCCAACAGGCTTTTTACATCTTAAGTGGGCTAGAAGCGGGGTAGGGGTCAGTAGGTGGAGGTAAGCTTCCCCATACAGGTTCTTCGAGTTTGGCCTGGCTTCCAAACCTGGGGAAGATTGCAGGGGTGGGGTGGGGAACAATAGGGTATGAGACCAGATTTTTCTTTTGAAAGAAGGCTGGTATAACAAGAACCTGAAATGGCTGAGGCTTCATCCTTGTTCCATCACTTTTTAAATCTTAAATGCTGAATTCATATACTATTTGTTTTAATGTATGAGATAACTAATCTCATTTTCTTTTTTATTTATAAACTTTATTTCTTTTTTTTTTTTTTTTTGACAGGCAGAGTGGACAGTGAGAGAGAGAGAGACAGAGAGAAAGGTCTTCCTTTGCCGTTGGTTCACCCTCCAATGGCCGCTACGGCCAGCGCGCTGCAGCCAGCGCACCGCGCTGATCCGATGGCAGGAGCCAGGTACTTGTCCTGGTCTCCCATGGGGTGCAGGGCCCAAGCACTTGGGCCATCCTCCACTGCACTCCCGGGCCACAGCAGAGAGCTGGCCTGGAAGAGGGGCAACCGGGACAGAATCCGGCACCCCGACCAGGACTAGAACCCGGTGTGCCGGCGCCGCTAGGCGGAGGATTAGCCTAGTAAGCCGCGGCGCCGGCAAATTTATTTCTTTGATAGGCAGAATTACAGAGGGAGAGACAGAGAACTAATCTCATTTTCTCTGCACCATTTACTAAATATGCTACTGTAGTAATTTCTTATAATTTTAGGTTGCTTCAGCGTCCCTTTTGAATATAAGTTGACATTCTCTTACCAGAACAGAGTATTGTCATTTTTTTGGCTCTCTGCCTCCTCCCAGTGTGATGGACCCAGACATCTGCCTTAAGGGCTGCTGATCCTTCCTACGGGACAGCAAGATGCAAGATGTGGGCACATATAACCCACATCTCTGTGGCTTGTGCGGATATACCACAGTGACCAGTCACAGTGTGACCCTCTAGAATTGGTGTCTGCTCACTCCAAACCTCCCTGCAGGAAATAACCTCTAGGTCCCTAGTAAAGGCTTTGGCCCTGCGGGCTGTCTCTCTCCCCCGACCCCCACCCGAGGTGTGTGTGTCTCCGGTGGCTCCCTCCTTCCTGTTGTCCTTGTGAGGTGTGCTGCCCTCCTCTCTGGACCTGTAAACAATAAACCTGCTCTGCTATTTCCTCTGTTTCACTGTGCTGCCTCCTCTGTGTCTTACCTGGCCAACACACCGAGTCTAACTCTACTCCCACACAAGATGAGGCAGGAGGCAGTCAGGACTGGGAAAATCAAATTCCAGCCCTGTAAAAGTTAAAAGCCTGCTTACTTTTCTGCTTTGTGTGAGAAGCTGCTTACTCAATATTGTGGCCCAACAAAGATAGAAAAGACATATTAAATCTTTTTTTTTATTTATTTATTTTGACAGGCAGAGTGGACAGTGAGAGAGAGAGAGAGAGAAAGGTCTTCCTTTGCCGTTGCTTCACCCTCCAATGGCCGCCGCGGCCGGTGCGCTGCAGCCAGCGCACCGCGCTGATCCGAAGGCAGGAGCCAGGTACTTCTCCTGGTCTCCCATGGGGTGCAGGTCCCAAGCACTTGGGCCCTCCTCCACTGCACTCCCGGGCCACAGCAGAGAGCTGGCCTGGAAGAGGGGCAACAGGGACAGAATCCGGCACCCCGACCGGGACTAGAACCTGGTGTGCTGGCGCCGCAAGGCGGAGGATTAGCCTAGTGAGCCGCGGCGCCGGCCCAAGACATATTAAATCTTGAGAGATATCTCTCCAAGAGTTTTTACAAAAGGTAAAAATTACGTGTTTAAGAATTCCTTACATAAATTAAATCTAGAACAGCCCACTTGTACAGGGACATTTCTCAAAGATTGCCGACATAAGATAAAGTTACTTAGGAAACTGATAATTTAAGTCAAACTTGAGAAATATCTGTTCAGAAGGGTTCCACAAGGTTCAAAATATGCCATGAAGTTCTAGGCACGAAAGCTCAGCAACAGCACACACATAAGTTCTTTATCACAAAAGGCCTACAAGTTCAACTTTCAAAAATGGGATTTTAACATTTTCTTCTCAAATGCACCCTTCTTCCAAAGGAATTCTTCCCCTAGATTTTCAAGTCATAGGCTACTTTCAATAAAACCAAATAGTCTTGCTGAGGCAGGAGACAGGTGAGGATTAAGTGGGAAAACTGAGACATAAAGTTTAGAAGCTGAATTGCTGGCTTGTTACTTGTTAGTAAACTTTTCAAACCACCGTTTGCTTAGAGGCTAAATGTTTAGATAACAGCGCAGTAAGAGGTCCAGATGACCTGTTTATACAGAGGCAATCCAAGAAAGCCAAACAACAAAAGATCAAAGGCCAAACAACAAACAAGCTAAATGGGATTAAGGAAGAGGCAATCCACTTCCTCCACAAAAGAACCAACCTCTGGGCCAGGGTTTCCATAGCAACACCCCCTAGGCAGGTGCCAAACTCCAGGACTCCACTTTCTCTATTGAGGGGGTGGGTGGCGCCTGCTTCAACACTCTAGGAAGCATACCTTCTCTTTGAATGAACTTTCGCTGCCTTTTCTTGCTGTGTGTGCAAGTCTCTTTCAATGCTTTGCTAGAGGCTCCAAGAATCCTACCCTCTCCCGGTAGCCATAAACGGGTCAAACAGGAGTCCCAAGGGCATCAGCCAGTTTCCTGGGAGAGAGGCGCGGCCACAATGCAGACACTCGGGCGTTAGGTGATCCACAAGGATATAGAAATTGCGGTGTGAAAAGCACGTTCAGTACCAAATCTCCGGAGCTCCAGCAGGGAAGAGCTGGAGTTTATGACACTCTCAGACAGGAGACCACAGGACCAAATTTACGAGGAAAAAAATTACAATAACCACACCATCTCTGCTGCAGCTACACTTGTTCCAGGCTCTTGCCTCCGTGTGCAAAAGAGTTCAAGGAGGAGGCCGGCACCATGGCTCACTTGATTAATCCTCCACCTGCAGCACCGGCATTCCATACGGGCGCCGGGTTCTAGTCCCGGTTGCTCCTCTTCCCATCCAGCTCTCTGCTGTGGCCTGGGAAGGCAGTGGAGGATGGCCCAAGTGCTTGGGCCCCTGCACCCATATGGGAGACCAGGAAGAAGCACCAGGCTCCTGGCTTCGGATCGGCGCAGCGCCGGCCATAGCAGCCATTTGTGGAGTGAACCAATGGAAGGAAGACCTTTCTCTCTGTCTCTCTCTCTCACTGTCTATAACTCCACCTGTCAAAAAAAAATAATAATAACAAGAATTCAAGGAGGAGATGTAGGTAAAGGGCAACAGGAACACAAGATTAGATATTCATAAACATGCAAAACTGAATTTTCTCTCTTGCAAAAAGGGGAGCTTCTTACTTTTTTCTAAGAACATTTCCTTGAGAAAACTCATCATTGTAAACCTTTGCTCTGTCCCATTGAGAGTAAATCTTTTTAAGACGTGAATAAGCCCACCACTGGTTTTATAAGACGGGTCTTTCTTAATGACCCTGGGGCCATGTCACTGGTTGGTAAACACCAAGAAAGACAACATGCCAACTCCTTGTCACTGTGGTAAGTACCCAGGCTCTTCATGTTGCAGCTACCTACTTGTCAGAGAACTATAAGAAGAATTACTTTCATTTGGATCAAAGCAGTGAATACATATGGTTACTCTAAATATCATGTGCATGTAGAACAAATTACATGTAGTAAAGGGTGTGGTCAAGTGTTTTCATGTGAGAACAAATTATCTTTTTTTCTTGAGAACATGTAATAGGTCCCACATCCTTCCTGAATATATATGGATATGATATTTATGCCTATGTAATTTCTGTCTTTGCAAGCTCATCAATGGATAGCCTGTGATGCATATGGCAGTCTGATTTAATGCTTGTTCAATAATAAAACTGCTTTTGTTTTTTTCTCCATCTGTGGAAAGGATTTTCTGGGATAGCAAGAGACTTTAAAATTATTTCCCCCAACTCCTCCCATCCAGAAAAATAGTGTATATCTTTGGTGTGTGTGTATATATGTGTATATATATATATATATTTTCTTTACATGGACTCTACATGCTTTAATTTTAGCTTTCTTATAAAAATTATAACATTTTAGTAACTATTTTGAAGGGAAACTCATTTCAATTGTTGACACAAGAGTAATTTGATGGGTAAACTGGTACAGCCACTGTGGAAGACAGTATGGAGATACCTCAGAAATCTGAATATAGAGCTACGGTATGACCCAGCCATCCCACTCCTGGGAATTTACCCAGAGGAAATGAAATCAGCAGATGCAAGAGTGATCTGTACCCCCATGTTTATTGCTGCTCAGTTCACAAGAGCTAAGATATGGAATCCACGCAGATGTCTGTCAACTGAAGACTGGATAAAGAAATTATGGTTATATGTACTCTATGGAATACTACCCAGTGGTTAAAAAAATCTTGTCATTTACAACAAAATGGATGCTACTGGAAAATATTATACTAAGTGAAATAAACCTATCCCCAAAAGACAAATACCATACGTTCTCCCTGATCTGTGATAACTAATGGAGTACCTAAAAGGTAATCAACGGAAGTGAAATGGACACTTTGAGATGTGATGACTTTGAAGAGTTCTTGTCTTGACTGCTGAGGAACATCTGTTTCATACTTCTGTTGAACTCTTTGCTTAGTGTAGGGCTAATCTTATAATTAATTGAAAACAGATCTTTGTGGGGCCAGCGCTGTGGCATAGAGGTAAAGCCACTGCCTGCAGTGCTGGCATCCTACATTGGCACTGTTTCAAGTCCAGGCTGCTCCGCTTCCAATCCAGCTCTCTGCTATGGCCTGGGAAAGCAGTAGAAGATGGTGCAAGTCCTTGGGCCCCTGCATCCACATGGAAGACCTGGAAGAAGCTCCAGGCTCCTGGCTTCAGATCAGCCCAGCTCTGGCTATTGCTGCCATTTGGGGAGTGAACCACTGGATAGAAGACCTCTCTCTCGCTCACCCTCTTTCTTGCTCTTTCTCTCTCTCTCTCTGCCTATGTAACTCTGCCTTTCAACTAAATAAATAATAAAATTTTTTAAAAAGAAAGAAAATAGATCTTTGTAAAAAGAAGAATAGGAATAAGAGAGGGAGAAGAAAGAAGGTTGGGAGTGGGGGCAGGAGGGAGGGTAGGATGGGATGAATCATTATGTTCCTAAATTTGTATATATGAAATGCATGAAGTTGCTATACTTTAAATAAAATGTTTCTAGGTTGAGAGATAGAGAGAGAATAAATTGAAGACATTTAAGTTATTGACCAAGGGGGCTGCCACCAATAACACTAGCATCCCATTTGGGCACCAGTTAAAGTCCTAGCTGCTCCACCTCCAATCCAGCTCCCTGATAATGCACCTGGGAAATCATCAGAGAATGGCCGAAATGCTTGGGCCCCTGCACCCACATGAGAGACCATGAAGAGGTTCCTGGCTTGGGCCTAGCCCAGCCCTGGCTGGTGGGGCCTTTTAGGGAGTGAATCAGCAAGTGGAAGATCTCTCCCTCTCTGTGTGTATAACTCTGCCTTTCAAATAAACAAAATAAATCTTAGAAAAAGTTATTGACCAGGAAATAATTTGTTTTATGTATTCAGTAAATATTCCTTAGTGAAATTATAGTCATGACATTCTTTTATTTTCATTTTAATTGAAAAGCAGAGAAGGCTGGCACTGTGATGTAGTGGGTAAAGCCACCACCTGCAGAGCCAGCATCCCATATCCGTGCCAGCTTGAGTCCCGGCTGCTCCACTTCTGATCCAGGTCTCTGCCATGGCCTGGGTAAGCAGTGGAGGATGGCCCAAGTCCTTGGGCTGCTGCACCTGCGTGGGAGACCCAGAAGAAGCTCCTGGCTCCTGGCTTCGGATCAGCCCAGCCCTGGCCATTACAGCCAATTGGAAGTGATCCAGCGGACAGAAGACTCTCTCTCCCTCCCTCTCTCTCTCTCTCTCCCCTTCTCTCTGTGTAACTCTGACTTTCAAATAAAGAAATAAATCTTAAGAAAAGAAAGGCATAGAGACAGAGAGAAAACGACAGAGAGAGCTGTTCCACCTACTGATACTCCCCAAATACCACAGCTGGGATGGACCAGGCAGAACCAGGAACTGAACTTGATCTGGGGCTCCCACTTGTGTGATTGGAACCCAAATACTTTAGCTATCATCACTGCCTCCCAGGATGCATCAGCAGGAAGCCGTACGGGAAGCAGAGCTGGTAGAGCACCTGGAACTCTGATACGGGATGCAGCCATCCCAAGGGGTGGCCCAGCCTCTGCACCATGGCCTGCTCCCATAATCATTATTTAGATTCAGTACTATTGGCATAAAGTCTGTGCAAAAATCTTGGGACATGCTCCCAATATTAAGCATGCTTTTTTTGGGGGGGGGATGGAGAGTGGCATTCATCTCCTGTTTTGGCTTACACTTGTACTATTTTCTAGTTTATTGCATGTTTCATGTATATTTGCATAATTTGGAAGGCTAGCACTCCTAAAATAAAATCTGCTGCCGTACGTAGCTCCAAGCACTTAAGTTAACCATCAATATTCATCGCACCTCCTCCTGTAGCTTCCTGTCTTCATGGGGTGGGAATGCTGGATCCCATCACTCATCGCCAGCAGTAACGAGGACCAGGCCTCCAGGAAAAATCACAACAGCAGTCACTTGGGCCGCTAGAGGGCGCCGAAGTGTACAACTCATTCAAACAGGGAGTCGCCGCCGAGGCTGCTGGGAAGCGTAGTTCTAGAGTGGCGGGCAGGGAGCGGTTCTGCGCATGCTCAGTGCCATCTCCTTTCAGTCGCCAGGGTTTTTGTCTTGCGCCGCGGGGGATCGAGGACTCGGTAGCGCGAAAGGGTCCGCGGTACCGCAGGGGGCCGGGCTGGGTTTGGCGCAGCCTTCCAGCAGAGACGGCGCCTCTGCAGGTGTGTCTGAGGCCTCTGCGGGCTGCCTGGGGGCGGGAGGCGGGTTTGCGGGCCTGCGGGACCGGGTCGGGGTCGCCTGGCGGGCGGGGGTCTGGCCGGGGGCCGGGAGGCCGTGTCTCTCCTCGCGGAGCCCGGTGTCCCCGCAGGGTGACAGGGGAGCGGGGCGGGGTGCCGAGGGAGCGGCGCTGCGGGACGTGGAGCCCGGCCTGCCACGCAGGCACCGCGGCCCGCGCCTCGGGCTGGGCGCGCGGTGGCCGCCGGCGCGACCCGGTCCCGCGTGACGTGATGGCGGCTCCGAGTAGGGACGCAGTTGTGTGCCCGCCGCGCCGTGTGCACCGTCGCGGCTCGCCGCCGGGGTGAGGTCTGCGTGAGGGTGCGGGGCCGGGGCTCGGGCGCGGGTCCGAACCCGCAGCTGCGGTGTACACGGTGTTGTGGGAGCGGCTCCGCTCGCAGGGGTTCTTGCGGGGGCGGTGAGGATGCCTGCAGGCTTGGGGTGAAGCACTCGCGCCCAGAGCCTGACACCCGGGGTTGGCAGGTGGGAGCGAGGGTCTCATCTGCATCCCTACCAACGTGTAATTCAGGACGAGAACAGCCACGTAACCATACATTAAAATATATTATAAACTATATATATTTCACGCGGTGTGCTTCGTGGTTCACCCTGTCTCCTGCCTAAAAGCCGCGGTCCTGACTTGTATGTAGCACAGCAGGTGTGCCGAGCACCAGCAGTAGTTGTGCAGGGTACGGAACTCGGGCTCACCGTATAGTGTTCCGTTTCCAAAACTGCCTGGAACATCCTCAGGACCCGTGTGTCAGAATGCATGCCCCTGCCTGTCTCTTCTCCAGGGACTGTAAAACATGTCCATTGAAACCACAGTTTGAGCTCTCAGTGATCAGTGTTGTTTAGATGGAGTTGGAATCACAAAACCTTTGATTAGCTGGAGGCATCCGGGCTTATCCGCTAGGTACTGTGTGAGCACGGGGCTAGCTGAAAGTGGGTTTTGCTGTGTATGGAAAGGGCCTGAGCTTTCTAGATGCCTTTTGCTGCATAGATGAAGTGCCTGATTTGGGGTTAGGGTGCCACACTGTTATTTTATAAGCTGGATTTGTGTCACTGTCGGCAGATGCGATGGCTGTGTCAGAGTTCATGAAGGCCGAATGCATTTTACCCTAGTCCAGCAGAAAGTTCCAGGAGACAGTGTAATTGCCAGGAAACTGACTGCATTGTGGTCCTGACCAGCAGCAAACCCGGGAAGGGCCCAGCAAACGAAAGAACAGCGCAGGGTCTAGTGTCGTTCCTCCGCGAAGAGGGGGAGCGACAGAATTGTTGTAATTTTTCCCCAAATTGGTTGTGTTCTATTCTTTAATGATTAGTACAATGTTTTTTATTTGAAATTACTACCTCTTCTATGGTCCTCAAACTTAAGGTGTACTAAATTGAGACATATAAATCAATGGCAAGAAAGAGGGGCAAATATTTTCAGATTGTTCTATTTCCTTTCCAGATGAACATTCCTGAAACTAGATTCAATAAAGCAGATACTTTTGTCTTGAATAATAAAAAAAAAAGAATCCCAATGATACATGAAGCGTTGTTGAAGATTGCCTAATTCCTCCTCACTGAAAAGGAAACACCTTCGAAACTGGGACAGTCACTATGTTAATAGCAGACCTCCAGTAGACTCAAAGTCTCCAGTTTCGCTGTACCATACCTAAGTCAAAACAAAGTTCACCGAGAAGTAGTTTTTGAGAAACTGCAATTTAGGGAGAAGAAGCATTATTTTTGAAGACCTTGAAAAGACTTTCTAATCTCATGCGATTCGTAATGTTAGTAAGAAAAAATGTTATATAGCGTAAATGCCTTTTGTGTGTCAGTAAATACATATCTCTTCAATATCATCTCCAATGTCAGCATAGAGGCCCATACTTTAGATATGTGGGTATTATAAACCTTACCTAATCTGCTATTATTGGATGTGTAAGTTTTCAATTCTTTTATGTTATTCAGTAAACAGACACATAATCTTCAAGGCAGCCAGTAGGAAAAAATATTTAGATTCACTCCGAAACATCCCAGGTTCATCAGGATTTTGTTGGATTACCAGTGGGTAGGTGGATGCTACTTCATTATGGCCCTTCCTGTTCCATTTGATGGATCGAGGGCCATACGCAAAGGCTTATATTTTACTGACATGGTGTGTGGAAATGTTTCACAGGGGATTTGTGGAGCTGTTGGTTTCCTATGACTTCTGTCTTCTGATTATCCTGGCTCTGGCTTCATCGTGTCTACCCTTTTCCCAAGAGCAGCAGAAAATGAACAAGTTCAAGGTGGGTCATTTATTTAGCCATTACTTTGTTCACTGCATGTTTAATGAGAGAGAGCACATCTATTAATGTTTTACTAGAGAGAGCACATATATTTAACTAGAAAAGTAGAAATCGTTAAGAGACATTTTTGGAGGAAATACTATTCGAATAAAATACCAGTTATCAAAATTTAGTCTCCTAGATCCCCAGGAGCTAGAAGATCCTGAAGGGATCTGAGAGGTCAAACAAAACTTGTAACACTGAGGCAGCGCCGTGGCACAGTGGGTTAAAGCCCAGCCTGCAGCACTGACATCCCATATGGGTACCAGTGCCAGTCCCAGCTGCTCCACTTCCAATCCAGCTCCCTGCTGATGCACCTGGGAAAGCAGTGGAGAATGGCCCAAGTGCTTGAGCCCCTGCACCCACGTCGGAGACCCAGAAGAAGCTCTTGGCTCCTGGCTTCAGATTGGCTTTTCTATGGCCATTGCAGCCATCTGGGGAGTGAACCAGCAGATGGAAGACACCCACACCACCTCTGCCTCTCTGTAACTCTGCCTTTCAAATAATAAAATAAATCTTAAAAAAAAACTTGTAATACTAAGATGCAAATTGCCTTCTGCGCTGAGAATATGAAAGCAACCATAGATAGACTGCTGCCCATTTGGCATGAATTAAGACGACACCAAATTTATAATTTTCCTGTTCTTCCACTGGGCACTTAGAGAAAAATATTGCCGAATAGTTTAAGGCTATCTTTAATGAGACAGTAAATATTATTAATTTTAGTAAATCTTGACCCTCGAATACACATCTTTTCAATGTCTGGTTGAAGAAAGGGAAGTTCATGCAGAATCCTTCGGCTGTATCCTGAAGTATGGTAGTTGTCTCAAGCCAAAGCACTTGTGCAATTATTTGATGTGTACTCATCTTGCTGCTTTTTTCAGGGAATGCCTTTTTAAAATAAAATAGATTTATTTATTTATTTGAAAGTCAGAGTTACACAGAGAGAGAAGGAGAGGCAGAGAGAGAGAAGGAGAGGCAGAGAAAGAGAGAGGTCTTCCATCCGCTGGTTCATTACCCAGTTGGCCGCAACAACCAACTGATCTGAAACCAGGAGCCAGGAGCTTCTTCTGGGTCTCCCATGTGGATGCAGGGGCCCAAGCACTTGGGCCATCTTCTACTGCTTTCCCAGGCCACAGCAGAACGCTGATGGGAAGTGGAGCAGCCGGGACTAGGATCAGTGCCCATATGGGATGCCGGCTCTGCAGGCAGCGGCTTTACCTGCTATGCCACAGCACCAGCCCCCAGGAAATGCCTTTTTACCTGAGACAACTGGCAGGCAAGCTGTGATTTTTGACTTAGATATTCAACATTTTCTTTAAAAAAATAATGGGCCTGCCATTTCAAGGAAACAATTCTCAGTATTTTTTTGCCAGTGTTAAAACCTGACCTTTAAAGTGAAAATTAGGGGCAGGCATTTCACCACAGCAGTGAAGACACTGCTTGAGATGCCTGCACCCCCTATAGGAATGCCTGGGTTTCACTCCTGCCCCTGTTCCTGATCCCAGCTTCCTGCTAATGCATAGCCTGGGAGACAGCAGGTGAGAATACAAGTAGTTGGGTCCTTGCCACCCAAGTGGGAGATACAGATTGAGCTTCTGGCTCCTGATCCAGCCCTGGCTGTTGTGGGCATTCAGGGCATGAACCCATGGATGGGAGATCTCTGTCTTCTGTCTCTCTCCCTCTCTGTGCCTTTCAAATAAATTAAATTTTAAAAATCATGGTGAAAATTAGAATTTTAGAAAACTTGTATCTTCCACTGTGACCTTGACAACTTAAACATTTTTCTGTAAGAATAGCGATGATACTAACAAATATGATTTTAAAATATATAGGGGAGGGCATTTGGCCTAGCAGTTAAGGTGGTGGTTAGGATGCCTGTGTCCCATATCGGAGTACTGATTTGAATCCTGGTTCTGCTCCTGATTATAGCTTCCTGCTAATGGAGACCTTGAGAGACAGCATGTGCTGGCTCAAGTAGATAGGTTCCTGCCACCAATATGGGATATATGGATTGAGTCCCCAGCACCCAACTTTAGCCTCACCCAGCCCTGTCGTTGTAGACCTTTGGGGAGTGAACCAAATTATGGTTCTCTCTGTCTTTCTCTCTGTGTATCTCTCTGCCTCTTAAATAAAAATAAATGAGTAAATATATATAATAAAATGTGTCAGAATTTGATTAATATTCTGAAGTATGTGTTCAGAGGCAAACTCCAGCAATTTAAAAAGATAAAGCAGTACAGAGAAGCTAGGAACAGGATACATGTTTCTTAGAAATGCCATTCCAAATACTTGGATGCTAACTCTTCAGGGTAATAGTTGAGGAAAGTCTTGGATTAGATGGAGTCAAGTAGAAGTCTAAGGGAAGACCATTCTAGATAGGAGGAACAGCAGTACAATCGCCCTGAGCCATGTTCCAGAAGCAGTGTTCAGGATACTGAATCCAGAGAGAAATGACTTAGGGAGAGGATAGTAAGGGATAAGATTGAAGAGGTGGATGGCTAGAATATGAAGGGCCATGTAGGCAGTAGAAAAATTAGAATCTTGATTTTACTTGCTCACTTAATTTTAAAACCAAACTTTATACAAAGGAATATACATAGTTTATATATACAAGGGTGCATTTGTAGAAAATGGAGTTAAAAGATATGCTTAGTTTGTTGTAAAATTCTGAAATCTGTGCACATGAGAGAGCCTTTAAAAGTTTGTGAAAAATGCATATCATAAAAAAACTGCATGGATTTCAAAATTTTTTCACCAAAATAAACTTATCTTTTAATTCCATTTTTTCATGAGCTTTTGATGTACCCTATTTTGGCTTTGTGATTTAGGAAATACTAAGTAAACATTAGTGTATGCTTTTTCTGAGTCAAGAAATGAAAAGTCCTGGTACCTTCAGAGCCCTATGTGGCCTTCATTGATCTCATCCCCACCATTATCCAGAGAAAAGGAATACAGGACTCTGTGGTAACTATTTCCTTATTTCTTTAAATGTCATTTTTCAAAATAAAACAAAGATTTCAGCATGACTATCATTAGTTAGTAATTTAAAAATCACAGCATTTGAGCATCTTGGTGGAGAGAAAATAGACCTAAAAAGGAGGAGAAAAAAAGTAGGAGGTAGCTGAAAAAGTTTAATCCAGGGGGAGGCATTGTGGTACAGCAGGTTAAGCTGCCTACAGTATCTCGCTTTAGAGTGCCGATTTGAGTCCTGGCTGCTCCATATCTGATCCAGCTTCCGCTAATGTGCCTAGGAAGACAGTGGAAGATTGCCTACGCTTGGGCCCCTGCCACACATGGGGGAGACCAGAATGGAGTTCTTGACTCCTGGCTTTGGCCTGGCTCATACCTGGGTGTTGTGGCCACTTGGGGAGTGAACCAGTGGATGGAAGCTCTGTCTCTTTCTCTTTTTCTTGTTACTCTGCCTTTCAAATCAATAAATATTCTTTAAAAATCTTACCCATTTTGCAGTTCTGCTTCAGTCAATCTTGCATTTGTGCCTTTTATGTGAAATTCTCCCAATCTAAAATCAATCAGGGAGTGGTAAATGATGTTTTCTTTCCCTTATGTTCTGTCATCGATTGCGGATGGTTGGTCTGGAACAGCAAAAATGACTAGTGAGCCTTCGTTTTTGTTTTTGTTTTTTTTTTTAAGATTTATTTATTTATTTGACAGGTAGAGTTAGAGAGAGAAATAGAGACACAGAGAGAGCTGTTCCTTCACCTGGTTAACTCACCAAATAGCCACAATGGCCAGGGCTGTGCTAGGCCAAAGCCAGGAGCCAGGAGCTTCTTCCAGGTTTCCCAAGTGGGTGCAGGGGCGCAGAAACTTGGGCCATCTTCCATTGCTTTCCCAGGCCATTAGCAGGGAGCTGGAATGGAAGTGGAGCAGCTGGGACTTGAACTAACGCCCATATGTGATGCCAGCACTGTAGGTGGTGGCTTAAGCCATTGCACAACAGTGCCACCCCTCACCTACCCACCCCAGCCTTCTGTTTTTCTGGAGTAATTTTGAATGCAGTTGTCACTACCAATTCCCAGAAAAGTATTTTTTTGATGAAGATCGTAGAATTATTTGTTCATAGTCATTTTGGTCGAATTAGATTTCTTTTCTGTTCCTTCTTACATCTCTCAAATTCTATTGGCTTATTTTTTTTCCTGTTTGAAGGCGTTCTTTTAAACTTTTTATTTTGTTTGCTTTAATGAGGGTCTGCTAGAGGAAACCTTTCTTTAGATTACCTGAAATACTCATGGAGAACTTTTTCACCATGTATGGAATTCTTGGTTGGCAGTTCTTTTAAAACACTGAAAAGCATTCACTGCCTTCTGCTACTTGAGTTGCAGAAAATTCACCAGTTTGTCAAGCTTTAAAGCAAATTTATGTTTTTTGGTTAGCTGTTTATAAGATGTCCTTTACTGTGGTGTATTTATGTGTGGATTTCTCTTTATCCTAAGGAGATTTCTTTATGTTGCTTTTGAGTTGAGAACTGGAGTAGTTTGAGTACTACATTATATTTCTTTTATTGACTGTTAAGCTCTCCTTCTTTGTGTGCTGCTTTATGTATCAGTTACCATGGAGATTACAGTATGTATCATTAACTTTATGGTACCTACAAATAATATTATACTACTTATTCGTGAACAGTGTAATACATTTCCAACAATATAATTCTATTTATACCTTTCTCATCCTTTGTGGTCTTTGCCTTATAGCTCATTTCTTACATATTTTAACCCCAAACACTTGTTATTTTTGCTTTAAACAGTTATTAATCTTAATTAATATTAGGGAAATGTGCCTGTATGTAAATAAAATTGTCTTTTTTTAAAAGATTAATTTTATTTATTTGAAATGCAGAGTTACTGAGAGGTGGGTGGGGAGAGACCGAGAGGTCTTCCATCTACTGGTTCACTGCCCAACAGCTGGTTCTGGGCCAGGCCAAAGCCAGGAGCTTTATCAGGGTCTCCCATGTGGGTACAGGGGCCCAAGCCCCTTCCACTGCTTTTCCTGGTGTATTAGCAGGGAGCTGGAATGGAAGTGGAGCAGCCAGAACTCAAACCTGCTCCCATGTGGGATGCTGGCGCTGGCATGCAGCGTCTTAACCTGTTATGCCACAATGCCAGCCCCTAAAATTATCTTTTGAGTTCAGGTACATACCTTGCTACAGACCTGCAATTTTATTCAATATCTTTTCCTTCAGACTAAACAATTTTTTTGTTATTTCACATATTCTGGACTGATGCTGTCAAAGTCACTTGGTTTGACTTTCCAAAAATGTCTTTATATCGCTTTGCTGTTTTGAAGGATATTTGTGCGGGATACAGGGGGCCATGTCAAGAATCTTCTTGTTTCTGCACCTAATGTCATATCTGGCTTCTGGCTTCTCCTGTTTCTGATGAGAAGCCTGTCTTCAGCTGGCAGCTCCCCACCTGTCATACCTGTGATGTGTGCTTTTTATCTTCACTTAACATCTCTATTTCATCTGCAGTGCTTTTATAGTTATGCTATGATGGGTGTAGGGGGGATAGTTTTCTGTTTATGCTTCTTGGAGGGTGACAGACATCTGTGGGTTGTTGTGTTTTACTATTTGGAAAACACTCAGGCACTCAATCTTCAAACATTGTTTGCCCCGTTCTCTTTTTTCCCTCTTGGATTCCTGTTGCACAAATGTTGGACTATGTCCATATGTTCCAAATGTTTCACAGGGACTTTTTTTTGTAGTTTTGTTTAGATAATTTCTATTGAACTGATTTTGTTTTTAAGCTCATAACTCCATTTTTTCTGAACTGTTCATTCTCTTCGTAACCAGGAGCAGAGAATGTCTGCTCGCAACATCATTTGGTCTGGCCCTGCCAAGGCAGCCACAGGCGGGACTTGTTTCATAATAAATTTATATCAGGCTAATTTTTTAAAGATTTATTTATTTATTTTGAAATAGTTATAGAGAAAGGTAGAGAGAGAGAGAGAGAGAGAAGGAGAGGGTTTCCATCCACTGGTTCACTCCCCAAATGGCCACAACGACCAAGCTGGGCCAGGCCAAAATCGGGAGCCAGAAGCTTCTTCTGGGTCTCCCAGGTAGATGCAGGGGCCCAAGCACTTGGGCCTTCCCTTGCTACTTTCCCAGGCACATTAGCATGGAACTGGATTGGAAGTGGAACAGCCAGAACTGGAACTGGTGCCCATATGGGATGTTGGTGCTGCATGCCGGGGCTTTAACCCGCTATACTACAGTGCTGGCTCCCAGCAGGCTAATTTTTAAGTTGATAGTGTTATATGGCCCATGAATTAGGTGATAAATATCCAGGTGGTGCTTGGAAGTAAGCCCACAAAATCCACTGCTCATAATTGTACCTTTTAATTCCAAAAATTTCTCTTTTTTCCACTTTTTGTTTTTCTTTCTGATAAGATTCTCCACCTTTTCATCTACTATTTGATGGAGTTTTTTCCTCCACTTGAATTAGTTAACATTTTTATCATGGCTACTCTGTTCCTTATCTGCTAATCCCAACATCTGGGTTGTCTGTGAGTCTGACTCAGTAGGCTTCTTTGTTCAGTATGTATCAAATTCTTCTACTTTTTTGCATATATCATAATTTTTAATTAAATGCTAGACATTAGCTATAAATGTCACAGGGAGTTTGTATTTCAATGCATCCGTTCTGTTACGGAGCTTTCTATTTGGTTCTGTAATCTGCTTCCCCACATGGTATAAACTGAGCACTTAGTGACATTTAATGGGAAATAAAAACAGTCCTGAAGATACTCGGTTTCTGTTTGAGAATCTCTTGAATATAACACCCCTACTTAATCATCAAGTACTTAGTCGTCCAGAGGCAATGGTGTGATCAGTGTTGACTTGCTCTGTGACTGGGGCTGTTAGGGATTCTAATACTTCAAACAAGCCCACAGCAAACACTGAAAATTTGTTAAATGTTCACTCTCCCCGATTTGCTCCAAGAAATGAAAATGTTTTGGTTTTTCTTTGCTTGTCCAAAGTATTTGTATTCTGAATTTTTGCTTTTGTTCATCTTTCAGTTCTTAGTTCTCTGATTTTAAAATTTTTATTTTTCTAGGTTTAAGGGCTTATTCTGTTAGGCTGGGATCAATTTCTCTTTTGATTTTCTACTCTTATCAGAACGAGTTGTTTATCCTTATTATACAGATGCTACCTCTACCTGGCTTTCTGCCCTTTGCCCTGGCTATGAAATTTGCAGATGCCAAGAAAATTTTTTTAAACATTTATTTATTTGAAAGAGTAACAGAGGAAGAGAGAGACAGAGAGACAGAGATCTGTCTGCTAGTTCACTCCCTAGATGGCTGTATCTTACAGGACTAGGCCAGGCCAAAGCCAGGAGCCAGCATCCAGGAGCTTCTTTCAGGTTTCCTATACAGGTGCAGGGGCCTAAGCACTTGGGCTGTCTTCTGATGCTTTTCCCAGCCATTAGCATGGAGCTGGATCAGAAATGGAGCAGCCAGGACTCAAACCTGTGCCCATATGGGATGCTGGCATTGCAGGTGGCAGCTTTACCTGTTATGCCACAATGCTGGACTCACCCAGAAAATTCTAAGCAGAGATTTGGGCTCATCTCAATAGATTTACCTGTTTTTCAGTATCTTGATCCCTCAAATACTGGTGACTGTTACCCTTGGACACTTTCCTTTTAAGTGTTTTTGGGTTTGTTTGTATTTTTTGCCTTTAGTTTTATTTGTAGTAAAATGTAAATAACAAACTATTTACTATTTAGCCATTTTAAGTGTATAGTTCAGTGGCACCAAGAACACTGGCAGTGCTATGTATAAACATCACCACCATCCAGCTGCAAAACTTTTACATTTTGTAAAACTGAAATTCTGTAACCATTCCACAATGATGTCTACGCTACCCTCCCCCCCATCCCCTTACCAGGCAATCACTACTGTATTTTCTTTTCTTTTTTAAGATTTATTTACTTGAAACACTGAGTGACAGAGCGAGGGAACAGATATCCACCCACTGATTTACTCCCCAAGTGGTTGCAGCAGCCCGTTCTGGACTAGGCTGAAGCCAGGAACCTGGAACTTACCCTGTTCTTCCACATGGATGACAGGGACCCAAGTACTTGGCCATCTATGGCTGCCTTCCTGAGTGCATTAGCAGGAAGCTGGATCGGGGCAGAGTAGCCAGGACCTGAACTGGCACTTTGATGTGGTATGCTGGGGTCATAAGTGGCTTAACCTGCTGTTCTGTAACGCCTGCCTCCACCACTCTTTCCTATCTCCAGGATTTTGACTACTCCAGATACCTAATCTAAGCAGAGTTCATACAGTAGTTTGTCCTGTACCTGTTTTTTTCACTTAACATAAAGTCTTATTTTGTACAATGTTTCAGAATTTCCTTCCTTTTTAAGGCTGAATAGTATTACATTGTTTATATATGCACTTGTTTTTCCATTCTTCTGATGATGGACAGTTGGGTTACTTTGACTTTTTGATTATTTGTGAGTAAGGCTGCTATGAACTTGGGCATATTAATAATACCTGTTTGAGGCTCTGCTTTTTATTCTTTTGGGAGTAACCCCTGAAATGTAATTGCTGGACCATATGATAATTTGTTTAATGTTTTGAGGAACTGCCAAACTTTTTTCTGTACCAGCTGTTCTGCTTTTGCATTCCTGTCAACAATGCACAAGGCTTCCAGTTTCTCTATATTCTCAATAACTCTTGTTTTTCTATTTGATAATAGCCACCCAAATAGATGCAAAGTGGTTTTGATTTTGAGTTGTGTTTTTATTTATTTTAAACTTAGCAAAATTCACTTACATTTTAATACATGAGGTTTTTAAAAAAGATTTATTTTATTTATTTGAGAGGCAGAGTTACAGACAGAGAGAGGGACAGACAGAGAGGTCTTCTGGAATCCACTGATTCACTCCCCAAATGGCCGCAATAGCTGGATCTGAGCCAGTCTGAAGCCAGGAGCCAGGAGCTTCTTCTGGGTCTGCCACATGGGTGCAGAGGCTCAAAGACTTAGGCCATCTTTCATTGCTTTCCCAGGCACATTAGCAAGGAGCTGGATTGGAAGTGGAGCAGCTGGGACTAGAACTGGCGCCCATAGAGATGCTGGCGCTGCAGGCAGAAGCTTAACCTGCTATGCCATGGTGCCAGCCCCTACAAATACTTTTGTACTGCTTTTTGTGTGAACATAAACTTCATTTCTTGTAATACCTAGGAGTGTGCTTGCTGGGTCATACAGTTTTCAGTATTATGGTTAATTCATAAGAAACTGACAAGTATTTATTCCACAATGTATTCCTACAATGTATTGAGTTCCATTTGCTTCACATTACTTGTCAGCAGTTAATATTTTCCATTTTTAAAAAGCACTATGTTTATTTGAAAGGCAGACAGACAGAACCATCTACTGGTTCATTCCCCCAAATACCCCCAACAGCAGAGTCTGTGCTAGGCTGAAGCCAGGAGCTCAGACTCAGTCTTGGTCTCCCTCATGGGTAGCAAGGACCCAAGTGCTTGAGCCATCAACTGCTGCCGTCCAGGATGTGCATTCGTAAGTTGCTGGAATCAGAAACAGAACCAAGACTCAAATCCAGGCACCCCAATATGGACTGTGGGCATCCTAACTGCCATGCCAAGTATATTCCAGTGCCACTTATTGAAAAGCAGTGTGTGTATATATATATATATATGTGTGTGTGTGTGTGAGTAGCCTTTATACATATATGTATAGAAATTGTATAATATTTATATGCGATGACATATCTATGCAGGAATAATTATAGATATGTATATATAAATGGGTCAATATATGTGTGTATATATATATATATATTTACTAACTTCTAGGAAGATCTAGAAGCAGTGACACCCTAGGAGCAATTACTATATGCAGCAACCAGATTTTAGTTTCTAGTACCGTTTACCTGTAAAGGGAGCTAGAAGTCACAGGAGAATTATAGGACTGAGGCAAGGGAAATAAAGTAAGTCTGGAGCATTCTGTAGTATCAGAGAATAAAGGAGTGCCCACCAACGAGACAATGGGGACATATCCATGACACAGGAGCCACCTGAAAGAGTTCCTAATCAGCAAAGTGGAGAAAGTTTGAGCAACAAAATAAATAATGTAGTATTAGATTATGACCCAAAGCATACAATAAATATGAGAACATGTTGATATAAATAAATGAGACAACTTTTTTTAAATGAAGCATTCCAGATAATATGTGTGAATTCTGCCTGATCTAGGAGTAGGAGCTTATTTGTCCCTCATTAAGTATGCATTGGACTTTGAATTATTTCAAAGTATAGAGTATGAAAAAGAAAAATAATTACAGTGGAGAAAACTGGCAAACATCACCTTAACAAAGTGAGCCAGGCTAATATTACCAGTCATATTATGTATCCCTATTACATTGTGTGATCCTATGAAGTCTAAATTTCTCAAAAATTTCTCAGAGTCTTGCTTACTGATTACAGCTTTCACTCCAGTGCTGTTATGCAGTTGTTTTAATTTGGACTTTTTACATTTAGATTTTGAATGAAAGCTGTCTCTTATTTGTGACTCTCTCTGTCTTTGGTTTCCTAAAGCACCCTCCTCCTGGCTTCCTCTTGCAGTTAGAGAAGTTCTTTCAGGCTCCATGATCTGGGCCTAGTTTCTTCTGCCATCATCACCTCAAAATATTGCTACCCTTTCAGATCTTTGGATGGGTTTTCCTAGAATTCGGTTTTTCATATATATGAAAATATCATTTGAAGAAATTTATGTGTATGTGTAGCTACCAAAACAGTTCCAGCTGTTTGTTGCACCATCACTTTAAGCCCTACATAAACAAACTTCAACTCATTGCCTCCTGCTCAATTCACCCTTCTCCTTGTGTTCCTCTTTCTGCTTAAGGACTCTCAGTTACCATGAAATAATGTTAGTGGGTGAAATTCAGATGTCTCTGTCGCTCCCCCTCTTCGTGGAGGAACGACACAGGACCCTGCGCTGTTCTTTCGTCTGCTCGGCCCTCCCCGGGTTTGCTGCTGGTTCTTCCCGGGTTGGCTACTGTCCCTTCCACCTCCGTGGAAGGGCGGTTCCCCCTGGCCACTTTCCCCACTTCCGCAGGGGAGCAGCACACCGCCGGCCGGCTCTCTCGGGGGCTGCACAGGTGTTCCCCTTAGATGTTCCTCTTAGATGTTCCTGGTGCATGCCGTCTCTCTCCTCCTTTATAGTCCTCCTCTGCCAATCCCAACTCGGCTGCCCACACGCCGAGTACGCTGCTCTCCTCCAATCAGGAGCAAGTACTACAGTTTATTGGCTGAACTGGAGGCAGCTGTGCGGAAGCTGTTTACTTCTCTCCCAGCGCCATATTGTGGGAGAGCAGATGCATAGAATAAGTCTTAATTCCAGTAACTTAGTCTAGTCCGAGTTGCTCCCCACAGTCTCTATACTCCAAAACCTGTTGCTACTGTATAATGATGAGACTACTACAGTTCACATCTAAGTTGAGAAATCAGTGCCAAAGCAGTCAGACTGGAGCTGACTCCAGAGTCAGGAGGGGTCTGTATGGAAGAAAAGAGATGGTGAGGTCACAGTGTAGAGGAAGCACATAGACACTGCCAGAAGCCGAGGCAGAGACAGATAGTGAAGGGACTAAGACAAGTGGGAGCCACTCAGTGGCACTGGGAATAGAAAGGAAGGGACTAGGAATGTGTGGAGTTGTCAACCTGGAGCAAGCTCTTCACAGGAGAGGAAGGAATCATTTATGTGTTTGGTAGTGAAGCCCAAAGAGAAAGTAAGCTTCAGGGGTGAGGGTTCAGCTTAGCAGTTAAGATGTCAGTAGGGACACCTGCATCCCATATCAAGAGTGCCTGCATTCAACTCCTGGCTCTAGCTCCTGACCCCAGCTTCCTGCTAATGTGTACACTGGGAGGTAGCAGTAATGGGTCAAGTATTTGGGTCCCTGCTCCTCACGTGGGAGAGCTGGACTGAGTTTCTGTCTTCTATTGTAGGCATTTGGGAGCTCTCTCACTCTGGCTCTTGCTTGCCATTCAGTGTTATGCTCTCTCTGCCTCTAAAATACATAGACAAAAATCTGAAAGTAAGGTGCTGAAATTAGGGCTCATACAAGTATCACAGAACCTAAGTGCAGCTCCCCAAATGCCAAGAATGTGAAATGTTTTCAAAGAATGTGTATCTTACTGTGCCAACCAATGAGTGAGCTTTTGAAGCAAGACTAACATCTTCACTCCTCTCCACCATAAAAATAAATTTTATCTTCACTTGATCATGAATTGAAAAATTACCCAAAAGCCATACAAGAAAAAAAAAGCAGAAAGTGTAATTAACACATTTTCAATTGATTTAAATTTCTCCCAAACAAAAAACAAAGTGGGAGAAAAGTGTAGCACAACTCTCTAATATTAAGTAACTTGGAATAGGAAAGAACTTTAAACATCAAAAGTCACACTATGTGGTCTGCTTTATACAGCTGTCTATTCATCATGTTTTCCTCAACAAGATACCTTTAATTTGAGAAACTTGTTCATCTATTTGTAATAGCTATAATTGTACAAACGTACTTCAAAAGTTCATGGAGTATGGAATTAAAATATGTTTATTTGGTGCAAAATACTGAAATCCAAACATAGTTTTTTCTTAATATACATTTTTGTGAATATGTGAAGACTTCTCACATGCAATATATTAATAAGAGATCTACTAAGTATATATATGAAACACATTTTACTTGTCCAAATGGCAAATTCAGAATTTCTTCATGGTCTGTCACCTGACTTTGTAACCCCCTGACTAATCTTGGTCCTGCATCCTGTTCTCAGTTTCCTAAGCTGGCCGTTTCTCATGCATACCAATTGTGTTTTCTTTATTTCTAAAGTTTGAATGTATCAGTTTGATCACCTAATAAAATCTGACATGGCAATGCAAAATGCAAACAACTATCCCATTTGTGACCATCTTGTATCTTGTATGTATTTTTGTCATAACAGCTGCTCTACTTGTAGCATTTAAGCATTTACATCTTTGCCTTCTTGTCAAAATGCAAGCTCCAGGATATGAAGAAAGTTGCTTTTAGTCACCAGTATCTACAGCAGAATTTCAGGCACAGAGTGGGAGCTCAGTAAATTTACATTGAATTATTATTGTATGATTTATAAGTAGGATCCAGTGGAGCACTACAGCAGAGTCAGTTCTGCACTTTGTGCACTAAGAGTTATTTCAATGTATCTTTTCACTGGTCCTGTATTCTAGTTACTTCATATTGAACTGAAATATGTCATTCCAGGGACCAGTGACATTTAAGGATATTACTGTGGAGTTCAACAAGGATGAGTGGAAATTACTGACCACTGCTCAGAGAACCTTGTACAAGGAAGTGATGCTGGAAAACTACAGTCTCCTGGCTGCTGTGGGTGAGAAGGAGTCTCCATATGTAATTCCCAGTCGTTTCAATTTCCTTTCCCCGTTACTGGAACAAAGAAGCTCGCGATAGGGTTGAACGATAGTAGCTTTGTTTCAGGGATCAAAGTTAAAATCAACTCTGGGAACCAGAAAAATATACTTGTCCCAACCTCCCCAATAAAAGAATCTATATTTGCCAAGCTCAAGTGAGGCTTTCATTGTTCCTGCCCTGAAACTTCCCTATCCTTCAGAGTCTCTAAACTTCAATTTGTATCATTTCTTGTATCTTTTCCATTAATAGGTTATCGTGTGAGTAAGCCAAATACTGTCTTCAAGTTGAAGCAAGGAAAAAAGCCATGGATATTAGAAGTAGAATTTCCTCATCAGAGCCACCCTGGTGAGTTAGAGGAAATTATATCCCATGTTATTAGTGAAGTGGTGGGTGTCTCTTGCCATTTGAAATACTTTTTAGAAATCTCCTTTTGAATACCCTATAGTTCTAGAAGTGATTTGAGGACATGATCTGCACATGTGAGAAACCTAAATCACACTTCCAATGTTTTGTTATCTCCAACTTAAATTCCCTCCTATGCTCAATATTCTTATAATAGATTTACTTCTCTTTCCTACATATAAAATTTAATCCCTCCCTAACCTTGCCTGAAACTTTTGTCTTTTTTCTAGAATTTCCAGTGACTTTGTGCTATTAGAGTATGCAGCTATAATCTTTGAACTGTTCGTGAATCTGATGTACAAACTTCTTCAAATGACTTCTCACCATCCTCCTTTTATTAACAACAAAATACTTACTACTGGCACTAGTTTTAGCTTCTTATTCTCTCATGAACCTCTGACCTCAGGTTTTAAACGGCCGTGCTGCTCATCAACTTGTTGTATGGCATTTGTCCTTTGCATGAAGTGCTGAGAATCCTTGCTAAGATCCATTGTACCTTATTGGAGGTGCTTTGTAATCCTAAGATAATAGCCATGCCTGCGTCCTCCAATCTTCATATATTTTCTCATATGTTGATGGCTTGCCAGGATTAGAAATAAATGCCTGGTACATGTTAGTTGCTCACTGGATATTTGTTGAAAGAATGTTGTTGATTAACAAGAAACAGACACTATCTACCTTCTGTTCTGAGCCCTTTATAGTAACTCCTGCAAGAGTTTACCCATTCTTAAGACCAAAACATTGATTTTTTATACTGAGAAATCCTAAAATTGACCTCTCCAGCATCTCCTATTTGTGTTCTGGTGCCATATTTTACCTTCTTACATGATGATTTCATTGAACTCACTTCCTTCTTAGGGTTGAAATTAAATTATTAATTTAAATTCTCGTAGTCGTTGTGTAGTGCTGCAGACTTAAATTGTCACTAGCCTATCATGGTAAACTTATACTGACCCACTATTAGAGTATATATTTAAATTAATTTTCTGTCAAGAACTAGCCCAGCCCTTTTTTCCTGCCACTATTTATTTCTCCTCTTAGCCCTAAAACACACAATAATCCCCACTTTACTCCCTCCTTCACATTTTGTATGCATAGGATCTTACTTTCTGTGTATTCATGTTAATTTTCAGCAAGTCCCTATCAAATAACTTTCCCTACAGAGACAATAAAATTCTAATCTATATAATCTTTCTCTTGATTTCATACATTTAAAGATGAATAAATATGAAGATCAGTAAAGATTCTAGAAGGATGGTGGTAATCTAATCTTTGGACATTATGTGGTAAATTGGAAGCAGTGACGTAGGAATCAAGTATATGAAAGGAGAACTGGAGATTAGTGTTTGGAAATACATTTGGTGGTCAAGAAAATTTCAGGGATGAAAATATCTGGTGCTACAGCTGCAGATTCATCCTGTTGTACAGATGGCTTGCCATCTGCTTTAGAAAATTCTTCCTTCTGGATGTGTTCTGTACCAGTGGAGATTGAGCCAAGTAGATGGAGAGTGAAAGCTCAAGTGATGGAACATGAGAAAACTGATGTCACTTCAGTGTTGTGGGTGGATGAAGAGGAGGTAAAACACCAGTTTATAATGACAGTACTCCTGCCTTTTCCAGGAAGTTTCACTTTCTACAGTTTCAGTTCCTGTCACAACCATGGTTAGAAAATATTAAATGGAAAATTCCAGGAACAAATAATTTGTAAGTTTTAAATGGTGTGCTGTTTTCGGTAGCCTGGTGAAATCTGTGTAGTTCTGCTGTGCCCCTCCTGGGACCTGAATTACCTGCTGTGTCCAGTGGATTCATGCTGAATACACTACCCAGTTGGTAGTCTTTGTATTACCAGATCAGCTGTCATAGTACCACAGTGCTTGTATTCTGGCAGCCCTTATTTTACTTAATAATGACCCCAAAGCACAAAAGTAGAGATGCTGGCCATTCAGATATGTTAAAAAAAAAAGCTGTAGAGTGTTTCTTTTAAGTGAAAATTTATTATAGGTGTCTGTGTATAGGAAAAAACATAGAATATATATGGTCTAGTACTATCTTTAGTTTCAGGCATTCACTGGGGGTCTTGGAACATATCCCTAGTAGATAAGGGAGGACTACTGTACCAGCAATAACACAGTAATCTAAGTCTGAGAGGAGAGAGACCTATAGTTTAGCTTATTAATTAAATTTAATATTTTCCTTGATATTTCCAGGAATCGTAGTTGTCCACTAATTTTTCTTATCCTACTTGCTCTTCATTGTCATTAATGGGCTCACAGCATTGTCTAAGATTCCTACATTACTGTTTAGGAAACACTTAGAAAATCTTTTGTTCTTTACTCCCTGTTCTTTGTTTTTTGTCCTTTCTCCTCCAAGTTTTTAAGATCATATTTGTAAAACTGTCAGAGGTATTTGGATTTATAATCAGGTTCCTTCCCCTGTCTACTACAATAATTTGTAGTGTTTATTATGCTTTTCCCCAAAGTAGGATAGAAGAAATTTGCATTTGAGAGTTCTTTTATTTGGGGAGATTGGCCTAAAGCCTAGGAGTCATCCTAAATAATGTGTTAGATTGATAGAGTATTCAATTTTGATTCCTTTGTAGAAGACCTATGGAAAATTCATGAACCTGAAACAAGAAACCACAAAAGCCAAGCTGGAAATTCAAGGCAAGTTTAAGAATTAATATTTAAGATAGAAACTTTGTAACAGTATCTTGACAGGTTACTGGAAATGGGAGAGTAAGTTAATAATAAATGTGAGAAAACTAGCACTGGTGTAAATCCAGAAAAATGTAATCCAAATGAGCATGTCCTTTTTTTATAATAGAGACCTTAGTCAGGATCTGAACTTTTGAAGTAGTCTTTTGACACTTCTGAAGTACACTAGGGAGGCCTTACTACTCAAAGTGGAGTAGTATTACTACAGGCAGGTGAGAGATCCTGTGAATAAAATGCAAGAGAAAATTCTTTCTGCAAATAGTAAGCTACAGTGTGTGACAGAGAACATTCACAGTGGAGATGCTCTATGAGTCCTCATGAATGTGAGTTACCCCCCAAAAACAGCAGAAACAAAGTCTTAACATTCTTACACATTAATGAGTTTGGAACTTTCGATCTAGGAATGGAGAGCTCACAAAGCAGCGGAAAACTCATACCAAAGTGGAAGCCTACGAATGCAGTGAATGTGGAAAGTTCTTCGGCCAGAAGTCTGCCCTAATAGTGCATCAGCGTACTCATTCCGAGAACAAATCCTATGATTGTGATAAGTGTGGGAAATCTTTCTCTAAAAATGAAGACCTCACAAAACATCAGAAAAGTCACACCAGAGATAAAACCTATGAGTGCAAAGAATGTAAGAAAATTTTCTATCACGTGTCTTCTCTCAGTAGACATCTGAAAACCCATGCAGGGGAGAAACCCTATGAATGTGATAAGTGTGAAAAGTCCTTCTACCAGAAACCACACCTCATGGAACATCAGAAAACACACACAGGGGAGAAACCGTTTGAATGTACTGAATGTGGGAAGTTCTTTTATGTGAAAGCATACCTCATGGTACATCAGAAAACACATACAGGGGAGAAACCCTATGAGTGTAAGGAATGTGGGAAAACCTTTTCCCAGAAGTCTCACCTCACAGTACATCAGAGATCACACACAGGGGAAAAACCCTATAAGTGTAAGGAGTGTGGGAAATTCTTCTCTAGGAATTCACACCTCAAAATCCATCAGAGAATTCACACAGGAGAGAAACTGTTTAAATGTAAGGAATGTGGAAATTGCTTCTACCAGAAGTCAGCTCTAACGGTACATCAGCGAACTCACACAGGGGAGAAACCCTTTGAGTGTAGTAAATGTGGGAAAAGTTTCTTTTATAAATCAGACCTCACTAAACATCAGCGAAAACACACAGGAGAGAAACCGTATGAATGTACAGAATGTGGTAAATCTTTCTCTGTGAATTCAGTCCTCAGATTACATGAAAGGACTCACACAGGAGAAAAACCCTATGAATGCAAGGAATGTGGGAAGTCTTTTTCTCAGAAGTCACACTTTATCATACACCAGAGACAACACACAGGGGAGAAACCCTATAAGTGTAAGGAGTGTGGGAAACTCTTCTCTAGGAATTCACACCTCAAAACCCATGAGAAATCTCACACAGGAGAGAAACTCTTTAAATGTAAGGAATGTGGGAACTGCTTCCACCAGAAGTCAGCCTTAACAGAACATCAGCAAACTCACACAGGGGAGAAACCCTTTAAGTGTAAGAAGTGTGGGGAGACCTTTATCCAGAAATCACAGCTCACTGCACATCAGAAGACACACACAAAGAAGGCAAAAGCTGGTAGTGTTGGTTGAAAAATTCTGACTTCATCTTCGAAAATAATCAGCTAATTCACTTTAGAGAAACCTTATAAATACCATCAAAGTGGAAACAATTTAAGCCACAATCTTTACTCACAGACTATCAGAGAATAAAAAGAGAAGTTCTATACATTCATTAGGGAAAATTTTTTACCCTCTGGTAGACTGTACTAAAGCAGCAGAGAACATTTGATGGCAGAAACCATACAATTATAAAACATGAGGGAAGTCTGTTATTTTACAGTGGAAAAATCACACAGGTATGAAATCCCGTAACTAAAATGAATCTCAAGAAATTTTCTGCTAGAGAAGCCAGTGCTAGACATCCAAAAGCGCACAAATTAGGAACTCCTGAGTATCCTGAGTACACAGAAATCTTTTTATACAAGTTGAACTCATATATTAGAGAACTCAGAGGGGAAAACTACAAAGATTAGAACAGGAAGAAAAATCCTTTCTCAAGAACTCATGTTTCATCAAACATCAGATTTCTGATACTTGGATAAGACCTTTATAGGTATCCTAAATGTGTGAGATTTTTAAGGAAATTGGAAGAATTTGTACTGAGGGAAACAGTTACACTTCTGAGTTTTTCTTCTTTTGTAAAAAAGAAATCTGTACATGTATGGGGCTGTAAAACAGTACAGGTAAATTGAATAACCAGGCAAAATCATTAAACACACATGAAGTGTCCTTTAGGAGTTGTAGGACGTGTGTGTGAGTATACACCAAATCATAAAGTGTAAATCTTTGACATGCATGTGGAAGCCATCCATAGTTGTACAGAGAAAATGTGTAACCTTAGTTCAATACCTTTTGTATGTAGCAACATGTCATTTATTAATTCTCAGTGACTTGTGTTGTTATATAAGTATTGTAGTGGAATTTTTAAAAATTTTTAAAAATGTGCTTTTTTGTAAATGGATCTAAACATTGTTACTGAACTAACCTTTCAAAATGCAGCTAAAGTGTTTTTGTAAAATTTGCAACTGTCTCGTGATCAGCCAGATTTCACTGGGGACACAAATTTACAGCAAAAGCCTGAGCTGCTTTTGAAGCAGTTGAAACTAGTAATATTTATCGCACTTTCCAAAATAAAAACCAATAGTGCTATGTGGTAAGCATTATCGTTGTTGATGTTTTAGCTGTATGTAAAGTTATCTACATTCATATTTTGTCAAAGAGTTCTAAATGTTCTTCAGTACTTTTTATTTCCCAGTAGAAGCAACGTGGTGTAATGGTCAGGAGTGTAGACTCAGGCCTCCTTCTGTCTAGGCCCAGAGCTGTCTAGACCGAGCACTAGCCTGGGGCATGCCTCTCAACCTCTCTGTGCCTCAGTTCCTTTCCTATCAAAGATAGTAAAATCTTGGGATTTCTTTGAGGTCTAAATATGTTCATATTTTAAAGTACTTAGAAAAATATCAGATACAAAGAGCTATATATTAGATATTATCAACACAATTTATATTTCATGAATTATGCTGCAAATACTTTAAAAGGGGACAGTTACCCAGCACTCGTCCCCCACCTTATTGCTGCTAGTGCCTTGATTTGGTTCAATTGTGTATTTTCCCCCCAAATGATTCAGAGATCCTGTTTGTGTTCATCTAGGTGTTGGCAGTTTATAGCCTGACAATCAGATCTTGTCCACTGCCCATTTTGTAGCTTGCAAGCTAAGAATGATTCTACATTTCTAAATAGTTGAAAACATTAAAGAATATTTTGTGACACAAGAAAATTATATAAGATTTCCAGTGTCCATAGTTTTGAAAACACTAATACAAACAAAAAGCATTTGTTCACTTTTGCTGTTACATGTGTTTTGCTTGTGGCTGCCTTCCCACTGTACCAGCAGAGTTGAAAAGTTGTGACAGACACCATATGGCCCACAAAACCTAAGACGTTTCTTATATGGCACTTCAAAATAAGTTTTTCTGTTGCCCATTGTTGAAAACATTGCAACCAATGTAAAGGTATACTTTCATGAATGTTTTGTATTTCAGTAGTGATGCATACTGCAATTTGTGGATGGGTGGTTTTTGTGCAGTGTTTATTTTGTGTATTATATTTATATGTTAAAAACCCTAAGCTTTGAAGTATTTTTCCAAAGAAATGTGTTTTTTACTTGCTAAATTGTCATCATATCAAAACAGGAGATTTCCTGAAGTGTAGCAAATATATGAAATAAACAGTCTAAATTGACACTTTCTATAGTATTCCTTTATTTTCCTCGAAACCAATGGCCAGTTTTCCCTGTTTTGTTTTATAATTTTCTCACTGTCCATCATGAGAAACCATCCTTATTATCTTCAAGCTAATCCAGTAACAAAAAAACTCACAATACCCAACTCCTTCAGCTGTGAATTTATTTTATTGCCTGTATTACATATGTGGATGGTCCTCAACTTACAATGGTTTGACTTAATGATTTTTCTTCTGTATGATGTGCAAAAGCAATATGTGTTCATTCAAAGCCATTTTTTTAAAGATTTATTTTATTTATTTTAAAGACAGAGTTATAGAGAGAGGTAGATGTAGAGAGAGAGAGAGAGAGGTCTTCCATCTACTGGTTCACTCCCCAGATGGCCACAATGGCTGGAGCTGCACCAATCCGAAGCCAGGAGCCAAGAGCTTCTTCCAGGTCTCCCACGTGGATGCAGGGGCCCAAGCGTTTGGGCCACCTTCTACTGCTTTCCCAGGCCATAGCAGAGAGCGGGATTGGAAGAAGAGCAGCCAGCACTAATACCAGTGCCCATATGGGATGCCAGCACTTCAGGCCACAGCGCTAGCCCCCAAAGCCATCCTTTGAATTCTGATTTTTTTTCTTGTCTACCAGCATGTAGTACAATCCTCTGGTAATGCTGGCAGCAGCAGACATGGCTCCCAGGACTGCGAGGGGAGACAACCTACACTTTACTGTGTGCTGTGTTGCTAAGCTAAGAAGTTTGGTAGATTATGTATGTTAAATGCATATTTAGGGGCTGGTGCAATGGCATAGCAGGTAAAGCTGCTGCCTGCAGTGCTGGCATCCCATATGGGCACCAGTTTGAGTTTTGGCTGCTTCACTTATGATCCAGCTCTCTGCTATGGCCTGGGAAAGCAGTAGAGAATGGCCCAAGTCCTTGGGCCACTGCACCTGCGTGGGAGACCTGGAAGAAGCTCCTGGCTCCTGGCTTTGGATTGGCCCAGCTCCAGATGGAAGACCTTTCTTTCTGTCTCTCCCTCTCTCTCTCTGTAACTGCCTCTCAAATAAATAAATAAAATCTTTAAAAAAGAGAGAAAAGAATATCCTAGTTACTGGAATTCAAGAGGGAGTTGAAAAGGCCGAAAGGATAGAAGACACATTCAAAGAGATAATGACAGAAAACTGCTCAAATCCAGAGAAACATACAACTATGCAGGTACTAGAAGGTCCCAGGTAGGCAGCCTTTGGACAAGTTTAGGCCAATCTTGGCTTGTGGAGTTCTTGGGATAAGAAAGTCACATACTCCCATCCTGAAGGAGGATGATGATCAAGAATACTCTGTTAATATCGTCTGTGTTACCGGAGGCCCAATAAGTTGCTTACATATGTTGTTATATTTTGTGCTTCTTTGTTCTGCAGCTGGTTACACTGGAACTTTAGAATAAATGAGCCTTGATCAGCCTTGTTGTCTTGGCTCCACTCTCTGCACCCTTGTCCCTCTTTTAGGTCCCTCTCTCTCCCTTAGGTTCCGTTCAACTGATGCGGCTGGTCCGCACAGTCACAAGTCAGCTTCAATCCAAACAACTCTACCCCACATATATTACAATCTGAGTTTAAAGATAAGGAGAGGGTTTCTCAAAACTGCAGGAGAAAAGAAGCAAAGAACATGTAAAGGGGTCCCAGTTTTCCTCACGGCAGAGATGTCACCAGAATCCTAACAGGCCCGGGAGGAGTGGGATGAGAATTTTGCAGCACTGAAGGAAAAAAACTGTCAGCCAAGAATGCTGAATCCTGCAAAGCTCTCCTTCAGATACGAGAGGGCCCAGACAAACAACAGCTAAGAGAGTTCATCACCACCAGAGCTGCTCTATAAGAAACATTAAAAGGAGTTCTTAAAACTTAAAGAGGGGGCCAGCACTGTGGCATGGTGGGTAAAGCTGCCACCTCAGTGCTGGCATCCCATATGGGCGCCTTTTCAAGTCCTGGCTGCCCCACTTCTGACCCAGCTCTCTGCTATGGCCTGGGACAGCAGAAGATGGCCCAAATGTTTGGGCCCTTGCATCCGTGTGGGAGACCAAAAAGAAGCTGCTGGCTTCAGATTGGCCCAGCTCCAGCCATCGTGGCCATTTGGGGAGTGAATCAGCAGATGGAAGACTTCTCTTTCTCTGTCTCTGCCTCTCTGTAACTTTGACTTTCAAATAAATAAATAAATCTTTAAAAAAAATCTGAAATATGCTAACAAGTAAGAACAAAAATACTGGAAAGTAGAAAACTCACTGATAAGAGTAACAATACGAAAAAATTCAAATTCAGAATGCTGTAATATTGTAACACTGTATATAAGCCATTTATATCTTTACTATGAAGACTAAAATATTTTAAGTATTACATTAAAATGTCAAGAGACAGGCAAAATAGAAAGAGCTCAAATGTGACATTAGAAATTCAAAATGTAGGCTGCATTATGGTATGGCAAGATAAGCTGACATCTATGATGCCAGCATCCCATATGGATACCAGTTCTGATCCAGCTCCCTGTTAATGCACCTGGGAAAGCAGTGAAAGATGGCCCAAGTGCTTGGGCACCTGCCTTCAGCCTGGCACAGCTCTGGCCACTGCGGCCATCTGGGGAATGAACCAGTGGATGGAAGATCTCTCCCTCCCTCCCGCCTTCCCTCTCCCTCTCTCTCCCTCTCTCTGTAACTCTGCCTTCCAAATACACAAATAAATCTTTAAAACAAAAATTCAACATGTGGGGAGGAAGGGAGCACAAATATGGAATGCTTCATTGGGATATCTTGTTTTGTTTTTTTTTGTTTTTTTTTTTGTTTTTGTTTTTGTCTTACCCTATCTTTATAATCAATGTTAATTTGTTATTTTTTCAAGATAGTTTGTAATAGCCAAAAGAAATTTTTGTAAGCCTCATGGTAACCACAAAGCAAAAACTTACTAAGAATAATACGCAGGAAATCAAAGTGTACTACTGGAGACAATCACTTAACAACAGAAATTTTAAGAGTGGGAGAAAGAAAGGAATATAATAAAATTAGAAAACAAGTATCAAAATGGCAGTAATAAGACTTTACCTATATATTACTACCTTAAATGCCAATGGACTATGCTCTTCAATTAAAAGATCTACAGTGATAGAACTGATTAAAAAACAAGACCTGGTGCTGACGCTGAGGCAATATGTCTGCGGCACCGGCATCCCATATAGACGCTGGTTCCTGTCGTGGCTGCTCCTTTTCTGACCCGGCTGTCTGCTTACAACCTGGGAAAGCAGTGGAAGATGGCCAAGTGCTTGGGCCCCTGTACCTGAGTGGGAGACCTGGAAGAAGCTCCTGGCTCTTGGCTTCAGATTGGCCCAGCTCTGGCCATTGTGGCTATCTGAGGAGTGAGCCAGCGGATGGAAAACCTCTCTCTCTGTCTTGACCTCTCTGTCTGTAACTCTGCCTCTCAAATAAATAAATCTTAAAGGGGGGGGGGGGGGCTAGTGCTGTGGCGTAGTGGGTAATGCCACTGCCTGCGGTGCCAGCATCCCATATGGGCACTGGTTTGAGTTCCGGCTGCTGCACTCCCAAACCAGCTCTCTGATATGGCCTGGAAAAGCAGTGGAAGATGGCCCAAGTCCTTGGGCCCCATGCACCTGCATGGGAGATCTGGATGAAGCTCCTGGCTCCTGGCTTCGGACTGGCTCTGCTCTGGTTTTTGCAGTCATTTGGGGAGAGCACCAGCGGATGGAAGACTTTTCTCTCTATATCTGTCTCTCCCCCTCTGCCTCTGCCTCCCTGTAACTCTTTCAAATAAAATAAATAAAACTTAAAAAAAAAGAGGGACCTAACTATATGCTATTTACAAGAAACTCACTTCACCTCTAAGGACATACATAGACTGAAAGTGAAAGGATGGAACAAGATATTGCATGCAAATGGAACACAAAGGAACACAGGAATAGCCATATTTCTATGAAATAAAACAGATTTTAAATCAAAAAATATAAAAATAAGGGGCAGGCGCTGTGGCGTAGTGGGTAAGGCCACCACCTGCAGTACCAGCATCCCATGTGGGTATGCCAGTTCAAGTCCCGGCTGCTCCACTTCCAATCCAGCTCTCTGCTATGGCCTGGGAAAGCAGTAGAAGATGACCAGGTCCTTGGACCCTTGCACTCATGTGGGATACCCGGAGAAGGCTCCTGGCTCCTGGCTTTGGATCGGTGCAGCTCCAGCCGCTGTAGCCAATTGGGGGGGTGGGGTGAAACAGCAGATGGAAGACCTCTCTCTCTCTCTCTCTGCCTCTCCTTCTCTCATTGTGTAACTCTGATTTTCAAATAAATAAATAAATAAATCTTTAAAATTAAATTAAAAAAAGATGTAAAAATAGGTCAGGAAGGTCGGTATATAATGGTAATGATTCAATCCAACAAGACAAAACAACACTTGTAAATATAAATGTGCCCAATACTGGAGCAATCAAACATGTAAAGCAAGTATTAACAGACTTAGAGAGAGACACTAATACAGTACCAGTAGGGGGGCTTCAATACCACAGTTTCAGAAATGGACAAGTCTAGGCCAAAAAAAACCAATGGCAGAGCTACATTGCACCATAGATGAATTTGATCTAACACACATCTACAGAACTTTCCGTCCAACAGTTCTTGAATACACATTCTTCTTAAAAGCACATGGAGGAGCCAGCACTGTGGTGTAGTGGGCGAAGTTGCCACGTGCGCCTGCGACACTGGTGTCCTATATGGGCACCTGTTTGAGTCCCAGATGCTCTGCTCCATTTCCAATCCAGTTCCCTGGTAATACGCCTGGGACAGCAGGAAAGATGGCTCGATTCTTTGGGCCCCTGCACCTGAAGAGGAGAACCAGATAGGGTTCCTGGCTCCTGGTTTTGGCCTGGCCCAGCCCCTTCTGTGGCAGCCATTTGAGGACTGAACCAGTGGATGGAAGATCTCTGTCTCTGTCTCTCTCTCTCCCCCTTTCTAACTCTGCCTTTCAAATAAATAAATCTTTTTTTTTTAAAGTGGGGGGGTCTAATATCTTTTTAAAAAAATAGCACATGGAACATTATCCAGGATAGACCATACGGTAGGTCACAAAACAAGTCTCAACAAGTTTAAAAGAACAGAAATCATATCAAGTATCTTTTCTGATTACATGTAAAAGAACGAGAAAAACTTTAGAAATCATAAGCATACATGGAAAATTACACACCTTACTCCTAAACAATCAATAGACATAAGAGGAAATCAAAGGGGTTGGCGCTGTGGTGTAGTGGGTAAAGCTGCCGTCTGCAGTGCAGGCATCCCATAAGGGGCCGGTTCGAGTCCTGGCCATTCCACTTCTGATCCGACTTCCTGCTTATGCGCCAGGGAAAGCAGCAGAAGATGGCCCAAGTTCTTGGGCCTCTGCACCCACTTGGGAGACCAGGAAGAAGCTCCTGGCTCCTGGCTCCTGATTGGCCCAGCTCTGGCCATTGCAGTCATCTGGGGGGTAAGCCAGCAGATGGAAGATCTCTGTCCCTCCCTCTCTCTCTGTAACTCTGCCTTTCAAATAAAATAAAATAAATCTTAAAAAAAAGAGGAAATTTTAAAATCTCATGAAAAGAAGGAAAATGGAAACACAACATAGCAAAACCTATGGGGCAAAGCAAAAGGAAAAGATGGAAATGTACAGTAATCAATGCCTGCATCACAAAGACAGAAACACCTCCAACAACTTATCACCACCCCTCAAGGAACTAGAAAAGTAAGAATAAATCAAACCCCAAATTAGTAGGAGGAAAGAAACAATAAAACAGAGAACAATGACACAGAGACTAAAAACAACAAAACAAAAAGTCAATGAAATGGCCTCCACTTCTATCCAGGTTGTTGTGATAAGATTTCATCCTTTTTGTGTGACATCATATTCCACTGCATATATGTACCAAATCTTTTTATCCATTCGTCAGTGCATGGACATTTAGGCTGTTTGCATGTCTTGGCTATTGTGAACAGTGCCGCAATAAACACAGAAATGCAGATGTCTCTTTGTCATAGGAAAAAAAAAACAGTATTCAATATATGTAAGAAAATCAATACATGAAGCATGGGAAGAATTTGTCACTCCCTGTGTCAAAAACAGGTTTTTTATTTTTTTTCTGACTTGGTTGTATCCTAAGAACTTCATTCTGGCTTCTCTAATTTCAAGATGTGGTTTTAGTTCCTTGTTGAAATCACTGTTTTCTGTGACTCTTCCCTGAGGGGGAAAAAATCATTCCAGGAGAAAAACCATTATTTTTACAATTGAACACAAAATGTTTGTTCTGTTTCTGTTTGGAATTTTTAAAAAGATATTTTCAAATGATTTTATAATTTGGTGAAGCAAGAAAGTACCCCGTGCACAGTGCAGGTTAGAGGCGGATGATCCATGATCTGATATGGAGACAAAAGCCATTGGCAGGGTTAGATTGAGAGAGAAAGGCATATACCATGAAATCGCAAAAGAGCTGATACAAATTTGACTCAGGTACACCTGACCATTTGAATTGATCTTTTCAGCTGTAGCTATAAAAAGCAAACTTAAAAAAAAAATGGAGATGAGCCATGTTAATGAACCTCAAGTATTCAAAAGTGAAATTCTGTCCCAGTTGCCCCTCTTCCAGGCCAGCTCTCTGCTGTGGCCAGGGAGGGCAGTGGAGGATGGCCCAAGTGCTTGGGCCCTGCACCCCATGGTAGACCAGGAGAAGTACCTGGCTCCTGCCTTCGGATCAGCGCAGTGCGCCGGCCGCAGCGCGCTGGCCGTAGCAGCCATTGGAGGGTGAACCAACGGCAAAGGAAGACCTTTCTCTCTGTCTCTCTCTCTCACTGTCCACTCTGCCTGTCAAAATAAAAATAATAATAATAATAATAAAAACTGAATCCAAGCTTAGGCCTTCGCTCTCGACTCTGATTTGAATGTCACCCGCTTGGAGCCCCTTCCAACAGAGTCCTGGTCACCGCTCCACAGCCTGCCCTGCCCCCGGCAGTAGGGAGAGTCCCTCGGAGCATTGGAGGGACTGCAGTTCCTTGTGCCCTGCACCTGCTGCTGACTGCCCTGGAGTGAGGGATGGGCTATTCTGGGGGCCAGTGGGGTGAGGGGCGAGCACTGGTTCTCGCGGTCATGCCTCACCCCGTTCTGCAGCTGGGAGTTGGGGACATCCCTGTGGAACAGTTGGTGTCATCTCTCCCCTAAGTTCCTGCCGGTCGGTCCAGCTGCCCCTCCTCCCAGGCCACACCTACAGCTTAGCCTTTGGGAAATGTGCCTGTCAAGTTCAAGGTCTCTGAGCCATACCTCACAGCCCACCTCCCCTTTCCTGTCTGCTGGGGCTGAGGTGCCTCGGGCATCTGGTGTGGGGTCCCTGGGAGGCCTCTGGTCCTCTTGTCCTCACTGCCAAGGACCATGCTCCTTCCTGAGTCAGTCATCCATCCTGGCTCTCCCAGGGATCCTGTCATTGCCCAGCGTGGTCTGGTTCCTTCCATCCCTGTTGAGACAGTGTCCCGTTGTCTGGCCCAGGCCCCTGCATGGGTCTAGGAAGAGTGCAGCATAGGGGACTCAGTGGCAGACCCAAGGGACACAGAGCCAAAGGTGCCATCGCCCAAGGTCAGGAAAGAGAGTCAACCCTGTAAAAGGCAGCAGGCAGACCCCACGATGGTGGCAGACCCACGAAGGCTCCAATCCCCCATCCACACTGACTGAAACAAGGTGATGGGCCCGGCTCCTCCTCCTCCCAGGGGAGGCTGATCCACGTGGGGCTGTGCAGAGGGCCCAGCCTTCGGGTCAGCCAGCAGCCACGGCTCCCCAGAGACCACACGGGTGTTAGGCCCCAGGACCTGGTCACAGGGATGCAATCGCCTTGCTGTCTTAGGTCACCGCACTTTTCTTGTTACCGCCCACACCAGGTGACGCAACCTCACGTGTTGCATCACTGAGCTGAACACGCTCCTTCCAGGTCTTCAGTTCCTCACCCCGTAAGCACCCTCTCATTTTGCAGCATCCACATCAAATGGGGTGAAGCCGCCACCTGCAATGCCGGCATCCCATATGGGTGCCAGTTTGAGTCCCAGCTGCTCCGCGTCCGGTCCAGCTCTCTGCTATGGCCTGGGAAAGCAGCAGAAGACGGTCCGTGTCCTTGGGCCCCTGCAAACATGTGGGAGACGAGGAAGAAGCTCCTGGCTCCTAGCTCAGGATCAGCGCAGCTCCAGCCATTGCAGCCATTTGGGGAGTGAACCAACACAAGGAAACTTTTCTCTCTGTCTCTCCCTCTCCCTCTCCCTGTCTGTAACTCTACCTCTCAAATAAAATAAATAAAATCTTAAATAAATCTTAAAAAAAAAGTCGCATCATCTGTGGAACATTTCCTGGCATCCCTAGGCAGACCTTTCACTTCTTCATGTCCCCAGGAAGCTGTGCCCTGGTTGGGGGGATTTGTTTTATTCAGTGTTGCAGCCCCAGCATCTGAGGGCTGGAGAGGATTTTTTCAATAATAAAATGGCAGGTGCGCACTTTGTTCCGTCAGGCTCCATAGGCTGTGATCTCTCTAAGATTTTATTTATTTATCTGAGAGGCAGAGTTCCAGAGATACAGAGAGAGATCTTCCATCCACTCAGTCACTCTCCAAATGGCCAAAATGGCCAGGGCTGAGTCTATCCGAAGCCAGAAGCCAGGAGCTTCTGTGGGGAGCAACTCGGACTAGACTAAGTTACTGGAATTAAGACTTATTCTATGCATCTGCTCTCCCACAATATGGCGCTGGGAGAGGAGAAAACAGCTTCTACGCAGCTGCCTCTTGCCAACTTGAGTGATGACCTCCAGGAGCTGATCCTGCTCCTGATTGGAGGAGAGCAGCGTACTCGGCGTGTGGGCAGCCTAATTGGGATTGGCGGAAGAGGACTATAAAGGAGGAGAGAGACAACATGCACCAGGAACATCTAAGGGGAACATCTATCTGAAGGAACACCTGTGCAGCCCCCGAGAGAGCCGGCCAGCGGTGTGCCGCTCCCCCGCGGAAGTGGGGAATGTGGCAGGGGGAACCGCCCTTCCACGGAGGTGGAAGGGTCGGTAGCCAACCCGGGAAGAACCAGCAGCAGCAAACCCGGGGAGGGCCGAGCAGACAAAAGAACAGCGCAGGGTCCTGTGTCGTTCCCCCACGAAGACGGGGAGCGACATAATGGTGCCGTGACTCGGATATGAAGCCTAGGCAGGGTCTAGTGTCGTTCCTCCATGAAGAGGGGGAGCGACAGCTTCCTCTGGGTCCCCCACAAGGGTACTTGGGCTGTCTTCTGCTGCCTTTGCAGTCCATCAGCAGAGAGCTGGGTCAGAGGAGGAGCATCCGGGACACACACTGGCGCCCATCCAGAATGCTGGCGCCGCGGGTAGAGGCCTGGCTTGCTATGCCACAGCCCTGGCCCCAGGCTGTGATCTCTTTAGAGAGGTCTGGGGCTCATTTCTAGGGAGAAAAGCTGCTTCAGAAGCACCTGGGAGGAGGAAAGGCATGGGCCTTGCAGGAGGCAGAGTCAAGTCTCTAACAGGTGGAGGGAAGGCAGGAGAGAGGAAGGAGAAACACTCTATGTCCAGGATTCTGTTACATCAGCCCTGCCGGGGCCAAGGGCACAGCTTGGGGGGGGGGGGGGCGGGGGGGGAGGGAGAGAGAGACCTGTAAGTTTCAAAGGCTTTGGTCTCAGGATCCCTTTACATTCTGAAAAATTTCGGAGTCCACCAAAGTTTCTGTTTACATGAGCTCTATCTATTAGTCTTTGCCGTGTTATAATAAGACCTGAGACTTTTCCTACATTTTTATTTATGAACTGATTTAAAAATAAAACAATAAACCCATTACTTATAATATTTTTAAAAACTGTATTTTCTAATGCAAAAAAATAATGTGGCATTGTTTGAAATTTCTGCCCCTTCCCCTTTCTGCCTGGCGTGATGGAGGGTAGTGGGACTCTCCCCTCGGCCTCTGCAGACTCGATAGGATAAAGTGTGCACCTGCCGTGTGTCATCTGTCACCAGGCACTGCAGGAGCCTCATTTGCGCTAGCCTGCACCAGGTCACTCCTGGAAAACCCCACTGCATGCTGAGCTGAGAGCGAGAGTGAAGGAGCCAGGCTGTCCCCGCGAGCTGTGATGGGAGAGTTGTGAGTCACAGGTCCCCTGAAAGGGTCGCGGGGACCTCTGTGGGGCCCCAGATCAGTGTGAGAAGTGTTGGATGAAAGCACGTGGGAATCTTGGAGTTGGGTTGTTTCCTTTCTCCAGGGAAGCTTGACTGTCCACCTAAGCCATGACCTTGACCTGTGCAGAGGCAGACCAGTGACACCCCAGGCCTGTGGCTCCCTGAGGGGCTCTGGGAAGCTGCAGGTCCATGCAGTGCAGTAGCAGCCCTGGCCATGCAGATTAGGAGAGGAGGGAGCAGCCTGGGAGGAGGAGGCACCCTGAGTGACAATCAGGAGCTGAGCTTGAACTCTGAAGGCTGGGAAGGGACTGCTGACCTTGGCTACTTCCCTTTGGAGAGACGATGCTTTCCCACGTGTGAAGGAGGAGCTCGGGCAGGCTCCCCAGATTCTGTCCAGTTTGACTGAGGCTGGGAAGGGTTAGCTCCCCTAAGGAAGCTGCCTCCCTGAGAAAACAGTTTTTAAGGCTTTGCAGCAGCAGTTAGGGAAGAGTCCAGGATGCAGGGAAGGGGGAGTGGGAGCCGCTTCCTGCTCTGACTCAGGCCGGCCTCCTGCAGCTTCCTTGTCCCTGGGGGGCTGCCCTCTGGGAGAGCAAGCTTGCAAGGTCAGCTTTCCTGGAGCCTGCTCTGCAAAGCCAGCCCTGGGCAGTGAGCCATGTCAGATCATCCCCTCCTCTTCCTGTGTCCCCTCCTCCTTGCCTACACCCTACACTCTGGGCTCTGGTAGTCACTTCTGTTTGCTTCAAGGGTGCCACGTTCTTAGTGTAAACAACTGGCACCCAAGTGGGATGCCGGCGTCGCAGGCAGTGGCTACCTCTGCACCACAACACTGGCTACCAGCAGGCTCATTTTTACATTGGTAATTGTGTGTGGCCTGCAAATGATATTACATATATCCAAATGGCTCTTGGCAGAAAAAAGGCTCCCCACTCTTGAAGGTGGTATAGAACTTAACAGATTGTAATGTGTGAGTGTATGTGTGTGTGTGTGTGTGTTTGTATTTGAACATCTCTTTTATTCCCTGCATATTTGCTTCATTTTATCTAATGCCATTTGCTCTATAAGCTTTTTTCTTTTAATATTAGAAGGTCTGGGGCCAGAGCTATGGTGCAGTGGGTTAACGCCCTAGCCTGAAGCACCGGTATCCCATATGGGTGCCGGTTTGAGACCCGGCTGCTCCACTTCCAATCCAGCTCTCCACTAAAGCCTGGGAAAGCAGTAGAAGATGGCCCAAGTCCTTGGGCCCCTGCACCCATGTGGCAGACCCAGAAGAAGCTCCTGGCTCCTGGCTTCGCTTCGCTGCAGCTCTGTCCATTGCGGCTAGTTGGGGAGTGAACCAGCATATGGAAGACCTCTCTCTCTCTCTCTCTCTCTCTCTCTCTCTCTCCCTCTCTCTCTCTCTGCCTCTCCTTCTCTCTGTGTAACTCTGACTTTCAAATAAGTAAATAAATCTTTAAAAATATTAGAAGGTCTTTGTAGAATGTACTTTTTACTAAAGGTAAAATAATTGTCTTTGTTCAGTTTGAAAAGTTGTGTCGTGTGGCAGTCTCGTTAGCTTAGAATTTACGTTTGGAATTCATGCTGGGATAAGATTAGGCATGACACTGAAATGGGTGTCAGCCTCCGATTTTGTTGGCTGGTTTCCCTTTGGCCAGTCTTACTTGCAGCCTTTCTGTAGATTCTTGGAAACAGCTGGTAACTGCATTTCATCCCAGTGCTCCTCCGTCCTCCCTCCTTCCCTCCCTTTCTTTCTTCCCACTTATTGTCAGGTTCTTTCAATTTCATTTTTTTTCAATTTGTTTTTGTTTTTTTGCCAAAAATCTGCCTGCTCCTATTCCTTTGCCACCTGCACTGTTTTGATATTTTTTTTCGCCAATAGAGAGGTACAGAGTCTACAGCTTGTTTTGAATTCTACAACAATTGTATTTAATTAAAAAAAAACACCTCACTGGGTTGAGCTGGTGCTTGGGATGTCTGCCTCTAACACTGGGGTTCCTGGAATCGAGTCCACCTCTGCTTCCCAGCAAGCTCTCTGCTGGTGCTCTTTGGAGGCTGCAGCTGATGGCCCCAGCACTTGGGTCCCTGTCACCCATGGGGGAGAAGTGCACGTCCGTGTGGCCTGCTCTCAGAAATCTCCCCATCTGGCCCACATCAGAGCCCTCTGTCCAACCCCCTTCAGCTGTCTCTTCAAGGGCAGAACCTTCCTTTCAAATGAAAATCCCAAGCCACTGGCACAAGCTCTTTTCCTCTCTCTGGCCCCTTAATCTCCACTTCCCTCACACGGGCCACTAAGTGGGACTCCTGTTCTGGTTTTAAATAAACTGAAAGTCACCTGACACCCAGAGTCAATCCATCTTCAGGGCCTGGCCTGGGGCGAGTGGGGCCAGCCCACAGCGCCACCCATGGCAGCCCTCCCCCCGCAGCTCAGTGCAGACACCAGGGCTCAACGGTACAGAAAGGCCCTGCTGGCATCCCCCTAGACCCAGCCGAGCACGCTGGGTGCCCTCTCCCGGGGTCAGGGTGAAGAGGAGCTGGGTTTCAGAACGTGCAGGATGGAAGGGAGACACATGGGGGCAAGCCAGGGTGCTGCACACGGCCACCCAGGTCCACGAGAGCATAGAGGTGACACCACAACTGTCCCTATTGTCCTGATCTGTCCCAGAGTCATGCCTGCTTCTTCTCCTGTGCTGACCCGGTCCCTGTAGGGCACAGGTGAATCTCAGTCATTGCCTGCAGGGTCCTGAGCAGGTTTCTGCTGGGAATGGGGGCTGTGGAGCCTCCAACAATCGCTCACCAGGAACACAGAGAAATTCTGCTGCAGCTGGGCTGCGGGTGGGCAAAAACTGAAGCAAAGAAGTCCCAAGCTAGCAATTGAATACCTAGAAACACTTTAATACATGGTCAGCATCAAGAATAAGGTTCCCTGGAGGGTGAGGGGCTGCATCAGGCGCTGCTCCATAAACTGAGTCATTGCCCTGCTCTGGGGATGCCCTCAGCACCTATGACCCCCCACTGGAGTCAGGGCATAGATGACCAGGGAGAGGCTCCTCAGGGAGGGGCACAGGAGCCCCTGAGGGCAGCCATGTAGAGACAGGGCAGGCTGCTGCCCAGTCTGGGCTGCACAACGAGTCACCGTGCCCACCCACCCAGCAGCTGCCCCAGGGAGTGGGCAGCTTAGAGGCCACTAGCAAGTGAGGGCACCCGGGGCTTTTGTCCCCACACAGCGGTGTCTCATGCAGTGGGCTGCCAAGGACAGGGTGCAGGCGTGGACTCTTCAGCCCTGTGCCTGGGGCTGAAGGTGACCGAGTGGGATGTGAGGCCAGGGGGCCAGGGCAGGTGGTCAAGGGGCCATCTGGGATTTAGAACTTCTCAGAGGATGACTCTCCTCTGGGGGGCAGTGAACCCCCTAGCGGCACCCGCAGGCCCTCCTCCGCCATCTTCTTTCGCCTCTATGGTTTTGGGGAGGAGCACACTCCCGAGAGACCTGCGGTAACCCCAGGGCTGTGCTGCAAAGCTCGTTCGCCTTTGCTGAAGGGAAAGCAGACGTGGTTTGCTTCTCCATAGCCCCTGTCTGGACTGCAGGGTGCCTGCCCTGGACCTCACCCTGGGGTCCCCATCAGCCCGTGTGACGCTGAGGACTCTTCCAGGCTGCTGGCCCCAGAGGGGAGGGTGTGTGCAGCCTGGGCCAGGGGAGCCCTGGGACAGCTCCGGCTCCTCCTGCACAGCCCCAAGCGTGGATGGCCCTGACCTCCCCGCCTCACTCTCTCATCTCTGGGGACTGAGGCACCAACTCAGGACCCTGTCACCTACCCCACCTGACCTCCTGTGCCCTAACAGTGCATTGGCTGAGTTACCCACATCTGAGTCCCTCCTAATGGCTGGAAAGGAACTGAGCCTAAGATGATGGGGGTGAGAGTTGGGGCTGTGGGGCAGACATGGGGTCTGGTTCAGACCCTCGGGGACAGGAATGCGGTTTCTAAAGAGGTGGCAGGGGCACCCTTTGTCATCTGACCCTGGGCCACTGTCCCTTTCCCGGTGAGACATGGCTGTCACCGCTTCTGTCCCACGAGCACCCAGGGGAGGCAGCACCTGGAAGCACAGTGGGGCCTTCCCAGTGCCTGAACAGCCTGCCCCTGGGCCCCCACTGCCAGCCCCTAGCGCTGGGACAAACCCATCTCTGCTCTGCATGGGGACCCAGGCACCCAGGTCCTTGATGGCAGCAGGAGCAGGGACGAGCACGGGGACCCCTCCCCACCAGAGCCCAGAGGCCAGCGCTGCTGCCGGTCCCGCTGACTTGTGTTGGCCCGAGGCTATGCCTGCAAAGCACACATCAGCCTCTCTGGCCGCTGCCCTGGGTCCCACCTCTGTGCCCTCCCCTGCTCCCTAGGGTGGAATTGGGGCCCCACAAATGTGTTGATGTCATGTGGGGCTTCCAAATGTGCCCAGGTGGCTGCAGAGGATGGAGTGCCTAGGTGACTTCAGCCCTCACTGCACAGGGTCTTCCACTGCCCCAACTCCTGGTAGCCCCACCCATAACAGGGTACCATGCCCACACCCACTGTATCAGGGTCCTGTGTGCAGACAGCTGTGGCCATCAGGCCTGAAGCCGGTGTTGAATCAGTCAGGGTAAGGCCCTCGGGGGAGGCAGGGAGAACACGGCTGATGAGGAAGAGGTAGAAGGCCCTGGGGCAGGGCCGCCATGTTGGGACTGTAGGGCTGGGGAACTCTCAGAATGTTTCATTGGCTTCATCTCCAACTGTGCATCGCACAAGTCTGAGGATGCTGTTTTCCTTTTGTTTTGATAGTCTTTTCTTGCCCTCCTTTGACTTGGTTCTTGACGCCAATGGTATTTAGAATTGCGGTTTTAAATTTCTCAATATTTTGACATTCTCCAGTTATCTTCGTTAATAATTTTTGTTTTCCTTCTATTGTTATAAAGAACAACATATATTAGATAATTCATGATATTTATAAAATTGCTGAGTTATGCTGTGTAACCCGGAATGCAGTGCATTATGGCCAGTGTTCTATGTGTATTGGAAAATGTGTGTGCTTCTGTCATCAGCGAAAGTGTTCTCTAAATTAGGTAGAGTCCAATCAATTGCTGATGATTTTGGGATTTCGTTACAGACTCTATGTGGTCAGTTATTGAGATTTCAACGTCTTCCATTACAATTGTGTATTTCCTTATCTCTTTAGCCATGTCGCATTGGATTTTGCTGCCTTTATTTGAGGGCATGGCAGTGGTCTCTTCTAGCTCGACCACCTCACCTGCTGTCACATTGTGCACCTCGGGCCACCATTTACCTGCCCCTGGCCTGGACCAGCTGTGGCCGGCACCCTCTGTGGGGCTGTAGTTTCACCTCCTGCATTGGGAGTGAGACTTTCCCTCCATTAGTTCTTCCCTGAGTCTCGACTGGACCTCTGGGTCAATTGAGGGTAACCATAAACACTCTGGGTCAGGTGTTTGGGTGTGTGTATGTATTTCTGTGTGTCTGTATGTGTGTGGTTATGTGATTTTTACTCATTAATTAGTAGGCAGAACAGAGAGTGGGAGCTGGAGATCCACTGTCAAGTGACTGTTTCCTCAAATGGCTGCCATTGCCAGCGCTGGCCCAGACAGAAGCCAGGAGCCAGAGACTCCATCCAGGTCTCCCATGAGGGTGGCTGTGGTCCAAGTACTTGGGCCATCACTTGCTACCTGCGTGGATCACAAGCGTGGAGCAGTGGGACCAGAAGCGTTGCTGGCATGTTGGATGCAGGGTAAAGCAGGGTGCGTCAGTTTCACACCTCCCTAGGACACCTGCCGGTGGGGAGCATGCCTGTGCCAGGCGCTGTGATCCGGAAGTACAGCCAGTCACATGTCCCCTTTTTGCCTGGCACAGCACCACTCCCTGGCAGGAACCAGCCCCACGTCTGCTTCTGGTTGGAACTAACATGAGCTGTGAAGAGTCGCTCTCCTCACAAACACGGCTGGGCAAACCTGGGAATGACCCAGTGCTACCAGGCTTAGGCCAGGAACAGGAGACATTGTTCTGAAGTGTAACATGCGTGCAGGAAAATGAGCACATGCACTCGAATGCATACGCACACAACCTGGTGAATTTATCACAGAGACTCAGTACCCATGGTACAAGCATCCAGATGGAGGAAAACACAGAAACTTAGAGAAATCCAAAAATCCGTCTGAGCTCTGTTCCAGCCATGGCTCCAGGATTCTGTGTCTGATGGTAAGTACTGCTTTTTTTTTTTTTTAATTTAGAGATTTGTTTGAAAGGCAGAGTTATTGATGGGGGTGGGGAGGTCAAGGAAACACTCAAGGGAACAACTGGACTGTGGAACACCCCATGGGAGGCTCTGACCCCAGGCACATGTCTCCCTCATCAGAGTGCAGGCTCAGGCGGGCCTGGCAGGGACCCAAGGGCTGACCTGCAGAGCCCAGACGAGCCCAGAGAGAGGCCCCGTCCCCATCCCTGAGGGCACCTGGAGTCACCAGGCAGCCAGCTCTGCAGGCAGCAGCAGACAGCTGTGGCACAGGAGGCCGTGTGGAGCTGGGACAGGTAGGGGCAGAGGGGATGGGCTCAAAGCAGGTCGCTGTACTAGACCAGGGCCGGGCCTGGGGCAAGCGGGGCCAGCCCACAGCACCCATGGCAGCCCTTCCCCAGGCAGCTCAGTGCAGACACCAGGGCCCAACAGTATAGAAAGGCCCTGCTGGCATCCCCTAGGACCCAGCCGAGCACGCTGGGTGCCCTCTCCCGGGGTCAGGGTGAAGAGGAGCTGGGTTCCAGAATGTGCAGGATGGAAGGGAGACACGTGGGGGCAAGCCAGGGATGCTGCACACGGCCGCCCAGGTCCACGAGAGCATAGAGGTGACTCAGGCCCTCCCACCACGACTGTTCCTATTGTGCCGATCTGTCCCAGAGGTCACGGGCACTCACAGCTGCTGCTCTCCCACCCTGACCCAGTCCGCGCAGGGCACAGGTGAATCTCAGGCATTGCCTGCAGGGTCCTGAGCGGGTCTCTACCTGGGGCTGGGGCCTGTGGAGCCACCCACGCTCTCCAGGAACACGGGGAAGCTCTGCTGCAGCTGGGCGCCGGGGTCACAAACTGGAGCAAACAGGTTTCAGTGTAACCATGTAATACAGGGTCAGCAGCACCTGAGGGTGGCGGGGGGGGGGGGTAGTACAGTGGCTCCCGGTACTGCTGTTGCCTTTCAGAGATGGGGTGTCCTGGCCGCAGGAAGAGCCTGGGGGTCAGGGCTCAATCAACTGTATAGGATGCCGTGAAGACACACGGAAGGCTGCTGCCCAGCCTGGGCAGGACATGTGGTGGGCTTGCCCTCTCTTCCAGGAGGCACCCATCATCCAGGTGCCCCATGGAGTAGGAGGTAAGGAGGCCTTGGGCCAAGGAGGGCACGCGGGCCTGGTCTCCCAGCCCAGGGCTGGCTTTGGCCAGCTCCAGCCCGTGACTGTCCCCGGAGTGCGTGGGGCTGCCATGCCAGTAGGGGGGAGTCTTCAGCCGTGGCCCCCAGGCTGGGACAGCCTGCATGGGCCCTGGTTCTGGGGGTTCTGAGGCCTGTGGAGGAGCCCACATCCACAGGCCCTCCCGGCTACCAGCATCGGAGGAGTCGTCCTCCCTGTGCCCTGGCCCAATCAGGATAGGGAGACTGGCACACTGGCACAGCCCTCCCCTCCCCCACGAGCTCTCTGGAGTCTCCGTGGGGCTGGCCACATGTGGAGACTCTGCGGTCCCCACAGGGGAGCCCAGGCAGAGGGGCTCTGGGCTGCCTTCGCAGCTCTCCTCCTCCTCCATGCCTTCCCTCACGGCGATGCGGAGGCCAAAGCTTTCTGGAGGATGGATCATCACTGCCCGGGCAGCGGGACCCCTGGTCTGCTCCCACACTGCCACTGTGTCCTGAATGGCGATCTTGGCCTTCATGGCAGTGGGGGCAGGAATGTGCTTCTGAGGGACGCGTGCCTGCCCCAGGGGCCTGCCGCACCGTTCGATGGCCTTGGCTGGGAAAAGAGGAGACGTGGTTTGCTTCTCCACAGCCCCTATCTGGCCTGCAGGGTGCCTGCCCCGACCTCATCATGGGGTCCCCATCACCCCTGTGACACTAAGCGCTCTTCCGGCCTGCTGGCCCCAGAGGGGAGGGTGTGTGCAGCCTGGGCCAGGGGAGCCCTGGGACAGCTCCGGCTCCTCCTGCACAGCCCCACAGGGCGCATGGCCCTGACCTCCCCGCCTCACTCTCTCATCTCTGGGGACCGAGGCACCAACTCAGGACCCTCGTCACCTACCCCACCTTACCTCCTGCACCCTAACAGTGCATTGGCTGAGTTACCCGCATCTGAGTCCCTCCTAATGGCTGGAAAGGAACTGAGCCTAAGATGATGGGGGTGAGAGTTGGGGCTGTGGGGCAGACATGGGGTCTGGTTCAGACCCTCGGGGACAGGGAATGCGGTTTCTAAAGAGATGGCAGGGATGCCCTTTGTCGTCTGACCCTGGACCACTGTCCCTTTCCCGGTGAGACATGGCTGTCACCGCTTCTGTCCCACGAGCACCCAGGGGAGGCAGCACCTGGAAGCACAGTGGGGCCTTCCCAGTGCCTGAACAGCCTGCCCCTGGGCCCCCACTGCCAGCCCCTAGCGCTGGGACAAACCCATCTCTGCTCTGCATGGGGACCCAGGCACTCAGGTCCTTGATGGCAGCAGGAGCAGGGATGAGCATGGGGACCCCTCCCCACCAGAACCCAGAGGCCAGCGCTGCTGCCGGTCCCGCTGACTTGTGTTGGCCCGAGGCTAGGACTGCAGAGCCCACACTCAGCTGCACTTGGGTTCTGCCGTGGGGGCTCCCAGCACCTGCCTTTGTGCCCACCCTGCTGACAGGCGTGCACTCGGCTTCCACTACTGGGCTCAGGGCACCAGGGCCTTCCAGGGGTCCTCAGATGGCTGAAGGGGATCCAGTGCCGGCTGGCTTTGGCCTTCACTGTGCAGGGTCTCCCACAGCCCACCTCCCTCTAGCCCTGCCCACATGCAGGTGGGAGCCCCGCCCACCCCTGTCCTAGGAGGGTCCTGTGTGCAGATAGCTGTGGTCATCGTGCCAGGAGCCTGTGTGGGGTCAGTCGGGGAGAGGCCCCCTGGGCAGGTAGGGCCGCTTCTCATCTTGCTGGAGTGGGGGTCCAGCTGTGCTCCGGGCTCCTGGGGACACTGAACCAGGGCACCTGCTCCAGACCTGAGCAGGGTAGCTCAAGGCGGGTCCTCGAATCCACTGCAGAGTGGAGGTCAGCCGAGGAGCCAGAGCCACAGAGCCCTAGGACACTCCACATTCCGGCCCCAGAGTCATTGGGGGAGAGCAGTCCCCCGCAGGAGGAATCAGGGAAGCTGCCTGACGCCCCACCAGGCCATGCTGTCAGAGCTTCTGAAAGCAGAACTGCTGAGCCCAGGGAGGACATGGAGGACAAGGAAGAGGGGAGGCCCTGGGCGGGGCTGCCAGGGCCTGGGTCTCCCACTACTGACTCCCCCAAGGGAGCATGGGACGGGGCCGTGCGCTGGACTCACCTTCGGGAGGCAGGAGGCACTGGAGCTTCCCCAGCTCACGCATGGAGGCCCGCAGCTGCCTGATGACCGCATCCTAGCTCAGTGACCAGGCCTGCTTCAGGGTCAGCTGCAGGAACTCCCGGAGGTGGTCCCGGGGCATCTTCAGCAGGCGCTCTAGACATGGGGGTGGGAGTCAGGCTGGGAGGGGCCCTAGGGATGGTGCAGCCACCATGGCTGCTCCAAGCCCTGTCCCAGCACCAGACATGGGCTGCAGACACCCTTGGACACTCTTGGATGTCAGGCAAGCACTGGAGGGACTGCTTAGGGACCAATTTCCTGTGCGATGACCTTGGCCACTTCTCCTTGTGGTCTGTGGGGGCCTGGGATTGGGGGTGCAACAGGGGATTCTCAGTGCCCTCCTGAAGGGAACCCAGGACCCCAAACCCCCTCATCCCTCCCTCAAGCCCTGCTCATGAGGGACAGGCAGGGGGACCCCAGCTCCTCCGTCCCCAGCACCTGGGCCTCTGTGGGCCCTGAGGACTCACTGTGATGGATCTTGAGGGCCGTGTATGCCATGGTGGTGAGCACATGCACGCCCTCAAGGATATAGATGTCCCACATCCTCAGAGCCAGGGGGAACGGCACTTGGGGACAACAGGCATTGGAGGACCCTGCCCGTCAGTGCCTCAGCAGGGCCCACAGGGGGTGGGTGTGACACTTCACACCCCCACCCACTCAAGGAACCACACCCAGAGAGGATGACCATGTCCTGTCCTGGACCCTGGGGGTCTGCACACTTTGGAAGCCACACTGGAGATGCCAGACAGCCCAGGGATCTGGGGGAGGGGTCTGCCCTTGGGCTGTGCTGACACCAGCCTCTGCCACTGGGGGTCTGTGGATCTCCTGCCTCTCACTGTAGGGCTCTGGCCTTTGCCAGGCTCTCAGGATGGGTCCTGGTGGGACCTGTTGCCTCCTTGCTGGCTCTGAGGCTCAGCCTCAGCTTGAACCACCCTTAGCAGGGCAGGATCTGCCTGGTCTGCACAGCAGACTCCCTCCTGTGTCTGCTGGGGCTGGGGGAGCTCAGAGTCACAGGCCACCAGGACAAGACAGCCAGGCAGTGGGGCAGGGGCTTTCCTGGGCAAGGGGTCCCTGGGGCACTTACCCCATCCAGGAAGCAGTGGATGTACCAGTGTGCGGTGTAGTCCTCAAGGTACACACCCTCCTTCTCCTAAGAAGAGGCAGAGGCAGAGGGGGCTCAGGGCCCAGGGCCCAGGCCTGACTCGCTCTAATCTGAGCCCTGTGGCAGAGCCCCTGGGTGCAGGAAGCCCAGCAGCAGGTGCATCCCCTCTCCCAGCCATGCAGGTTCCTGAAGGGACACAGGTCCCTTGGTCCACTCTGCCCTGGGGACAGCGTCTCCCTGCAATCGACGCAAACTCTAGGGGACCGAGTGCTGGAAAACACACCTACACCCAATCTGCTGTGGACCCCAGTAACCAAGGAAAGCCTTGAGAGGACGTGGCCTGCCCTGGCCCAGGAGGGAGTCAGGACCCCTCTCTGACCTCCCCTCCTTGAGCACAGGGCCCCTGAGGGGAGAAAGGAGATGCTTTCCTTACCAGGTGCTTCTCCAGGGAGGGGAGCACACGATGCAGGATCTCTCCCAGATGTTGCTGGAATCGCTCCAGTTTTGGGGTGTTTGGTTTGTAGAAACCTGAGTAGTTTCAGCCACACCCCTACGTTAGAGCCTCCTCCTAGGAAGGCTGGAGAGCCCAAGGCCGGGGTGGTGTGTATCTGAGCACTGAGGGTCTGGGGAGGCTTGACCAGGGGCAGGTGGGAACGAACGTGGCCAGGGCAGAGGACCTGCTTGGGAGGGGATGCAGGTGGGTGACTGTGTGCAGCCCAGGCCAGGCTGCCCCTGGAGCCCGCTGGGGTGAGTGCTGGTAAACTGGGTGCCTCCTGACCATTCTGACACTCAGGAGTGAGGAGGGGGTGACCCTACAGGGGATGCTGCCTTCTGCAAGTTCCCTGGGTGTGGCTCTGTGCTTGAGAGTCTGCGTAGAGAAGTGTGAGGCAGAAGAGCCAGAAACAACCTGAGTCACTGGACAAGGACAGGACCCCTGTTCTGAAGGTTCCCACACCCAGGATGGCCATGGCCAAGCTGCAGGGCCTTTGGATGGCGGTGAAAGAAGGGGGTTGGCTCAGTCTGGGAGGCCTCTGCCAGCCCTGGCTTCTTGGGAGTCCACCCCTCCCAACAGGGACATTGTCCTGCACAGTCAGGAGCCAGTGAGGGCCATGCATGGACTTGCATGCACTGGGCACCACACGCCATCCACCTACCATGCATCACGTGCTTCCTGTTTTCCATGAACTGGACCAGGGCCCAGAAAGAGTCCTCCTCGGGCATATACATGAGCAGGAGCGCCACCACGTGGCTCAGGCCCTGGCTGTAGCCCACCTCCTGCAAGATCCCAGAATACCTTTAGGAGACCTCCCCTGGCAAGAATGATATCCTGGGATGGCCCACCTCTCAGGGAGACCAGGGTCACCCACTGAAGGGTCTAGGAAGATTGGGGAGGGAGCCCCTGTGCCTGAATCCTGCCATTTGGTGTCAGCAGCCCAAGAATTGGAGCCCATGGAAGTTCTCAGAGTTCCTGGAGGGAATCCTGCAGGGCCTGAGCTTAGGCAGCACAGCGGGGAGACCTGAAGTATGGGCACCTGTTACCCCCAAGATGTCAGGATGGGCCAGGTTGCTGTGGGAATCCAGACCCATGCCCATGGAAGCTTCTGGACCCCTGAGCTCTGCCGGTGACCTGGTGGCCCTTTCTCACATGAGGAAGACGTAAGCCAGGAAGTGCTACCAGGACCAGAACAGGAGGTGTGCCTCTGTCATGGGCGCAGGCCTGGGCTTCCTGAGTGCCAGGACCCCTGGGAACCAGGGCACCAGGCAGGGCTGGCCAGTGGCAGGTCAGGGGGATGGGGATTCCAGGCCTTGCTGGGTCACCCCTGGAGCCCTGCACCTGCTCCATGCATGGGAAAGGTCTGGGTGGGTGGTTTTGGCAGTGGCACTGTGTGGAGTGGGATTCAGGCCCATGGGTCCAACCACATGTCTGGTGGGTGTAATGGCATCACTGGGACCCAGACTCAACTTTGATGAGCAAAGTCATACACCTGATCTGTCCTGCCTTCGCCCCCGCCCCACTGTGTGGAATGCTAGTCCTGGGAGGGGCGTCCCAATGGGGCCAAGCTCCTGGGGTCTGGAGACCAGCCCAGGAGAAGGTTGCCTTTCTCCTCCCAGAACTTAGGGTTGGGTCCAAGGAGGCCCAGAGCCTGGCCTCTACCCCTCTGTCTCAGAGCTGTGGATGAGAGAGGCCCCCTCAACCCAGGCTGGGATCTCAGTGACCAGGGGCGCCCTGCATGGACAGCTCTGGATATGACCTTGGAAAGTTATCGCAGAATACTCACGGGGTTGTACATCGAGTATGCGAGGAGCACCTCAAATAAGGAGCGTTGTCTGGAAGAGAGAGGACAGAGGCTGTGCGTCCTGTGCTGCCGAGGCTCTCAGTGTGGCTCTGCCTAACAGAGCCTGACAGCTACACGCAGCACCCGTGACACTCTGCTCATGAGCAGTGACGTCGTCAGGGCACCTGCGCGTGGTCCACCGTGTGGGTGAGCGCTGCCTGCAGGGACATGCACATCCCCAGGGTGCAGTCACGTGCAGTTTCGTTTCCCCAGGTGGGTGTTCATTGCACAGGTGAGCGTCCCACTGTGGGAGGTGCAGTCCCGTGGGTCTAAGCCATGGAGAGTCAGCCTCCCATGCACGTTCATTCTGATAGGGAGCAGCTCCTGTGGCCTATGTGTTCCCCATGAGCCTCTGTGGCCAAACGCCCCACCTCCCCCAGCCCGTGGCCACCACTGCCCTGTTGTGTGTCCCGGAGTTTGGCCTCTTGCAGACGTCCTGTGAGTGGCTCATAGCACGTGTAGTCTTAGAGGGATGCGTCCTCTCTTAGCAGAATGCACCTGAGATGCATCCAGGTGAGCCCAGGGCTGAGCCTCGTCCTGCCTCTCACTGAATCCCGTTCTAGATTTCAGCTGTGACATGGGTTGCTTATCCGTTTCCCCACTGAGCATCGTGCAGGCTACGCCTGCGTCCAGTGACTGTGAACACAACCCTGAATCTTTCATGAGGGTTTTCTTGCACTCAGCTGTTCTAGTAGTTGTGTGAATGTGTGTGTGTGCTGGGGGTTCATGTGGAAGGTGTGTGTCTCTCATTGTGAGAAACGGCCCTGGGTGCTGCCGGGGGCCTGGGCCACTGTGCTCTGTTCCTGCAATGAACCAGAGTGGGGCTCGCCTCACGTTCTCCCCAGCACCCGGCGTCCTCGGTGGTCAAAGTTCCCCCATTCTCACAGCTGTGCGCTGGTGTCCCAGCTGGGTCTGGGGAGACGTGGAGGAGGCACTGACTAGAATCTAGGGAGAGAAGCAGGCAGGATGGGGAGGAGGCTCCTGAGGGCTCAGTCAGGGACGGTCCTCCACAGAGACTCAGGCTCCTGACCAGGCCCGAGCAGGCCAGGGCCCCTTGGGCTGAGTGCAGAGCCGTACTGCATATTTGCCCGGATTCTGGGCCTTCTTCTTGTCCACCTCCAGCATCACAGCCCACACCTTCCCGTGCACCTGGGCAGGGATGCCCTTGTAGATTCTCTGCTGAAACTACAGGAGAGAGGAGGCTCTGGTGAGTGGTGAACGTGGCCACTCGGGGAGGGAGCACAGGGTGAGACAGCAGGAGGGAGAAGCCAGGGGCTCCGTGTGTATTGGCAGAGGGAGGATCTGCCCAGATGGGGGCCTTATGACCCACAGTGATTGGCAGCCAAGGGCTCAGGGGCACCGGCTGCGCCCTGCACTGACTGCCCCCTACAGGGCTCCTGGAACCACACCTGCCCTGCATCCGGGATTGTCTTCAGCAGTGACTTCAGATTTTCTACCAGGACAGTGTCCTGCGTGTATGGGGAAGGGGTGCACATGACCTGTGTCCCTGGGGGCTGGACAGTTGCCTCTGGGCATCTGAGAGGCATGCGGTGCCTGGCACAGGAATGGGCACTGCTCAAACCCCAACTCAGCTCTCAGTGTTCCTGAGGGGCCCTCAGCTCCATGGTACCTTCTCGCTGCCGCGGTATTTGCTATGATTCTTTATCATTTTCACCCATTTCTGGATCCTGCGCACTTGTTTGCACTGGAAAACAAGACAGGATGGTGTGAGCCCAGCTTCAGGCTCTGAGAGTGGCCCTCAGATGGAGCTCAGGAGCTCTGTGTGCACTCAAAGGAAGGAACCAGAAAAGACACAGACCATGAGCCCCAGGTCTTCTGTCTGGGGAGCGTCGGTGGCCTGGCCTCTGACTCAAGCTGCCCCATGCTCAAGGCAGAGCCCCTGAGCTCCAGCCAGGTCACTCCCAACCATGCCAATGAATCATGGTGGCTGACAGGCAGACGCCCCTGAGCTGCGGCTCAGTTCTGGGACAGGTGAGTGTGTTAAGATGTCAGCAGGTGCCGTGTAAGTACCGCATCGCAGGACCTTATGCACTTCCACTAACCACTGCTGAGCCCCACATGCCCCCTCCACCCAGCTCTGCTTCCAGATGACTGGCCCATGGCCCAGGGCTTGTCTTTACCTTTGCCCCCAGGGTGCTGTCCTGGGGCAACTTCTGCTCACTGGAAAGCAAGGGAGATGGAGAGGTGAGGACAGGACCACAACCGGCACCTCTACCTCCCTAGTGGGCCAGGGAAGGACCAGCTTTATCCTCTCTTCCCAGGGGACTCAGATGGGAAGGGAGGGGCTGGTGACCATGAGCAAAGGGAGCCCAGGCCCACCCCAGTGTCCCTGTCACACCTGAGCTGACCCATCTTGAGTCAGCACTGATTTATCCATCTAGAATTTTCTACCCAGATGGGAGGGCAGGGAGGCCTCCCAGGAATGCCCTGAAAAGTCCCAGTCATCACAGCTTCCTTTCTCTCCTTCTCTCATTGCCCTCCCCACAGGCAGCCATCACTTCCTGTGCTGATGTCCAGGATGGCCTCAGTTCCGGGGCAGGGGTGCGGTCTGAATTCTCTGCACACTGGGCAGAGCTGGCACATGGGGAGGTCGGAATCAACAAGCAGTCGGGAACTCTGCCACTCCCAACAGTCTGGGGACGAGTTGTGCGGCCTCTGGCCATGAAGACACTGAGGTCGACGCACAGGCGTCCCCACACCGTGAGCTCCACAGGTATCAAGGGCATGGGATGAGATAGCAGGGTCAGAAGGGTGGCTGGGCTCTCAGCAGGGACCTCCAACACCCAGGCCTCCTGACTGGGTGTCAGGACAGTGGGTGTGCACTGCTCACCCATTTTGGAGAGCAGGGCCCCTATGTTCTATTGGAAGAAGACCTGGCCACCTGGATACCACATGGATGCCCTGAGCCTGGCCAACCACTGAGGGACTTGGGACAGCGGCATCCAATCAGAGCTGGGCTTCTCTGTCCCTATCTACCTTCCCCTCCTTGGACACCTGCTCCTCATATCGACAGCACTTCCTATCTGCTGGAGGTGTCCTGGAGGCCCTGGGATGCACAGGGCCATCACAGCCTCATGCCAGGGCCTGGGGATTCTGTCCCCCCCTGGTGCCCATGCTGCTGGCCCTGGGCCAGGATGCCTGGGATCTCCCCTGACGTCTCTGCTGGCACAGAAATGCCCAGGGGTCCTCATCATGACCTGGCCATTCTGCACAGTGGTCTGCTCTGGTACTGCCACAGTCTCAGCTGTTGGCACATTCCGCACCTGGAGCCACCATTTAGCTGCCCGTGCCCAGGACCAGCTGATGAGGCCGAACCATCTGTGGGGCTCCAGTTTCACCTCCTGCTTTGGGACCAAGACCTCCTCCTCCATCAGGTCTTCCCTGAGCCTTCTGGTCAAGTGATGGTGACCAGCAAGCTCTGGAGTCAGGTGTTTGGGGAGGGCAATCCTATGTCTGTATGTGCACATTTCTGTGTTCTCGTGTGCAAGTATATACATACCTATTTATTTATTTATTATTCCAAGAAAAACATTTTTTAATACCAGCATTGTTGGAATACATTTTTAGAAATACAGTATGTAACTGTTTAATATACATTACAAAATCCTTAATTTTAGAAATTTGCAACTGTCTAAATAGCCAAAGAATCCCACCTTCCAGTATAAACATGAATCAGTTTCTTCTATTATACCAAAATTAAAATTAAGCCATATTTGAATATTGAGAAATGAGACTAAAAATACCACCATTATAAAGTCCATGTAGAAAATGTCAACAGTGACCCCAGATGCTACCTTTATGTATTAGATCTTGTTTGTGGGACACATGATTTGTCCTATGTAAAACACGATCCATATGTTAAATGCAGGGCTAGACTATGGAGGGCAGACCTGTGTTCAGAAGAGAACTTTGTGGGCACAGGTATTTCTGGTCCTTGTACAAGTGGGTCCATAAGTGTCTGAATAAGTAGATGACAAAGATTTCTTCACATGTAAGTCATAAATAATCCCACACAGCATGTTTGTAAGGAAGAAGAGAATGAATGGGTACCAAAATGTTTTCAAAGACTGAGTTAAGTTCTTTTTAAAAGTCTGCGTTAACAGTGTATGTTATGTATATAGCAGCAAATTTTAAATACACTCTAGTAGTCGGCCTTGATGAAGTGTTTTATTTATAGCTATTTCTTCCTTTGTTATTTTTTACTTAACCTTAAAGAAAGATTTAATTATGTATTTGACATTTAGAGTTACACACAGAGAGGCGGAGAAGCAGAGAGAGGGAGAGGTCTTCCACCTGCTGGCCCACTCCCCAATAGGCCGCAGCAGCCGGAGGTGAGCAGATCCGAAGCCAGGAGCCAGCAGCCTCCCGGGCCTCCTGAGTGGGTGCAGGAGCCCAAGGACTTGGGCCATCTTGTGCTGCTTTCCCAGGCCCCAGCAGAGCGCGGCATCGGAAGTGGAGCAGCCAGGACTCACACAGGCGCCCATATGAGAGGCCGGCCCTGCAGGCGGGGGCTTTACCCGCTACCCCACAGCCCGGCCCTCCCCGAAGCCGGTCCCCTTGGGATCCCGCCCGGGAAAGCAGAGGAGACGGCCCCAGGACTTAGGCCTCTGACCTGATTCTGCTTCGGCCTGGCCCAGCCCTGGCCTTTGTAGCCCCCTGGGGGGGGACCCAGACGGACGCCCTCTCAGAGAGAGAAAGAGGCTGGCGACCTCACGCACTGCTCCTCTGCCACGCGGCTGCCATGGCCAGCGCTGGGCCAGGCAGAAGCCAGGCGACAGGAGCTCCATCAGGACTCGCACGAGGGAGGGAGGCCGGGTCCCAGGGACCTGGGCCCTCAGCGGCTCCTCCCTGGGTCACAGCCTGGAGCAGCGGGACTGGACGCGGCCCTGGGCATCAGATGGCTGATGCAGCAGCGTGCAGATGTGTCATGTGACCCCATGGCGGCCGCCCGTGTGCAGTGCGCCTGCGCCAGGCGCTGGACCCGGAAGTGCATCTGCACGCATGGCCGCTCTGCCCCGCGGTGCTCAGGTGGGAGTGAGCGCCGTGTCCGCTCCTGCCCAGAGCCAGCGCAGGCCCTGAGGAGCCGTCCTGGACGCTGCTGGCCGAGCCTGAGGGAGACCCAGCGCCCCGGGTCAGGCCGGGGCCAGGTAGGCTGCGGCTGAGGCGGCCGTTACCCTCAGGACTCCATGCCTGCCCTGAGGAACAGCGAGGTCCTCTCTGGGGGAGCTGGGCGCGGGGTGTGGTCAGCTGAGGAGGCCTTGCTGTCACCGGGTAGGCAGGGCCGGGGCGCTGGGCTCCCGCGGGAGGAGGCCGGGCCCGGGGTGGACGCAGAGAGGGGCAGGGGTGTGCGTGGGAGGGGGCCGGGCCGGGGGTGGGGGCAGAGAGCGGGCAGGGGTGTGCGTGGGAGGGGGCAGGGACAGGAGGGGGGGCAGAGAGCGGGCAGGGGTGTGCGTGGGAGGAGGCCAGCGGGGGGGGGGGCAGAGAGCGGGCAGGGGTGTGCGTGGGAGGAGGCCGTGCCGGGGGTGCGGGGCAGAGAGCGGGCAGGGGTGTGCGTGGGAGGAGGCCGGGCCCGGGGGTGGGGGCAGAGAGCGGGCAGGGGTGTGCGTGGGAAGAGGCCAGGCCCGAAGGGTGGGGGCAGAGAGCGGGCAGGGGTGTGCGTGGGAGTGGCGGGGACAGGTGGGCAGGGGAGGGGCAGAATGAGAAGGGACGTGGAGGTGGGGAGGGAGGGGGGAGCCGTGCGCGTGGGAGAGGGAGGAGGGGAGTGACGGGTACGGGGCGGGGCGGCGGTTGGAGAACAAGAACCTGCCCGGCCCGGTTCCGGTTTGGGGTTTCCTGTCCCCGGCCGGAAGTAGCCTGGGCCGCGTCCGTGCAGGAGCCCGGTCGGCCTCTCTGGGCCGGCTGCTCTAGGTGTGACGTGTGTGCAGGACACGGCCCGGCGCCCGAGTGAATGCGCACGGCCTCTGGTGCGTTTACACCGCCTGCACCCGGGAGACGCGGACTCAGAGAAAGCCGGGAGCCCCTCTGCACTCGGGTCCAGCCTGCCCCCCGGGCTCTGCCGCCTCAGAGGACGTCCTCGTTTTCTTTCTTTTGGAAGATTTGTGTGAAAGGCGGAGTTACAGATGGGGCAGTGCGGGAGAGAGCTTCGATGTCTCCGTTCACCCCAAGATGGCTACACCGGCCTGGGCTGGGCCCGGCCCAAGCAGAAGCCAGGTCCTGATCCGGTCTCCAATGTGGGCTCAGAGGCCCAAGTCCTCGGGCCGCTTCCTCTGCTGTCCCAGGCTGTTAGCAGACAGCTGGATCCCAAGTGGAACGGCTTGGTGGCAGGGGTGGGGGGTTGGGGGTGGGTTGGTGGCTGGGCGGGGCAGGGTGGTGCCATGGCTTAGTGGGTAAAGCCCTGGCCTGCAGTGCTGGCATCCCATCCTGGCGTCGGTTCGAGTCCCAGCTGCTCCACTTCCGATCCAGCTCTCTGCTTCAGCCTGGAAAGCAGTAGAGATGGCCCAAGTGCTTGGGCCCCTGCACCTTTGTGGGAGTCCTGGAGGAAGCTCCTGGCTCCTGGCTTCAGATCGTCATATCTCTGGCTGTTTCTTCCAAATGTGGAGTGGACCAGCTGATGGAAGACACCTCTCCCTCCCTCCCGCTCCTCTGTCTCTACCTCTGTCATTCTGTCTTTCAAATAGATTAATAAATATTAAACAAAAAAATTTGGAACAGGCAGGAATCCAGTCGGTGCCTCTATGGAATGACAATTTTCCCACAATGTTGTAACCTGCCGTGCCACAATGCAGGTCCCCGTAAATACATTTCTGCCCACTGTTTATTTTTAGCTGAGCAGAAACAGGATATGTTTATTTAATAACTAGTAACTTTAATAATTTTTATTATACATTATAATTGTTATGGTAATTATTATAAATTATAACTTACTATGGGACCACTCACGTTTTTCATTTCTGTTTGTGAATTTCGGTACATCTACATTTCAAAGAATTTTCACAGTTCATTATCTTATGAAATTTTTGGTCACAGGGTGCATACCATTCCCTTGTTATCTTGTCCATGGAGACCGTCCTGGTGTCACCATTCCATTAACAATATTAGTAATTTGCATTTGTTTCCTGGTTGGTCCTGACAAGAAGTTCACGAATTTTGTTGCTGTTTTCAAAGACCCCAATTTTAGTTTTGTCAATTTTCTCTGCAGTTGTGTATTTTTCCATTCCACGGACTTGTACATCTGAGTTTCACTATTTATTTTCTTCACCTTGCTTGAGGTGTTTAAATTGCTTTTCTTCCTCTGATTTCCTAGGGTGAAAGCATAGCTCCTTCATCTTGGTTCTTCTTTCCTAAAATATGTAGTCATTAATATAAATTGGCAGGATACATGTTCACTTGAATTTGAAATATTTTTCATTTGAGATTTATAAACGTGTTATTTTGAGGTGTGTTGATTGTTCTCCAAGTGTTTGGGACTTTCAGCTGCTTCTTACTGACTTCCCATGTAGTTCCTGTGTGATCTGAGATCTTACGCCGTGTGCTGCCTCTTCTTATGACTGAGGTCTGCTCTACACCCACGAACGTGGTGAGTGGACGTGCTGCGTGGGTCTGAGAAGAGTGTGTATTCTGTTGCCGTGGATGGAGCACCCTCTAAGGATCCGTTTGACACCTGGTCGATGTAGGCGCTTTTCTGTTCAGCTCCATCCTTACTGATTGTCTAAATGCTGACCTGTTAAAGAAAGAGATGTCTGGACATCTGTGGGTATCATAGTGGATTTGTTTATTTTTGTTTGTAGTTTTAACAATTGTTGCTTATGTATTGTGGCATGAGGTTTATTTTTGGACTCACTATCTTAATCCATTGAAATGTGACCTTCTATTCTTTCATGAATCCCAAACGGTCTTGGTCGTTGTATGTTTATTGTATGTCTTAAATACAGTATTGGCATTTCACCCAGTTCCTGTTTTTCATGATGGACCTGATAGTCGATTGTCGTGGGTTTTCCTAATTACAGAAAGTTTTGTGGATTTCTCAAAAACCTCGTGCTGGGATTTTTATTTAGATTGTGTAAACCTATAGGACCATTTTAGGAGAAATGGTATGTTAATAATATTCAGTCTTCTAATCTTACACACAGCGTATTTATGCAGATCTTCTTTCATTTCCTTCATCAGCATTTTAGTGTTCCGCCAACATATTTTGTATTTTATTCATGGAGTTTATGAGTTTTCATTTTATTTTGCTATTTTAATTTTTATATCAGTGTCTTCTCATTCATGGATGGTAGTATACAATGGATTTTCTAATAAGTGGTTTTTCTTAGGTGATTTTATTTATTTGAAGGCAGAGGTGGAGGCAGAGGGAAAGAGAGACAGAGACAGGTCTTCCATCTGCTGATTCACTCCCCAGATGGCTGAGATGGCCACTGCTGAGCCCATCAGAAACCAGAAACCAGGAACCAGGAACTTCTTCCAGGTCTGGCAAGCAGGTGCAGGGGCCCAGGGACATGGGCCATCTTCCACTGCTTTCCCAGGCCACAGCAGAGAACAGGATCGGAAGTGGAGCAGCCAGGACTCGAGCCAGTGCCCATGTTGTGTGCCAACACTGCAGGTGGCAGCTTTACCCGATGTGCCCCCGTGCTGGCCCTCCTGTTGATATTTTTACATTGCCCTTCTTCCCCTCATGGTCTTGCTAAAATAATTTATTATTCCTGGTAGCTTTTGAGAAAATGGTTTTGGAACTATTTGTAGATAATCATGTCTTCAGGAAATCCAGAGTTTACCATCTCCCCTTCAGCTCTGTATTATTTCCTTGTGTTTTTCTTGCCTTAATACACTAAGTGGGCTCACTGCTGTGATGTCAGGTAGGAGCAGTGACAGCAGATGTCCTCAGCTTTTATGTGAGCCTTGGGGAAACTCTTCTCTCCACTGTCTCTCACCATTTAAGTGTGATGCTTGCCGTAGATTTTTATTTGTTTTGTTGGATCAGCATTGGGCTAATTTCTTGACATCTTTCATATTTTTCTTCTTTAGCCACTCACATATGAATTACATGCATGGGTTTTTCTAGGATTAAATGCACTTCCATTTGTGAGAGAAACCTCAATTACTCATGATACATTAAAGTGTTACTAGATTTTATTTGACTGTATTTGGAGGATTTGGAGAGTTCTCTGTTTATGAGGGACATTAGTGCATAGTTTCTTTTCCTGTAATATATTTTTCTGATTTTGTTATTAAAGTACCTCAGGTTACATAAGATGAGTATTCCATCTTGTATATCTGGAAGTGTATGGGTAGAATGTATCAGTGAAGTTGTATTGGCTAGGAGGGCTTTTCATTTTCTTTGTCGGAGGATTTATGACTGGATTCAATGTCTTGAGTAGGTACAGGAGGATACTTCAGAACGTCACAGGGAACTGAAGTGGAAAGCTTATTGTGGAACAGAAGTTCATGTCAAGAGGCCAGCAGAAATGTCCTCCCAGGCTGAGGAGAGGAGGATGTGGAGTGACCCCGTGGGAACGTGTGCCTGGGACAGAGCTCCACCGGGTGAGCCCACATGCACAACCTTGGCCCCTCTGCTCCCTGCCCTGCCAGGAGCTGGGAGCCTCAGGAGAGCCCCTCCCCCTTCCCCCTTGCAGGGTCCATCCAGTGTCCTGTACAGGGAAGGCTTCGTTTCATGGTTGCCATAGAGGATGATGCGTAAACTAATTGTGTCTTTTGCAATAGAGGTAGGAAGAGAGAGAGGTCTTCCATCAGATGCTTCGCTCCCCAGTTGGCCACAGCTGCTGGAGCTGTGCTGATCTGAAGCCAGGAGCCAGGAGCCAGGAGCGTCTTCCGGGTCTCCCACGCAGCTGCAGGGGACCAAGGACTTGGGTCCTCTGCTGCTGCTCTCCCAGGACACAGCAGAGAGCTGGTTCAGAAGTAGAGAAGCTGGAACTAGAAAAGTCCCATATGGGATGCTGGCGCCTCAGGCCATGGCGTCAACCTGCTGCACCACAGCGCTGGCCCTGAGTACTTCTTTTCTAATATAAGCACTTAGTACTTTTTAAATTTTTATAAGCTCTTTTATTTGTTTATTAAAAGGCAGAGTTATACACAGAGAGAAGGAGAGAGAGTAAGAGAGAGACCTTCCATCTGCATGTTCACCCCCCAAATGGCCTAAGTGAGCAAGGCTGGGCCAGGCCAAAGCTTGGGGCCAGGAGCTTCTAGGTCTCCCTTGTGGATTGAGGGGCTCAAGGACTTGGGGCATCCTTAGCATCTTTCCTAGGCTCATTAGCAATAGCTGGATTGGAAGTGGAGCAGCTGGGACTTGAACTAGCGTCCATAAGGAATGCTGGTGGGGCAAGCTGTGGCTTAAGTGTCTGCACTACTGTGCCAGTCCTTGCCTTTATTGCTTTCAAACTTTGCATTTATTAGAAAGGTGTGAGTGGTTGAAGACAGGGAGGTAGATCTTCTGTCTCTTGCTCACTCCTCAAAGGCCGGTCACCACCGAGGCTGCTTCAGCTGAAGCCAAGAGTGGGGATTTCATTGTGAGTTCAGCCATTACTTGCTGCCTTCCTAAGCTTGCATTGGCAGGAAGCTGGATTGGAAGCAGAGCTCAGACCTCAACTTGGGCATTCTCGACCATCGATGCAGGCTTCCCCAGCAGCATCCGCAGTGCTGTGCACACACCTGCCCCCAGCAGGGTTTCATTGACTTCCTCTCCAGCAGTGCATCACACAAGTGTGAGGATGCTGTGTTTTCCTCTTCTTTTCTTTTGATTGTCTTTTCTTACCTTTTTTTTCTTTTTTCTTTTTTTTTAATTTCACTGGTAGAGTTAGACAGTGAGAGATAGAAAGGTCTTCCTTCCCATTGGTTCACCCCCCAAATGACTGCCATGGCTGGCACTTTGCTGATCTGAAGCCAGGAGCCAGGGGCTTCCTTCTGGTCTCCCATGCGGGTGCAGGGGCCAAGCACTTGGGCCATCCTCCACTGCCTTTCTGGGCCTCAGCAGAGAGCTGGAGTGGAAGAGGAGCAACTGGGACTAGAACCTGGTGCCCATATGGGATGCTGGTGCTGCAGGTGGAGGATTAACCAAGTGAGGCACGTGGTGGCCCCCTTACCTTTTTTTGACTTGGTTCTTGACTCTTATGTTATTTAGAATTGTGGTTTTAAATTTCTCAACATTTTGAAATTTTCCAGTTATCTTTGTTACTGATTTTTATTTTCCTTCTATTGTTATAAAGAACCTATGCATGATATTAGATAATTCATATGATATTGATAAAATTGTTGAGTTATGCTCTGGAACCTGGAACGTAGTCATTATGGGAAGAGATTTATGTGTATTTGAAATTATGTATCTTGAGTTTTCTTTTTCTTTTTAATTATTTGAAAGACAGAGTTATAGAGAGAGGTAAAAACAGAGAGAAAGGTCTTCCATCTGCTGGTTCACTACCCAGATGGCTGCAATGGCTGGAGCTGTGCTCAATCTGATGCCAGGAGCCAGGAGCTTCTTCTGAGTCTCCAACGTGGATGCTAGGGCCCAAAGCCTTTGGCCATCTTCTATTGCTTTCCCAGGCCATAGCAGAGAGCTGGATCAGAAGGGGAGTAGCCGGGACTAGAACTGGCACCCATATGGGATACCGGCGTATCAGGCCAGGGCTTTTAACCCGCTGCACCACAGCCCCGACCCTGAAAGTGCTTTCTGAATGGCAGTGGAGTCCAATCAATTGCTGATGATTTTGGATTTCGTTACAGACTCTGTGTGGTCAGTTATTGAGATTTCAACGTCTTCCATTACAATTGTGCATTTCATTATCTCTTTAGCCATGTCGCATTGGATTTTGCTGCCTTTATTTTGAGGTCATGGCAGTGGTCTGTTCTAGCTCGACCACCTCACCTGCTGTCACATTGTGCACCTCGGGCCACCATTTACCTAACCCCTGGCCTGGACCAGCTGCAGCCGGCACCCTCTGTGGGGCTGTAGTTTCATCTCCTGCTTTGGGAGTGAGACTTTCCCTCCATTAGTTCTTCCCTGAGTCTCGACTGGACATCTGGGTCAATTGAGGGAAACCATAAACACTCTGGGTCAGGTGTTTGGGTGTGTGTATGTATTTGTGTGTGTGTGTGTGTGTGTGTGTTTGAGCATCCTGGGGGTCATAATGTTTCCTTGCTGCTTGGAATCCTAGTTTTTCCTGGCAATGGAGGGTGCTAAGTTGCACCATTAAACACAATGTTTCTCTTAAGTTTCAGAATTTTGATGGCCCCAGAACATCTCCTCTGTCCATTCCCATTCCATTGAGGTGCTTCAAAAAGTCCTGGAAGCATTAGCTGATTGAAATATAGCTTTATTTTGGTGCAGCACAACTTTGTAATCTCTGTATAGTTTTTTTTCCCCATTGTGCCCGTCTTGAACATTTTGAAGTGTGTTTAGCAGACTCAGGTTTGTAGGTGATCCTGTGCCTGGACTGGACACTGCCTGCCTAGCCCATGCAGGAGGTTAACCTGACTGCTGGCAGGTGGAAGGAGCCCCAGGCACATTTCCGTCAGCCCCCCCTTCTGTTGCAGAGCCTTGTGATTGCCAATCACTGAGCACTCCCCTTTATAGCCGAACACCCACAGGGCATGAGTAGAACCATGTTGGCCCATCTGGAAGGCTACCTAGGCTAAGTGCCCTTCAAGCTGAATGGAGGAGTGCAGTGGCGCCAATATCAGCTTTATCATATAGAATTAGTGTTGCCCTGAGTTAGCTATGCCCCCTCTGCCTGCCCTTTAAAAGCTTATGCTTGGTCGTTTACATGGACATGTTCACCAAACTTGTCTCTGGTGATTCTTGTCGAAGAACACAGCCGTCCTACCATCCCGGCAGTGCTGGCCTCACAGGACGAGTCCACACAGATTGAATTCCCAGTTTCTGGGTTCTCACTGGTCCTACCTCATCGGTTTGGAGCCTCTGGGTGGTGAAGCAGCAGTGTGGAGGCCTTTCTGTCTCTCTGATTTCTGCCTTTGAAATAAATAAGTACAAATGAACAGAAGTAGTAAGTGTTGCACTTGGAATTTCACTTGGAATGTGTGGGTCTTTTAGTTGCTCTATATTCTCCCCAGGATTTTGGTATCATTTTCCTTCTTGTCAGTATTAACCATTGTAATGGGTTGTTGTATCTCACTGTTACAGGAATTCAGGTTTCCCTACTGAGGAATACCATGGAGCATCTCTTCAGGTTTTTATTTGCTGTTTGATGTCTGTGTTTGTGTATTGTCTGTTTAATATTTCTTCCCTTTTATTTTGCTGTTTGGTTTGTTAGTGTTGCATCCTGAGTGTCTTTATGTTTCCGGTTCAATTCCTTTATCTAAAGTATCTGATGTGCAAATATTTTCTCCCAGTCTGTAGTTGTCCTATTTGGTCAGTCAGTGGAATTGTTTTTCAGCACTGTTTCCGGTTGCAGAGAACAGAGTAGACAGCACAGAGAGTCCTCTTGTATCGTCCCCAAGTTTCAGTGTGTCCCCCGTCGAATTAACATCTTGCTTGAGTGTGACATATTGGTTCAGTTGTTGATCCACTGTGGAGATACAGCAGTATTATTAGGTACTGTCTATAGGTTACATTAGTGTTCACTCTGTGTTGTACATTCTGTGGGTTCTGACAAATCCATGCCATTCTGGGTCCATGATTACAGTGACACACAGAGTATTTCAGTGTCCTGTAAATCCACTTTGCTCCACCCATTCACCCTTCTCCCTACCCCTGTCAACTTCTGGTCTATGAACCGTGTCTGTATTCTCTGACTTTTCCAGAAGGCAATATACTTGGCAACATGCAATATAGAACTGTTTTTTTTTTAATTATTGGCAGAAAGAGACAAAGAAATAGATGTGGAAATAGAGATCAGTATATAGATAGTGTTCTCATCATCTGGTTCTCTCCCTGCAGCTCCACCACAGCTGGAGCAGGCTGAAGCCAATAGTGGGAGCCAGAAGAGAATCCAGGTGTCCTCCAAAGTAGCAGGAACTCAGTCATTTGAGCCATCACCAGTGCCCCCCAGGGCCTGCATGAACAGGAACCGGAAGTCAGGAGCCTGAGTCGGTGTCAGACCCCGTGCTGCAATCTGGGATGCAGGCATCCAAACTGGTGAGTCCCCTGCCAGGCTGACCACCTGCCCCTTGTGTTCTATCTACACACTGAGAGAGATCAAGTTCATCCTTCCCTGGGTCAGTCTTCCATTGCCTGGAGTGTCTGGAATTTGGGTCAAAGCTGGGAAGTAGGAGCTCACTCCAGCTCTCCCATTGGGTGGCAGAAATGCATTCACTTGAGCAATCACTGCTGCCTCCCAGGATCTGTACTGTCAGGAATTAGGAGTCAAGGGTGGAGCCAGGTTTGCAAGCCAGGCACTTCCCTATGGGGCCGGCTGTCTTATCCAGCCTGTTAACCAAATGCCAGGTGAGATACCCACCCTCGACAGTAGGTTGTGGAGCTGTAGTCTCAGTTCTTACTCTTGGTTTGCCTGCAGTGTGATACAGATTTCTGCATCCTTTGCCCTTCTGTTTGACATTCATTCACTTTGTTGACATCCACAGAAGAACATGCTGACACTGGTTAGGATTAGAGTGAACCCGTAGGTCAGTGTTGAAGAAATGAGAACTTCACAGAGTGATTTCACATTTTCATGGTTCATTGTTTCTGTTGTTCTGTCGATTTTAAGGATTTCCTTGTTTATTTGCAAGGCAGAGTTATAGAGAGAGGTCGATCGTCCATCTGCTGGTTCACGTCCCAAATGGTCACAATAGTCAGGACTGGTCCAGGCCAAATCTATGAGGCCAAACTCCATCCTGGTCTCCCTCATGAATGGCAGGGGCCCAAGAGCTTGAGCCAACTTCTGCTGCTTTCCAAGGCACATTTGAAGGGAGGTGAATCAAAAGTGGAGCAGCTGGGATCGAATCCAGTACTCATAGGGAGGTGCTGGCATCACGGGTGCTGGCTTAAGCCACTTAACCCAGTGTACCAGATCCCGACATTGTTCATTGTTGTTAATATGGAAAATTGACTTTATATTTTATGATTTTTGAAAGATTGATTTGTTTATTTGAAAGGCAGATTTACAGAGAGGGAGGGAGGGAGAGAGAGAGGTGTCTTCTGTCTTTTGGGTCACTCCCCAAATGGTGGTAATGGTAGGATCTGGGCAGGTTCGAAGTCAGGAGCCAAGAGCTTCTTCCGGGTCTCCCACATGGGTGCAGGGGCCCAAGGACTGGGGCCATCTTCTATGGCTTCCCAGACCATAGCAGAGAGCTTGATTAGAAGTGAAGCAGCTGGGACTCAAACCAGTTCTTTTATGGGAAGCCAGCACTGCAGGCACGACTTTACCTGGTACCCCACAGAGCTGGCCCTACAATTGACTTTTTCATCCTAGCCTGGTGTCCTGCCACCTTCTTAGAATAGCATATGAATTCCAAGAATTTCTTGCCGTTCCCCTTCCTTCCTTCCTTCCTTTTCTTATTCTTACAGATTTATAGTGTATGATACCATTTCACCAGTGAACGAAGATCATTCTCTTTCTCCTATCCAGTTCATACAGCTTTCATGTTCTGTTCTTCTCAGATTGCATGAGGTAGAGTGTCCAGCAGGTGGTGCTGAATCAGTGGTGAAAGATGACATTCTTACCTTGTTCTGATTTTAGAAATATAATGTAAAATTTACATTTTGTAGACATTCCCTATCAGATTGAGAAAGTTCCACGCTGTTCCTAGTTAACTCAGGGTTGTGTCATGAGAGAATGTGGGATGTTGTCTGATGTTGTCTCAGCCCACCACGTGATGATGGTATTCTTTAGCTTGGTGATGTGATGTACTTCACTGGCTGGTACTTGACATGTCGATGTAGCCTTGCAGACCTGGAATAAGCTCTGCTGGTTGTGCTGTAGGATTCTTTTCAAAGGGTATTGGCCTCCACTTGTAAATATTTTAGTGAGGACAATTCCATGCATGTTTATGAGAGATACTGGTCTGGAGGTTTTGTGTGTGTGTGTTTTTACCTTGTTTTGACATTAGGGTATTTCTTGCATCATAGAATGAGTATTCCTTTGCTACTTCCTGAACACTTCATGGAACATTAGCCTTTTTAAAAAATGATTGATGGAGAGGAAGTATGTTGGTGTAGTGTTAACAGCACTCTGATGTCTGCATCCCATGTCTGAACGCCTTGGTTTGATTTTGGATCTGCTCCCAATCCAGCTTCCTGGTACTGTGCACCCTGGGAGGCGTGAGTGATGGCTCTCGTAGTTGGATCCCTGCCCTCTACATGGGAGACCTGGATTGAGTTCTTGGTTCCTAGCTTCAGCCTGGCCCAGCCCTGGCTGTTGTGGCTGTCTGGGGAGGGAACACATGACAGCTTCATTCTCTCTCCCAGTCTCTTTTGGCTTTTAGATAAATAATGTATCAAAGTAAACACTTAAAAAATTGGTATATAGTTCACTACAAAACCATTTAGGCTTGGTTTCTTCACTGCTAACCTTTGATAAAATGTATTTAATAGTTATGGAACATGCAAATTTTCTAGTTCTCCTCTGTGAATTTTGTTTGGTACATTTTATGTTGCTTCTTTTCATTTATTTTGTCAAATTTTTGTTCACATTATTGTTCTGTTGTGTTTTTTGTTCCCATTGGGTCAGTAATGATGTCACCTCTTTCATTTATAGGATCAATAATTTATACTTGTTTTTTCCTTTTTCCTTGGTTAGGCCTGACAAGAAGTTCATGAATTTTGTTGATGTTTCCAAGGATTCAGAGTTTAGGGATAGTAGTTTTCTCTACAATTGTACTTCTTTTCACTTCCATTGATTTCTACATCTAACTTACTTTACTTATTTTAAATTCATTTTCTTCCTCTGATTTTCTTTTTTTTTTAACTGCTTTTAAAACTTTATTGAGACCCCTCCCATCTGCTGGCCCCACCCACAAAGGCCCAAATGGGCAGGCAGGGCCGAAGCAAGGGGGAGGGAGGGAAATGTTTGATCCCAGGTGGGTGGCATGGGGAGTGGGAGGGGTGGGTGAGCTGAGTCAGCAGGAGGTGGAAGGGAGAAGTAGCCAGGAACCTATACAAGCCACTCTCTGCTTCCATCCTCAGCTGGTAGCTCTGTGCATTGAGGAAGCTCCACCTGCATGGAGGTGCTGGGTTCCATTCCCACCACCTGGCCCATGCCTTCGGATTCTAAATGGAAGCACCTGTGTGGGGCTTGGGGCTGGGATTGCTGATCCACCCACCCCAGGACGCGGGAAAACACCTTCCAGATTGCTATGCCCCCCACAGCGCGACAGACCCCTGCCCAATTCTTCCTCTGATTTTCTAAGATGAAAGCCAAGCTTGTTGATCTTGATTGTTTTCTAAAAGATGTATTCAATAGTATAATTTGGCAAAATATAATTTCACCATCATTTAATTTGAAATATTTTTCTTTCTCTCTTGAGACTTACTCCTTAGACATGCGTTATATAGAGGTTTCTGCTTAATCTCCAAGTATTTGGGATTTTCCAG